>NW_026652276.1:104804612-104855024 GCF_009828535.3 Hylobates moloch | reverse complement strand
ATATATATATATATATATAAAATATTAGGGTCAGGTATGGTGGCTCACACCTGTAATCCTAACACTTTGGGAGGGGAGGCTGAGGTGGGCAGATCACGAGGTCAAGAGATGGAGACCATCCTGGCCAACATGGTGAAACCCTGTCTCTACTGAAAATATAAAAATTAGCCGGGCCTGGTGGCATGTGCCTGTAGTTCCAGCTACTCGGGAGGCTGAGGCAGGAGAATGGCTTGAACCCGGGAGGCGGAGGTTGCAGTGAGCCGAGATCGTGCCACTGCACTCCAACCTGGTGACAGAGAGAGACTCCATCTCAAAAATATATATATATATTTAATATAATATAGATTAATATATTAAATATATATTTAAAACATATTAATATGTATTTATATAGTTAATGCATATATCTTATAAATTTAGTGTAATATATAATATATATCTATAAAAATATATATTTTAAAAACCAACAAAATATACATATAAATATATAATACATATTTAAAAACATATTAAATGTATATTATATATTTATATATATATTTTCGTTGGTGGCTTTTTTTTTAGGCAGGGTCTCACACTGTCACCCAGGCTGGAGTGCAGTGGCAGGATCTCGCCTCCCCTCCCAGGTTCAAGAGATCCTCCTGCCTCAGCCTCCCAAGTAGCTGGTACTACAGGTGTGTGCCACCACGCCATGCTAATTTTCATATTTTTTTTTATAGAGACAGGCTTTCATCATGTTACCCAGGCTGGTCTTGAACTCCTGGGCTCAAGCAATCTGCCTGCCTTGGCCTCCCAAAGTGCTGGAATTACAGGCATAAGCCACTGCACCAGCAACACCAATTCTTAACGACACTTCCGAACTCATTATATACAGCCAATTTTAATTGGATTTTGAAACCAAAGACACTACAAAAATAAATTGCAGCTCACTATTTACAAATAAATATAATTTAGATTTATACTTATAAATACTTAAAAATTACAAAAATATTAGTAAATATTAACAGTTAATATAGGGTAACAGTATTACTCTAAAAATGAAATAAAGGAGGACAATATTATATATGATTCTGTTTTTATGATGTGTTCAAAATAGATATTTCTATTCTATATAATATGAATCTATAAAGACAGAAAATAGATTAGTGGTTGTCTAGGGATGGAGAGGATGAAGAGTAGGAGAGTTGAGGACAATGGCTAAGGAGTGTGTGGTATGGTTTTTTTGTGGGTAGTGAAAATGTTCTAAAATTGATTGTGGTAATGATGTACAACTATATGAATATACTAAAAGTAAATGAATTTCACACTTTAAATGGTTGAACATGTGGCATGTGAATTATATCTCAATAAAGCTGTTACGAAACAAAAGGCAGGCTGGGAGCTACATGCTCCTTCTCAGGTGACTGTCTACTAAAACATAAAGTTTAAATATGATCTATAACTCCTAACATAATATCCAAAATGTCCAAGATACAATCAAAAGTCATTCATCATAGCAAGACCAGGAAAACCACAGTTTGAATGAGAAAAGACAACAGATGCCAACAACAGGATGAATCAGATGTTGGAATGATCTGACAGAGATTTTAAAGTAGCCGTTATTCTTTTTTTTTTTTTTTTTTTTTTTTGAGATGGAGTCTCACTCTGTCTCCCAGGCTGGATTGCAGTGACGCAATCTCGGCTCACTGCAAGTTCCGCCTCCCGGGTTTGCACCATTCTCCTGCCTCAGCCTCCCGAGTAGCTGGGACTACAGGCACCTGCCACCGTGCCCGGCTAATTTTTTGTATTTTTAGTAGAGACGAGGTTTCACCGTGTTAGCCAGGATGGTCTCCATCTCCTTACCTTGTGATCCGCCCACCTCGGCCTCCCAAAGTGCTGGGATTACAGGTGTGAGCCACCGCGCCCAGCCTATTCTTTAACAATCCATTACATACACTCTTTAAACAAATGACAAAATAGAAAATCTCACCAAAGAAGTAGAATAGACAAAAAAGAACCCAATAAAAATTATAGAACTGAAAAACAACCAAAATAATAACTCGGTGGGTTAGCTCAACAGCAGAATGAATATAATACAGGTAAGAATCAATAAACTTGAAATAAGAATTACCCAATCTAAACAACAGACAAAAAAATGAGACTGGAAAAAAATTAAAAGACAATAGTGCCTCATGTCCTGTGAGACCGTAACAAAAGATCTAACATTCAGTCACAGAATGAAAGGAGACAGAGAATGGTACTGAAAAATTATTCTAAGAAGTGACTGAAAACTTCTCAAATGTGGTAAAAGACGAATCTGCAGCTCAAGAAAGCAAGAGAACTCCAAACAGGAAAACCCAAAGAAATTCATGCAGACACATCATAATTTAACTTCTGAAAACTAAAGACAAAGAAAAAACCTCTAAAGCAGTTGGGGAGAAAGGATGTTACCTATAAGAAAATGAATTCTAATGACAGGGTTTCTCATCTGAAAAAAGTTTCTCAACATTTCTCAAATGTTAAAAGCAAAGAACTGTCAACCACAAATCCTATAAAAAGAAACAGCTGACAAAATCTTAAGAAAAAACAGGCCGGGCACGGTGGCTCAAGCCTGTAATCCCAGCACTTTGGGAGGCCGAGGCAGGCGGATCATGAGGTCAGGAGATCGAGACCATCCTGGCTAACACGGTGAAACCCCGTCTCTACTAAAAAAAAAAAAAAAATACAAAAAATTAGCCAGGCGTGTTGGCGGGCGCCTGTAGTCCCAGCTACTGGGGAGGCTGAGGCAGCAGAATGGCGTGAACCCGGGAGGCGGAGCTTGCAGTGAGCCGAGATCGCGCCACTGCACTCCAGCCTGGGGGACAGAGCAAGACTCTGTCTCAAAAAAAAAAAAAAAAAAAAACAAAGAACAAAAGATTCCATGGTTTATATCTAAGCCCTGAGAAATCAGAAAATAGAAAATGCACTGAGGTTGGGCGCAGTGGCTCATGCCTCAGCACTTTGGGAGGCCAAGGTGGGGGAATCACTTGAGGTCAGGCGTTCGAGATCAGCCTGGCCAACATGGGGAAACCCCGTCTCTACTAAAAATGCAAAAATTAGCTGGGCGTGGTGGCGGGAGCCTGTAATGCCAGCTACTTGGGAGGCTGAGGCAGGAGAATCTCTTGAACCCGGGAAACGAAGGTTGCAGTGAGCCGAGATCATATCACTGCACTCCAGCCTGGGTGACAGAGTAGGACTCTGTCTCAAAAAAAAAAAAAAGAAGAAAGAAAAGAAAAGAAAATACACTGATATCAATATATGAGCAATCACAGGTGCTTCCTACAACAGTGCTTACATACACGGGAATTATTTATTTCTTCCTACCCATCACCAATCCCAGTGAGATTCATTTAGGGCTTGCTTAAGGCATATTCCTTACTTCCTTAATGTTCTTAGTTAAAAAGAAATTGTTATGCCACTGTTCAAGATCTTTTATCAAATTGACAGTTTTTGTTCTAGTTAAAAATTCCAAAGCTCATGAGCCTAAAATCAAGAGCTATTTGTTTTAAAAAGATACAAGATCGACATACCTTAATCGTATGAAATAAAGTCTATTTTACATAGTATCTTCTAAAGACAAAGCCTGAATAAACCTCTGTAGTAACTGTCACAGCTTAACCACTTTAAAAGCCAAGATATTACAGAGCAAATAATATTTATCTTAATCCACTCTAATTTATAAAAATTGTTTTGGGGTTTTTTTGTTTGTTTCTTTTTGAGGCAGAGTCTTCTCTGTCGCCAGGCTGGAGTGCAGTGGCGCAATGTCGGCTCACTGAGAACTCTACCTCCCAGGTTCAAGGGATTCTCCTGCCTCAGCCTCCCGAGTAGCTGGGACTACAGGCACCCATCACCATGCCCAGCTAATTATTGTATTTTTAGTAGAGACCAGGTTTCACCACGTTGACCAGGATGGTCTCCATCTCTTGACTTAGTGATCCCCCTGCCTTGGCCTCCCAAAGTGCTGGGATTACAGGCATGAGCTACTGAGCCCAGCAAGATTGTGTGTTTTTAAAACAAGAATGACTACGCATATATGACCAGTGACTTGTTAAGCAGCAAAGAAAGAAACAGCTGGTCAGTTTGCAAAATCATGAGTTCAAGCTCTGTTTTATGTCACTTATCGACTGATTTATTCAACCAACTTTTATCAAGCTTCTAAAATGTATCAGGTACCATGCAAGGCAGTGATGAAAAGATAAATAAGGCATGGTTTCAGACTTCAAGGAATTCCTTAGCTACAAAAAGGGACCGGCTGGGCGCAGTGGCTCACGCCTGTAATCCCAGCACTTTGGGAGGCTGAGGCGGGCAGATCACCTGAGGTCGGGAGTTCAAGACCAGCCTCAATATGGAGAAACCCCATCTCTACTAAAAATACAAAATTAGCCGGGCGTAGTGGTGCATGCCCGTAATCTCAGCTACTCGGGAGGTTGAGGCAGGAGAATTGCTTGAACCTGGGAGGCGGAGGTTGCAGTGAGCCAAGATCGCGCCATTGCTCCAGCCTGGGCAGCAAGAGCGAAACTCCATCTCAAAAAAAATAATAAAATAAAATAAAACTAAAAATAAAATAAAAATGGACCCAGCAGATATAATTTAAATAAAATGTGATAAGTCCTTTAACAGGTAAATGTACACAGTACCAGGAAAGCAAGAAACTATGTCAACAAAGGCACTATTTATCCTGGGGGGTGTGTGTGTGTGTGTGTGTGTCTGTGAGAAAGAGAGAGAGAGGCAGACAGACAGACAGACAGACAGGGTCTCACTCTGTCACTCAGGCTGGAGAGCAATGGCATGATCATAGCTCACTGCAGCCTCAAACTCCTGGGCTCAAGCAACCCTCCTGCCTCAGCCTTCTACATGGCTGGGACTACAGGCATGTGCCATCACATGTGCCTGGCTAGTTTTTTCATATTTTGTAGAGACAGGGGTCTTGCTATGTTGCCCAGGCTGGTCTCAAACTCCTGGTCTCAAGCAATCCTCCCACCTCAATCTCCCCAAACTCTGGGATTACAGGTGTGAGCCACCACACCCAGCTATCTTGATATTTAAAGGATGAGTTACTACTATTGTTCTTCAGGGTTCTATCACTCCCTCTTTGGGCTCAGCCCAGTTCTCAGTCCTAGTTACCTATCACCATCTCATGGGAAGCATCTTTAAAGTAACAAGGTCTGCCCCTGCACCAGACCAAATGATACAGAATCCCTGTGGATGCCTCGATCCCCCATCCTCATTCTTTAAAAGCTCCCCAGGTGGTTTTTAAGTAGTGCCTATATTGAAAATCACTGAACCAGGCAATCTCACCTACTGCTGATGACTTCACTTTCCATTCTAGCACAGACCCTCCATATATATCTCCATCTTCAGGGCCAACTGCTCTCTCAGGCTATTTCCTGGGCATCAAGATGTTATCATTGGCTTTCTCTTTTTCCCTCAAAATTTGTTTCTTTTCCTGTATTTCCTACCTGGATGAACAGAACCACCATTACCCAGACATCCAAGCCTGAACTCAGTACGTCATCCTTAACCCTTCCTTCTCCCTCTCTCTCACCTATACACCTAACCAGTTCTCCTTAGTCCACAAATTCACTCCCAAATCTAACTCCTTGGCCTCACTAGCCTCATCATCTTTCACCTACATTCCTATAATGACCACCTTAATTGGTCTTTGTGCACCTAGTCTTGCCCCTCTCTAACCTGTTCTCTACAATGCTACCAGAGATCAGAGTAATTTTTCTGAAAATACACCTGGAGCCAGGCGCAGTGACTCACACCCATAATCCCAACACTTTGGGAAGTCAAGGCAGAGGGTTACCTGAAGCCAGGAGTTCAAGACCAGCCTGGGCAACATAGCAAGACTCCCATCTCTAGAAAAATAAATAAATATAATCAAAATATACCTGGTCACAATACTCATTCACGTTACCTGCCAGAGTAGGGGATGCAGACATGAATCAAAACCCATCCTGATTTCAAATCCCCACCCTTAGAGTAGAGAAAGACATGTAAACAAGTAAATGACAGTAGAGATGAAGAGAGATGGATTGCAGGCAGATGTGGGAAGGCTTTACTGCAGAGATAACCAGAAGCCTGTATAATCTACAGGTGGCTAAGTGGGAAAATGCATTCCATGGAGAAAGAGAAACATAAAGCCATTAAGGCATGTTCAGGTAATGGAGGTGATTTTATATGGCTGAGGCAAAAGGCAAGGCATGCAGCAAGACACAAAGCCTGAGATGGGAACAAGCCAGACTTTGTAAGATCTGCCCAGGAAGAAATCCTTCAAAGGTTCCTCGCTATCATCAGGATTATGTGTTAGGACACACAAGGTCATTCATGAGCGCTCCTATATACCTTCCCAGCCTCATTGCTCATTATGCCCATTCTCCAGCTTTTCCAAATTACCAGTTCTTTCCCAAAAGCACCAGGTTATCACACATTTTTCTTTGTTCTTTTTTTTTTTTTGAGATGGAGTCTCACTCTGTTGCCCAGGCTGGAGTCAGCTCACTGTAACCTCTGCCTCCCAGGTTCAAGCGATTCTCCTGCCTCAGCCTCCTGAGTAGCTGGGATTACAGGTGCCCGCCACCACGCCCGGCTAATTTTTGTATTTTTAGTAGAGATGGGGTTTCACCATGTTGCCCGGCTGGTCTTGATGGTCTTGATCTGTCTGCCTCAGCCTCCCAAAATGCTGGGATTACAGGCGTAAGCCACCGTGCCCAGCCTATGACACACTTTTCTATATGTTACCTTCTCTTCCAAAATGCCCATCTCCCCTTAAGTTTCCTTGTCTAGATTCAGCTCTTCTGAAAACTTAGTTTACTGAGCGCTATGTACCTGGCAATTTGCTAGAAACTGGAGATACAATGAGATACGACACAACCCTTTTTCTTAAAAGGTTCACTCTCAAGTCAGGGAGAAAAATAAGAAAACAGAACATTATAAAAAGTAAAAATGGGCTGGGCACAATGGTTCACGCCTGTAATCCCAGCACTTTGGGAGGCTGAGGTGGGCGGACTGCTTGAGGTCAGGAGTTTGAGACCAGCCTGTCCAACATGATGAAACCCTGTCTCTACTAAACATACAAAAATAGCTGGGTGTGGTGGCAGGCGCCTGTAATCCCAGCTACTCAGAAGGCTGAGGTACAAGAATCACTCAAACCCTGGAGGCAGAGGGTTGCAGTGAACTGAGATGGTACCACTGCACTCCAGCCTGGGCAACAAACGAAGACTGTGTCACAAAAAAAAAAAAAAAAAAAAAAATAGTAAAAATGGTATAAGTGGTAAAAATGGAGATGGAAGTATGTACTGGGTGCTGTGGAAACACAAAGAAAAGTCACCTAACCCAAACTAAGGAGGAGGGGTAGTCAGAAAAAGTCCTAGGTGCCTATAGACAGAAACTTGTCCTCACTCTCTCCAGGGTGATGCTCCCAGAGCACCCTGTAGTTATCTCTGTCACAGTCTTGATTTTACGGTAGTGAATGGTCTTTTTCTTTACTGCTTTTTTCTCTGGATCACAAAGGGCCCAGGAAGGGGATGTGCCCATGCTGCAGAAGGCCTGGAAGGACTGGCTCAACATGCTAAGGGTTTGGGAGCTGATGAGAATTTTTAAAGAAAGCAAGCAGCATGATCAGATTGATAGTTCAGAAATGGAACAAATTCCAGCAGCAATGTGGAGGATTAAGTAGACTACAGGACCCAGAGGTTCAGAAAAAGCATAACCAAGGTCTGAACCAGTCTTCTGGCAATGAAGAGAGAAAAAAAAAATAAGATCTTATAAAGACAGGAAAAAAAAAGATCTGAGGTAGCAACAACAATAGGATCTATGCTAGACTTAATGTGAGTAGAAAAGAAGATGATTTTAAGGTTTCTAGAGTAAAGATCTTAAAATAGTAATGTTTGTATATGTGCTTGAAGGGGGCTATGGGTGGAGAGAAAGGGAAGGAAAAGGTAACCACATTTGAAGTAATCAAGCATCCACATACAGCTATGCAGTAGGCAGATGAAAATTAGAACCTGAGGTTCAAGAGAAATGGGGACCAAATAGACGTCTTCGAAAACCATAAATATACAGGTGCTATTTGAAGCCATGAAAGGAAATGTAATCACACAAGGAAATTAGAGAAAAGAACAAAAATGAAACTCTAAGGAATGCCACGTTAATCTGAGAAGAATAAAAAAAGAAAAGGGAAGCATAAAGAAAAGCTTTGTTTTGGTCTGAACGGTGGAAACCTGAGGATGTATACCGTCCAACAGAAAAAATAATAATATGGGAAGAGATCAAAGATGTTAGCTTTCGAAAGGAAGACTCCTCTTCTTCTGAGATCAAAGGAAAGGATATTAGAAATCAGGTACAGACAAGCACAGACAAAAATGACCTCTCCTTAAGAGTTCAGGGCTGATGCCCACCAATTTATTCTGTGAAGTTAAGTGGCAAAATAAGCAATGAAGAGAAGGCAAGAGTAGGATAAAGAGTCAGAGAAGAATGGTAAAGATCTATAAACAGCCGGCCGGGCACGGTGGCTCACGCTTGTAATCCCAGCACTTTGGGAGGCCGAGGCGGGCAGATAACGAGGTCAGGAGATCGAGACCACGGTGAAACCCCGTCTCTACTAAAAATACAAAAAATTAGCCCAGAGTGGTGGCGGGCGCCTGTAGTCCCAGCTACTCGGAGAGGCTGAGGCAGGAGAATGACGTGAACCCGGGAGGCGGAGCTTGCAGTGAGCCGAGATTGCGCCACTGCACTCCAGCCTGGGCAACAGAGTGAGACTCCGTCTCAAAAAAAAAAAAAAAAAAAAAAGATCTATAAACAGCCACTTAGATTTTAGGACATAAGAGGAATCTAGAGGGTAAGTCAAAGGATCTCCAGGATCCAGAAGTGCAGAAACAGCACCTAGCAGTTTAGTTACATGATTTTTGCCAGCCTGCCCTGGGAGCCCAGGAGCAGAAAAAGCTGACTGATTCGTCCAGACTTGAGACCATCAAAGCAAAGGTGGCAAGAATAGTACAGGGCCAATGACAATGCTTTTATCATTTTAAAAAGTCTAACGTATTTTACTCTTTTTTAAAAATCGACTCACTATTTCCTCCGAGAGCGAGTGTTTGGAGAGGGGGAGGGAGAGGGGTGGATAATTCCTCTCTCACTCTTAGAGGACTTGTCAGAAGTTTCATTCTTAAGCATGTTTGGTCTGTACAGCAGCTGATTCCAGGAAATCCAAATCCTGATTCCTCCTGGATCTTAAAAGATAAAAATTCATTGCAGCTCCCTGGACTATCCAGCTAATAGATAAACATGTACAACATTGCTTATATACTACGCCACTTTAGCTGAGAGGTAGGGGCTCTTTCTTTCCTAAAAAGAAAGTTTCCCCAAACACTGCGGATGAAGATGGAGAGGGGATGGGGAGTAATTACACTGCAAAGCCCGCTGACTAGCAGCCTAAGAATCCTTTACAAAGGCAATTAACATAAAACAATACATGGCACGGATAGCAGAATTGTTTCTTCTTAATGAATGCAGTAAGTAATTGACCATTTAATCGCTTTACTGGAGTTCACCAATTTCTCTGGATATCTCCCATACCATTCTTCAGGCAGAGTCAAATCCCTGTGGACACTGGACTTCTTGCTACCATCATCTGGAAAGTACAAAACGCCTGGAAGGAGGAAGAGGCTAACATGCGTGACCACCCACCATGTGCCAGGCCTACTGTGTGCTAGACTCTGGGCAACGGACTTTACATGTTATGGGGTGCAGCTCATGTAACGACGAATGAAGACATTACACTATGGATCTGAGCCGGGCGCAGTGGCTCACGCCTGTAATCCCAGCACTCTGGAGGCCGAGGCAGAAGGATAGCTTGAGGTCAGGAGTTCGAGGCCAGCCTGGGCAACATAGAGACTCCAGCTCTTAAAAAAAAAAAAAAAAAGCGATGGATCTGGCATTCCAGCGAGTGGGAAAGTGTCTGGAGATTTAAGAGTAAGGGAAGGAAGAGGAGATCGCGATGGTGGGTGGTCAAAGTGAGGGGAGAAGAGGCGAGTTGGGAAAGGAAGGTGCTTAGGAGCAAAAGGGCAAGACCCAGGGACAGCTGGAGCGGGGCGGGCGACTGCCATGCAGACAGGACTACGTACAACGGGTAGGATGATGGGGCGAAGAGCTCAAGAAGCGCAGCCGGGGTTGAGGTGGAGGCAAATGTCCGATCCCGGCGAGACGAGGGTCTCATCCCAGGGGACTGCGGGGCTAGGACGTGGTCCCAGGGCTGCGAGAAGGGAGAGAAGGGGCAGAGGGGAGAGGCCCCCGCGGCCGGGGCGAAGCCGAGCCCGGGAAACGCCGGCGATGGGGGAAGGAGCGTGGGAGCAGGGGCCGGACGGGCCAGACCCGGGGCTCTGCGCTCGGGGGCGGGGTTGGACAACTGGGAGGCACCGGGCAGAAGGTGACAAGAGGCCAAGGGATGCCAGGACGGGGCACGGGGCCGGGTGTGAGGAGACGAGAGGGGAGCGGAGCCGCAGCGAGCGCCGCGTCCCCCTTACCTGGGATGAGTGAGGAGCCGCCGCGCCGCCTGGACGGCATCCTGGCCTCAGCCGCTGGTCCCACCGCCTTCGGTGGGGGGGCCACTCGGGAGCCCGCCCTCACCGCCAAGCGCCGGCAGCTGCCAGCCTGGACCGGCCCCGCAGAGCAGCGCCGTTCCGACCCGCAACCGAGGCCGCCTCAGCAGCGACTCCCGCGGTCGCCGACTCAGCGCCAACCGCCAGGGTCCGGGGCGGTGGCGGGATCACACATCTGCTGCGATTGGCTGAACGGACGATGTGTCGGCTGCTCTGATTCGTGAGTTCCGGCCGGCTGCCCACGGAGGGAGGCGGGGCTGGGAATGGAGCTGGGTCCGGCAGGCGCCGAGGGGCGGGGGTCTGACGTCGCAGCCCGCCAGCGCCCCCACAGCCCTTCCCTTGCGCGCTCCCGAGGGGGCTTCCCGGCAGCGGGAGGCCTGGCCGGGTGGTTGCCCCAGCAACGGCGCGCGTGGCCTGGCTGCAGGGGAGCAGCGGGCAGGTGGCGGTCCTCAACGCCCCCACCCCCAACGTGGGTGGCCCAGAGGCCTTCATCAGTGAAACCCTAGGACAGGAGAAGAAAATGAGCTTTTCCTGATAATTCCCCACCTCTGCTTCAGAGCCCACTTTTGCCCGCTGCTGGCAGAGAAGCTGCCATCTCCTGGGGGAGATAAAGCGCAAATACAAATAACGAACTCAAACACTATTTCATCCGCACGAGAGTGTAGACGTGCAATAGTCCCTCCCAACCACAGAGGTGGGGGGCTGACGCCCTAAAAGAAATAAATGAAAACTAGGGAGAAAAAGGCAAAGAAGCAAAAGAAAGGTGGAGAAAGGGCAGATATTTCACAAAATGATCCATTCATTTTACAGTTTCTTCCTACAGACACATCTATACCAGGTTCTGTCAAAGCAATTATTTCTACTCCGGTGACGTGGATTAGAGAAGGCATAAGTGCAGAATCTAACAGCTGTGTTTAAAATTGCTCTCTACTAGGCCAGGCGCGGTGGCTCATGCCTCTAATCACGGCACTTTGGGAAGCCAAGTCTGGTGAATCACCTGAGGTCAGGAGTTCGAGACCAGCCTGGCTAACATAGTGAAACCTCGTCTCTGCTAAAAATACAAAAATTAGCCAGGCATGGTGGCAGACGCCTGTCGTCCCAGCTACTGGGGAGGCTGTGGCGGGAGAATTGCTTGAACCCGGGAAGGTAACTACCTTCCTTTGCATATAGTATAATATTTTCAAAGTTCATCCATGTTGTAGCATGTATCAGCACTTCATTCCTTGTTATGGCCGAGTAATAGTCCATTATACAGACATCATCTTTTTTTTTTTTTTTTTTTTTGAGAAGAGTCTCATTCTGTCTCCCAGGCTGGAGTGGAGTTATGTGATCTTGGCTCACTGCAACCTCCACCTCCCAGGCTCAAGTGATTCTCGTGCCTCAGCCTCCAAAGTAGCTGGAATTACATGCATGTGCCACCATGCCTGGCTAATTTTTATATTTTTAGTAGAGGGGGTTTCATCAAGTTGCCCAGGCTGATCTTGAACTCCTGGCCTCAAGTGATCTGCCTGCCTTGGCCTCCCAAAGTGCTGGGATTACAGGCATGGGCCATCGTGCTTGGCTGGACATCATCTTTTATTTATCCATTAATCCATTGATGGACAACCGTTTCTACATTTTTGGCTATTATACATGATGCTGCTATGAACATTTGTGTAGAAGTTTTTGTGGGTGGCCAGGCGCAGTGGCTCACGCCTGTAATCCCAGCACTTTGGGAGGCCAAGGCGGGCAGATCACAAGGTCAGGAGATCAAGACCATCCTGGTTAACACGGTGAAACCCCGTCTCTACTAAAAATACAAAAATTTAGCTGGGCGTGGTGGCAGGCGCCTGTAGTCCCAGCTACTTGGGAGGCTGAGGCAGGAGAATGGTGTGAACCCGGGAGGTGGAGGTTGCAGTGAGCCGAGATTGTGCCAGTGCACTCCAGCCTGGGCAACAGAGCGAGACTCTGTCTCAAAATAAAAAAAGAAGTTTTTGTGTGGACCTCATTTGATCTTTACAGCAACTGTCCAAGGTACATACGATATCTCCTTCTACAGATAACCAGCTGACTGGGTGTGGTGGCTCACACCTGTAATCCCAGCACTTTGGGAAACCCAGGCAGGAGGATCCCGTGAGTCCAGGAGTTCTAGGCTGCAGTGAGCCATGACGGCACCACTGCACTCCAGCCTGGGTGACAGACTGAGACCTTGCTTCTCACCCAAAAAAATTAATACATAATTTTATATATATGTGTGTGTGTGTGTGTACGTGTGTGTGTATATATGTGTGCGGGTGTATACACACACAGAGAGAGATAGATAAGAAAACTGACTATAAGATGGTAGACAGCAATTTTGTTGTTTGTTTGTTTGTTTTTGTTTTGAGATGGAATTTCGCTCTTGTTGCCCAGGATGGAGTGCAATGGTATGATCTTGGCTCACTGCAACCTCTACCTCCTGGGTTCAAGTGATTCTTCAGCCTCAGCCTCCCCAGTAGCTGGGATTACAGGCGCCTGCCACCATGCCCAGCTAATTTTTTTGTAGTTTTATTAGAGACAGGGTTTTGCCATGTTGGCCGGGCTGGTCTCAAATTCCTGACCTCAGATGATCTGCCCTCCTCCACCTTCCAAAGTGTTGGGATTACAGGTGTGAGCCACCACGCCCAGCCTTTGTTTTGTTTTTAGAGACAGGGTCTCGCTCTGTTGCCCAAGCTAGTCTTGAACTTCTGACCTCAAGCGATCCTCTAACCAGTCTTTTAATGTTAAGCAAGGGCCAAGTTACATTCTGCTTTCTACATTTCAGACCTCTTCAGGAAAAGGACTCACCATGACCTCAGTAATACAGAAGCCACCACCAGTGCACAGCCCCTGCCAGGCTCGTTCCACAAAGTAGAGATGGAGATCCGAGATGACCTCCCACACTGCCCAGAAAATCCTTCCCCTACCTATAAGACCTAGAAAAAGAATTGAGTAGCCACGTGGGGAGCTGACACTGGTCCTCCTAGCACGTATTAAACTGTGAGAACGAATTCTAGATGTGGAGAATTCAGTAAGAAGACAGGACACGAACCTTTCAGTGAAACCTGTCACACAGCAGGATGTCTCACTGAGCAGGACAGCTTCAGGTGATCCGGGGACTACACTGTCTATAGCTGACAGGGTCCAGCCTCTGAGGCAGAAGTAAGAAGCAGCTTGATCTGAAGCAAAGCTCAGGGTTATTGAGAACAAGATGAACTTTTCCTGCTTTCTAAATCTGCCCAAACACATATGTGCTAGAAGGAAAAAAAGACTCCAAAATATACTCAAGTGAAAAGAACAAAGTTCAAAACAGTGTGTGTAATATACCCATTTGTATATATTTAAAATACACATACACACACACTTGTTATTTTCAGAGGAAATATCAAGAAAGATGCACACATTAAATTGGTAACAGTGTTGTCTCTGGGAGGGAAACTGAAGGACTTGGGCACAGGAATAGGAAAGAAACTAATTCTTTGTTATGTACTCTTGGGCACCTTTAAAAATTATGTGCTATGTGCTTGGATTACCTTTTTTTTTTTCTTATTTTAATAGGCAGGGTCCCATTCTGTCACCCAGGCTGGAGTACAGTGGCATAGTCATAGCTCACTGTAGCCTCAAACGCCTGGGCTCAAGCGATCCTCCCACCTCAGCCTCCTGAGTAGCTAAGACTACAGGAGCACACCATCCACTCCCTGCTAATTTTTTTTTTTTTTTTTTGAGACAGAGTCTCACTCTGTTGCCCAGGCTGGTGTGCAGTGGCATGATATCGGCTCACTGCAACCTCTGCCTCCCAGGTTCAAGCAATTCTCCTGCATCAGCCTCTCAAGTAGCTGGGATTACAGGTGCCTGCCACCAGGCCCAGCTAATTTTTGTATTTTTAGTAGAAACAGGGTTTCACCATGTTGGCCAGGCTGGTCTCGAACTCCTGGCCTCACGTGATCTGCCCACCTTGGCCTCCCAAAGTGCTGGGATTTCAGGTGTAAGCCACCGTGCCCAGCCTTTTACTTTGTTTTTTGTTTGTTTGTTTTTTTTGTAGAGATGGGATCTTGCTATGTTGCCCAAACTGCTCTTGAACTCCTGGGCTCAAGCACTCCTCCAACCTTGGCCTCCCAACGTGGTGGGATTATAGGCATGAGCCATCACGCCCGGCCTGGATTACCTATTTACAAGGAATGAATACATAACTTTTTTTTAAAGGAAAACTCGTTCCTGAAAAACTGTCCAAGCCTGTATGCACATCTGATTCACACCACATTTCTATTCTTCTGTGTAATTTAATGAGCCTCATAGATTCTGAACACTCTTTCTGTGTTTCTATTTTCTCTCCCGGGCTTTACCTCTCCAGGTGATCAGCCCAGAATTAGATCACCTCACCAGAGGGCATCAGCCAGGTATGGTGGCTCACACCTGTAATGCCAGCACTTTGGGAGTCTGAGGAGGGCAGATCACTTGAGATCAGTAGTTCGAGACCAGCCTGGTCAACATGGTAAAACCCAACCTCTACTAAAAACACAAAAATTAGCCAGGTGTGGTGGTGCACACCTGTAATCCCAGCAACTCGGGAGGCTGAGGCAGGAGAATCGCTTGAACTCAGGATGTGGAGGCTGCAGTGAGCGGAGACTGTGCAACTGAACTCCAGCCTGAGTGACAGCGCAAAACTCTGTCTCAAAAAAATTAAAAAAAGATAACCTCGATCGGGCACGGTGGCTCACGCTTGTAATCCCAGCACTTTGGGAGGCCGAAGCAGGTGGATCATGAGGTCAGGAGATAAAGACCACCCTGGCTAACACGGTGAAACCCCGGCTCTACTAAAAATACAAAAAAAGTAGCCGGGTGTGGTGGCGGGCGCCTGTAGTCCCAGCTACTCAGGAGGCTGAGGCAGGAGAATGGCGTGAACCCGGGAGATGGAGCTTGCAGTGAGCCCAGATTGCGCCACTGCACTCCAGCCTGGGTGACAGGGCGAAACTCCATCTCAAAAAAAAAAAAAAAAAAAAAAGATAACCTCACCTGTGTATAGATGGCTTTTCCCCATCTTCAGGCAATTCAAAGGGCTCACAGCCTGTTTTCTTCCAAACAGCCTATGCAACCCTGGCAGAGCCGAGAAGAGGAGAAAATGGGCCAGTGCTTGCTGCCATCCCAGTGAGAGCTGCGAGTCTCTCTCCTCTAGGTCAGCCTTTGCACCACTTCTACCTTGGGAATTCACCTCTAGAGAAGACCTGGCCAAGGATGAGTGAGGACTCCTTACTACAGCAACCTCACCTCCTGGAAGGAAAGTCTATGCAACATATCTAGGAATGTGCAGGCTTTGAGAACTGAAAAGGCAGCATTGTCCTCCAGCCCTTTTGCTTTGGGGGTTGTTGGCATTGCTTTGCTCTGAAGAAGGACACAGGCCCTGCGCAGTGGCTCACGCCTGTAATCCCAGCACTTTGGGAGGCCGAAGCGGGCGGATCACGAGGTGAGGAGATCAAGACCATCCTGGCCAACATGGTGAAACCTCCTCTCTAAAAATACAACAATTAGCCAGGCATGGTGCTGCGCGGCTATAGTCCCAGCAACTCAGGAGGCTGAGGCAGTCAAATTCCTTGAACCCAGGAGGCAGAGGCTGCAGTGAACCGAGATAGTGCCCCTGCACTCCAGCCTGGGTGACAGAGCGAGACTCTGTCTCAGAAAAAAAAAAAAAAAAAAAAAAGGACACAAATGCAGCAAAGCTCTCTTGATGGCATTTTCATTCTGGGGTCTGGCATGGAGGGAAGATGGTGGCAGAGGTGGGAAATGGCAGAGGTGGGAAATGGCAGAGATGGGGAGTCCCTCAGAAATGAAAAATTTGAGGCCAGGCGCAGTGGCTCATGCCTGTAATCCCAGAATTTCAGGAAGCGAGGCGATCAGATCACTTGAGGTCAGCAGTTCGAGACCAGCCCGGCCAACATGGTGAAACCCCATCTCTACTAAAAATACAAAAATTTGCTGAGTGTGGTGGTGGGCGCCTGTAATCCCAGCTACTCGGGAGGCTGAGGCAGGAGAATCACTTGAACCCAGGAGGTGGAGGTTGCAGTGAGCTGAGATTGCACCACTGCACTCTAGCCTGGGAGACAGAGCAAGATTAGCCTAAGTTGGCCCCCCTGCCCCCCCTCCGGCGGGAGACGGGAACCCGGACTCGAAAAAAAAAAAAAAAAAAAAAAAGGAGATGAATGTGTCTGTCACAACCAGCAGCAACTGGCCTGGCACTGGATGGATGTTTGGATGGACGGACAGGTAATGAATGGCTAGATGAACAGCAAACGCTGCAATTGTCAAAGAAGGCCAGCAGGGCACGGGAGCCGGGAGCCGGGAGCCGGGACCCAGGGAGAACAGGAGGACACTTGGGTCACTCAAGGTCCTGCCAGGAAAGGCCAGGGAGACTCCAGGTGAGGACTCCAGAGCCAAAGATCTTTGACGGAGAACTGAGAGTTAAGCTTTCACTCCACCTAAAGTGACCTAAAAGCCCTGGCTAATTTGGGACGAGATGAAACACTTACCTGCACACAGCATCAGAGAGTCAGTGGCCTGTGGGAGGCACCTCACAGTTCTCTTGAAGCTTCCGGGATACAGGGATTTAAGGCAGAAAGAAAAGGGTGATACAATTTAAAGAAAAAGAAAAATGTGAGCAGGACTCCTGACTTTCTCCACCCCTAGATCCTGGAAAACTGGGCAGGTCAGGCCCCTCAGCCACATCATCATTTGAAAATGAAAATTCAGCCCAGCCTATGAGCAGGCATTTTCCAAGTGGCTACAGAATTCCTGCACCTTCCAAAAATACCTCTTCATGCAACTCCTGCCAGGGAGAGAGGGCCACATGCCCAGGCTGGAGCCGACCAACTGGGCTTCCTGAACCCGGGAGCTGCCACCATGTGCTCTGCAGACCCCAGATTCAGGAAATGTCCACTGCTTCATAGGGAAACCCAGAAGACAGCTGTGCTGGGTTCCAGGCTGAGAGCAAAGCATCCTCTAGTTTTACTTATGACCAAGGAGACTGTAAGGCTTCCAGGAATGTTTTCCAAACCTCACCATGCATCTAAACTACCTGCATAGCTTAGTAAAGTAAACACCAGCCTCTCCGCAGTTTTAGGAAGCAGAAGATCTGGGAGGAACTCCCCACAACCCCCACAGTGAGACAGGGGTGGGCTAGTGATTGACGGGCAGCATTAGGGTGTCTTCAGAGAGACTGGCTGGTGATATGCTGTTTCTTGAAATGGGAGCAATTAGCTGGTTTATTTACTTTGTGAAATTTCATCAAGCTACATATACATGTGGGCTTTTCTGTATTTTTTTAAATTCTATTTTATTTTTATTTAATTGAGACAGGTGTTTCACTGTATTGCCCAGGCTGGTCTCGAACTTCTTGGGCTCAAGTGATCCTCCCGCCTCAGCTTCCCAAAGTGCTGGGATTATAGGAGTGAGCCACCATGCCTGGTCTTTTCTGTATGTTTGTTACACTTCATTTAAAAAGAAGAATAATAATAGAACTATGCGAGGTGGTTCACACCTGTAATCCTAGCACTGTGGGAGGCCAAGACAGAGGATCGCTTAAGGCCAGGAGTTCCAGCCTGGGCAACATAGAGAGACCCTGTCTCCACTTAAAAAAAAAAACAAAGGTCAGGCACAGTGGCTCACGCCTGTAATCCCAACACTTTGGGAGGCCAAGGCATGAGGATTGCCTGAGGCCAGGAGTTCAAGACCAGCCTGGGCAACACAGGGAGCTCCTCAGCTCTACAAAAAACGTTTTAAAAATACCCATCATGGGCCAGGCACGGTGGCTCACGCCTTTAATCCCAGCACTTTGGGAGGCCGAGGAGGGTGGATCACAAGGTCAGGAGATCGAGACCATCCTGGCTAACACGGTGAAATCCCATCTCTACTAAAAATACAAAAATAAAATTTGCCAGGCATGGTGGCAAGCGCCTGTAGTCCCAGCTACTCAGGAGGCTGAGGCGGGAGAATGGCGTGAATCCAGGAGGCGGAGCTTGCAGTGAGCCGAAATCGCGCCACTGCACTCCAGCCTGGGCGACAGAGCGAGACTCTGTCTCAAAAAACAAAAAAGTTAGCCAGTGTAGTAATGCATGCCTGCAGTCCCAGCTACTTGGGAGGCTGGGCAGGAGCATCTCTTGAGGCCAGGAGTTTGAGACCAGCCTGGACAACATAGTGAGATCTGCTCTCTACAAAAATAGTTAACCAGGTGTGGTGGTATGCACCTGTAGTCCCAGCTACTTGGGAGGCTGAGGTGGGAGAATTGCTGGAGCCCAGGAGTTTGAGACTGCAGTGAGCTATGATCATGCCACTGCACTCCAGCCTGGGCAACCGAGGAAGATCTGTATATAAAAAAAAAAAAAAGCCAGGCACAGTGGCTCACGCCTGTAATCCCAGCACTTTGGGAGGCCAAGGCAGGTGGATTGCCTGAGGTCAGGAGTTCAAGACAAGTTTGGCCAACATGGTGAAACCCTGTCTCTACTAAAAAATATTAAAAATACAAAAAAATTAACCGGGCATGGTAGCGTGTGCCTGTAATCTCAGCTACTTGGGAGGCTGAGGCAGGGGAATTGCTTGAACTAGGGAGGTGGAGGTTGCAGTGAGCTGGGATTGCACCACTGCACTCCAGCCTGGGCGACAGACTGAGGCTCTGTCTCAAAAAAAAAAAAAAAAAAAGCTACCCAATAAATTCTGTTCCCCTACCAGGTTTGAGAACTGCTGAGTTGGCGATATAGGCTTAGATTACACTAAAGGGGGGTGCTGAGTGCTTCTAAGCACCCAGCTTCTAAGTATGGGGTGGCATAGTTCCAGGGGTATGCCTTCCCCTCTTAGGCAAGTCTAGGACTCTCAGAGTGGGGAGAAGCTCCAGGAAGGAGAGGCTGAGTGGGAGGTGCTTTAGGGAGCAGCTGGCCCTTCCCTGTCCACAGATGCTGACCAGTGACACCAGCACAGACCAGGACTGACTGCCACACTACCCTACCTGCACCCTACCCCTTGGACAGGGCCTGCTCAGGCCCCTGGCGATCTGCTTCAAGAGTGTCATTTCCTCCTGTGGCTTAGCTTTCCCTCCCTGGTTAAAGAGACTGGAAGGGGGCCGGGCACAGTGGCTCACGCTTGTAATCCCAGCACTTTGGGAGGCTGAGGTGGGCGGATCACGAGGTCAGGAGATCGAGACCACGGTGAAACCCCGTCTCTACTAAAAATACAAAAAATTAGCTGGCGTGGTGGCGGGCGCCTGTAGTCCCAGCTACTCGGAGAGGCTGAGGCAGGAGAATGGCGTGAACCCGGGAGGTGGAGCTTGCAGTGAGCCAAGATCTCACCACTGCACTCCAGCCTGGGTGACAGAGCGAGACTCTGTTTCAAAAAAAAAAAAAAAAGAGACTGGAAGGGGCCAGGTGCAGTGGCTCACGCCTGTAATCCCAGCACTTTGGGAGGCCAAGGCAGGCAGCTCACTTGAGGTCGGGAGTTTGAGACCAGCCTGGCCAACATGGTGAAACCCATCTCTGCTAAAAACACAACAATTAGCCGGGTGTGGCGGTGGGCACCTGTAATCCCAGCTACTCAGGATGCTGAGGCAGGAGAATTGCTTAATCCTGGGAGGCAGAGGTTGCAGTGAGCCAAGATTGCGCCACTGTGTTCCAGCCTGGGCAACAAGAGTGAGACTTTGTCAAAAAAGAAAAAAAAAGGGTGCAGTGGCTTACGCCTGTAATCCCAGCGCTTTCAGAGGCCAAGGCAGGCAGATCACCTGAGATCAGGAGTTCGAGACCAGCCTGACCGACATGGCAAAACCCTGTCTCTACTAAAAATACAAAAATTAGCCAGGTGTGGTCCCAATTACTTGGGATGCTGAGGCAAGAGAATCACTTGAACAGGGGAGGTGGAGGTTGCAGTGAGCCGAAATCACGCCATTGCACTCCAGCCTGAGTGACAGAGCGAGACTCTGTCTCAAAAAAACAAACAAAAAAAAGGAGGCTAGAAGGGCTACCAGCTTCTTGCCACCCTCCCAAGTCCCTTTCCCAGGTCAAGCACCTTCTTCAAGGGCTAGAAGACTCTTGCAGGATCCAGGGGACACCAGCACACAGGCTTTGCCAAAGCCCCACACCAGGCACCGTTCTAGGCTCTGAAGACACAGCAGTGACCAAGACAGTACCTGCTACCATTCCTTTTTTTTTTTTTTTTTTTTTTGAGTCTCACTCTGTTGCCCAGGCTGGAGTGAAGTGGCACAATCTTGGCTCACTGCAACCTCCGCCTCCTGGATTCAAGTGATTCTCATGCCTCAGCCTCTCAAGTAGCTGAGATTACAGGCGCGTGTCACCATGCCTGGCTAATTTTTGTATTTAGTAGAGATGGGGTTTCACCATGTTGGTCAGGTGGGTCTCGAACTTCTGGCCTTAAGTGATCCGCCTGCCTCAGCCTTCCAACATGCTGAGATTACAGACGTGAGCCACCATGACCGGGCCCTGCTACCATTATTGGGCTTACAGTTTAGTGGAGAGTCTGGCAATCAATTACATATGAAGGGTTCAGAATATGCCACCCTCAAATATACCATTTTGGCATAAGGCTTATTTTGAGCTGAAGGCAATTAAGAAACAAACAGCAAACATAGGAGCTCTCTGTCTTCCCCCTTTCTCCCTAAAATTGGAGCATAAATTTCCCTTTTCTAAAGGAAATTTATATTAGTTGTTCTCTGAAAGCAACTGGCAGATAACTCTTATCGCACAAGACTAAGAAACCTTACTAAATTGGCCAGGCATGGTGGCTCACCCCTGTAATCCTAGGACTTTGGGTGGCCGAGGTTGGAGGATCACCTGAGGTCAGGAATTTGAGACCAGCCTGTCCAACATGGTGAAATGCAGTCTCTGCTAGAAATACAAAAATTATCTGGGCGTGGTGGCAGGTGCCTATAATCCCAGCTACTCAGGAGGCTGAGGCAGAAAAACTGCTTGAACCCAGGAAGTGGAGGTTGCAGTGAGCAGAGATTGCGCCACTGCACTACAGCCTGGGTGACAAAGTGAGACTCTATTTCCAAAAGAAAAGAAAAAAAAAGAAAGAAAGAAACCTTACTAAATAACCTTTCTCTTCCATTAGTTTCCCTCAGATACTTAACTTCCCACAGTTTATTGTACATGAAAGCCCATGTCTCCCTCCTTCCTCCCCACTACTAAATTAGATATATAAATCTTTAATTCTAAATACTCAAAGAGCCAGCTGGGTTTTTTTGTTGTTTCTCAGATGCATGTGAAATAAACCTTTTCTCAGCTGGGCGCAGTGGCTCAGGCCTGTAATCCCAGCACTTTGGGAGGCTGAGGCAGGTGGATCATGTGAGGTCAGGAGATCGAGACCAGCCTGGCCAACATGGCAAAAACCCATCTCTACTAAAAATACAAAAAATTAGCTGGGCGTGGTGGCAGTCACCTGTAATCCCAGCAACTTGGGAGGCTGCGGCAGGAGAATCACTTAAACCTGGGAGGCAGAGGTTCCAGTGAGCCGAGATCATGCCATTACACTCCAGCCTGGGCAACAAGAGCAAAATTCTGTATCAAAGAAAAAAAAAAAACACTTTTCTCCTGTTAATCTGTCTTTTGTCAGTTTAATTTGCAGGCCCCAATCACTGAAACTAAGAAAGGTAAAGGAAAAGCATGAGTCCAAGCATAGTGGCTCATGCCTGTAATCCCAGCACTTTGGGAGGCTGTGGCAGACAGATCACAAGGTTAGGAGTTCGAGGCCAGCCTGGCCAACATAGTGAAACCCTGTCTCTACTAAAAATACAAACATTATCCGGGCATGGTGGCGTGTGCCTGTAATCCCAGCTACTTTGGAGGCTGACGCAGAGAATCGCTTGAACTTGGGAGGTGGAGGTTGCAGTGAGCCGAGATCGCATCACTGCACTTCAGCCTGGGCAACAGTATGAGACTCTGTCAAAAAAAAAAAAAACAAAGAAAAGGAAAGAAAGAGAGGAAGGAAGGGGAAAGAAAGAAAAAAGGGAGAGAGAGAAAGAAAGAAAAGAAAAAGAAAGAAAGGAAGGAAGAAAGAGAAAGAAAGAAAGGAAGGAATAAAAAGAAAAGGAAAGAAAGAAAGAAAGAAAGAAAGAAAGAAAGAAGAAAGAAAGAAAGAAAGAAAGAAAGAAAGAAAGAAAGAAAGAAAGAAAGAGGAAGGGGAGGGGAAGGGAAGGGAAGGGGGAGGAAGGAAGGAAGGAAGGAAGGAAGGAAGGAAGGAAGGAAGGGGAAGGGAAGGGAAGGAGGAAGGGAGGGAAAAGAAAGAAAGAAAAACATGCTTAGCAAAAGCACTCAAAGCCATGATGACTTACTCATCCCTTAGTGTGCCCAGGGCTCCACTTCTATTCCTTTCCTCCTGCAGCTCCATCCACCTGTGTTTCCCAGCATAACTCTGCCAGCAAAACTTCAGCCAACCTTCACATCACACCACGAAAGCCAATTCCGCTAGGCAGGGACCCATCTCTACCACTCTTGTGATCTGTACCGATTTTTTTATTTCCTTCTTTCCTTCCTTCCTTCCTTCCCTCCTTCATTCCCTCCCTCTCTCCTTCCTTCCCTCCCTCCCTCCATTCTTCCCTCCCTCCCTCCTATTTTCCTTCCTTCCTTCCTTCCTTCCTTTCTTCCTTCCGTTTTCTTTCTTTCTTTTTTAGAGATTATATTTCACTGTCACCCAGGCTGGAGTGCAGTGGCATGATCATAGCTCATTGCAACCTCAAACTCCTGGGCTCAAGTGATCCTCCCTCGTCAGCCTCTTGAGTAGCTAGGACCACAGGCACACGTCACCACATCCAGCTAATTTTTAAGTTTTGTGTAGAGACGGGTCTCGCTATGTTGTCCAGACTGGTCTCTAACTCTTGGCCTCAAGAGATCCTTCAGCCTCGGCCTCCTAAAGCACAGGGATTACAGATATGAGCCACCCTGCCCAGCCTGATTTATTCCTTTCTTAAGGCACTTCTCCCAATCTACTTTGCACTCTCTTTCTTTGTGTATTTGTGTGGTTCTCCACCCTCACCTACATCAGATAAATAGGAAGCTGTTATGACAGGCCCATGACAGGCCTGGGAATATTTGATGAGATGGAGTCAACTGAACGATGGGACAGCCTTTCCCTCAAGAATCATCAATTCACTTTATTCTTTTTTATTTATTATTATTTTTTTTTGAGACAGAGTCTCGCTCTGTTGCCCAGGCTGGAGTGCAGTGGCGCAATCTTGGCTCACTGCAAGCTCCACCTCCCAGGTTCATGCCATTCTCCTGCCTCAGCCTCCTGAGTAGCTGGGACTACAGGCGCCCGCCACCACATCCAGCTAATTTTTGTACTTTTTTAGTAGAGATGGGGTTTCACCTTGTTAGCCAGGATGGTCTCGATCTCCTGACCTTGTGATCCACCTGCCTCGGCCTCCCAAAGTGCTGGGATTACAGATGTGAGCCACTGCGCCCGGCCCAATTCACTTTATTCTATATCTCTGTTACCTATAGACAAAAAGCCCTATGGTTTGTGTTTGTTTTTTACTTTTTACTTTTTTTTTGAGACAGAGTCTTGCTCTGTTACCCAGGAGGAAGTGCAGTGGCGCTATCTCTGCTAACCAACCTCCACCTCCTGGGTTCAAGCGATTCTCCTGCCTCAGCTTCCCAAGTAGCTGGGATTACAAGTGTACACCACCATGCCTGGCTAATTTTTGTACTTTTAGTAGAGACGAGGTTTCACCATGTTGGCCAGGCTGCTCTGGAAACCCTGACCTCAGGTGATCCACCTGCCTCGGCCTCCCGAAGTGCTGGGATTATAGGCGTGAGCCACCGCGCCCAGCCTTGTTTTTTACTTTTTTTTTTTTTTTTTTTTTTGAGACAAGGTCTCACTCTGTTGTCGAGGCTGGAGTGTGGTGGTGCAGTCTTGGCTCACTGCAGCCTCCACCTGGAGGCTGATTGGCTCAAGCAACCCTCCCACCTTAGCTTCTAGAGTAGCTGGGACTACAGGCCCATGCCACCACACCTGGCTTTTTGTAAAAAAGATTTAGACTGGGTGTGGTGGCTCATGCCTGTAATCCCAACACTTTGGGAGCCTGAGGTAGGTGGATCACCTGAGGTCAGGAGTTCGAGACCAGCCTGGCCAACATGATGAAACCCTGACTCTACTAAAAATACAAAAATTAGCCAGGCGTGGTGGCATGTGCCTATGAATCTCAGCTACTTGGGAATTTTTTTTAAATAGAGACTGGGTTTCACTATGTTGCCCAGGCTGTTCTCAAACTCCTGAGCTCAAGGGATCCTCCTGTCTTGGCCTCTCAAAGTGCTGAGATTACAGGCATGAGCCATGGCACCCAGCCTTGTTTTTATTTAAAACCTTATTTTGAAAAAAATGTACGCGTAGAAAAAAATTGTGAGAATACCATGAACTCCAATATCCAGACAATTCGCCAAGCGTCCAACTGTTGATTCACCAATTAACATTTGCCTCATTTGCTTAATCTCTCTATATATACAGATAGGTTATTATTGCTAATGTTATTGAATAATTTGAAATTACAGACACTGTCTTCTGTGCCTTTACTCCTAAATACTTCATTAGTGTCTCCTAAAAATGAGAATATTCTTGGCCAGGCATGGTGGCTCATGCCTGTAACCCCAGCACTTTGGGAGGCCGAGGCACTAGGATTACTTGAGGTCAGGAGTTTGAGACCAGCCTTGCCAACATGGTGAAACCCCATCTCTACTAAAAATACAAAAATTAGCCGGTACGGTTGTGGGCACCTGTAATCCCAGCTACTCGTGAGGCTCAGGCAGGAGAATTGCTTGAACCTGAGAGGCAGAGGTTGCAGGGAACTGAGATCGAGCCACTGCACTCCAGCCTAAGGGACAGAACAAGACTCTGTCTCAAAAAAAAAAAAAAAAAAAAAAAAGAACATTCTCTTATACAATGATCAAATGAAGGAAATTTAACATCGCCATGACACGGACACTGTTATCTACTATACAGTCCATAGTGCAATTTCCCTGATTGCTTCAATTATGTCCTTTATAGCAAGATGTGTTGCAGTTAGCTGTCGTGCCACTTTAGTCTCCTTTAATCTGGAACATTTCCTCTCTCTTTCTGGCTTTCATTCTGGAAGTACACGAGTTATGTGCCCCAGAAGTGTGTTGTAACTTTCCCAGGGCGTCAGTCATATCAGAAGCCCGCGAGGTCTGTTTGTTCCAATAGTGGGACATATTGATCATTTGGTTAAAGAGAAATTCACCAGTTTTCTCCCCTGCAAAGTTAGTTTTTCTTTTGTGATTAAGTAATCTGTTGGGAGATACTTCGTGACTGTGGAAATATCCTGTGCCCCATCTGACGATGATTCCAGCCTGGTCCTGTTGTACTTGCCAGTCATTCAAGGAAAGTACAGCTGGCCGGTGCCCAGGCTGGGAGGCGCTGGAGGTGGCAGAGCCAGGCTGGGCAGAGAAGGAAAAGCAACTAGGACAAGAATCTGTGCAGAGAGCAGGGAAGGCATTTGGGATGCCTCGCCGGGAGCCTTCATGCAGCTCACCAAGGGGTGGGTGGTGGACACCCCACTCCCCTTCAATGCCCACCAGACACTTCTGGGCTACCACAATGGGGCTGGCTCTTTGCTGGGATCATGCCCTGGAGAGAGGCCAGTTTGCAGGAGGCAAAAGGAAGGCTCTTTCCCTCTTCACTCCCCAATGACCTCTAGTGATCCCTGGTCGGGAGGTAGAGGGGAGAAAACCCCAAAGGCAGAAGTACAGCATTTTTTTTTTTTTTTTTTTTTTTTGAGACGGAGTCTCGCTCTGTCACCCAGGCTGGAGTGCGGTGGCGCGATCTCGGCTCACTGCAAGCTCCGCCTCCCGGGTTCACGCCATTCTCCTGCCTCAGCCTCTCCGAGTAGCTGGGACTACAGGCGCCCGCCACCACGCCCGGCTAATTTTTTCTATTTTTAGTAGAGACGGGGTTTCACCGTGGTCTCGATCTCCTGACCTCGTGATCTGCCCGCCTCGGCCTCCCAAAGTGCTGGGATTACAAGCGTGAGCCACTGCGCCCGGCCAGAAGTACAGCATTTGAGAGTAAATTACATTAGAGTAAATATTATCTCCAGGATATTTCCAGGGTGCAGCAAATCTGCAAGTTTCCAGACAGCTGGGCCTGGCCTGGCCCCACTAGCCAGGCCCCTCCACCGGTCCCCAGCCTGTTGCTCTGCTCCCTGCAAATATCTGCTGTGCTGTTGGACACAACCCTAGGCTGGCAGTCAAGGTGGAATGGGAGTGGGGGTGGTCTGCATGATGTCCACAGGATACACACGCAGTCCTGGGTGGATTGGCTGTGAGCTGCTGGAGGTGTATTGGTTTCCCAGACTGTCATAACAGATGACCACAAACTGGGTGACTTGGCACAACAGGAACTTATTCTCCCACAGCTCTGGAGATCGAAGTGTGAAATCGCCAGGCGCGGTGGCTCATGGCTATAATCTCAGCGCTTTGGGAGGCAGAGGAGGGCAGATCACCTGATGTCGGGAGTTTGAGACCAGCCTGACCAACATGGAGAAACTCCATCTCTACTAAAAATACAAAATTAGCTGGGCATGGTGGCACATGCCTGTAATCCCAGCTACTCGGGAGGCTGAGGCAGGAGAATAGCTTGGACCCAGGAGGCAGAGGTTGCGGTACGCCAAGATGACACCATTGCACTCCAGCCCCTGGGCAACAAGGGTGAAACTCCATCTCAAAAAAAAAAAAAAAAAATGGCCGGGGGCGGTGGCTCACACCTGTAATCCTAGCACTTTGGGAGGCCGGAAGGCGGGTGGATAACCTGAGGTCAGGAATTCAAGACTAGCCTGGCCAACATGATGAAACCCCTTCTCTACTAAAAATACAAAAATTAGTTGGGCATGGTGATGCATGCCTGAAATCCCAGCTACTCGGGAGACTGAGGCAGGAGAACCACTTGAACCTGGGAGGCGGAGGTTGCAGTGAACTGAGATCGTGCCATTGCACTCCAGCCTGGGGGACAAGAGCGAGACTTTGTCTCAAAAAAAAAAAAGATAATAGCTATGTAGCTAGATGAACAGGTAGAGGATGGATGAATGATAGGTATATAAATAGAAGGATAAATAGATGATAGATAATAGGTATATAGGTAGATGGATAGATAGATGATAGAAGATAGGTATCTAGATAGATGGATAGATAGATGATTGATAGATGATAGATGCATGGATGATAAGTACATAGATAGATGGATAGATAGATAAATAGATGATGGATGGATGGATGATAGGTATATAGATAGATGGATAAATAGATAATAGACAGATGGATAGATGATAGATAATAGGTATATAGATAGATGGATAGCTATGATAATAGATAGATGATAGGTATATAGATGGATAGACAGATAGATGGATGACGGATAGATGGATGGATAGGTAGATAGATGATAAGTAGATAATGAGATAGATAGATAATAGGTAGGTAGATTTTTTTTTTTTTTTGAGACAGAGTCGCTCTCTGTCACCCAGGCTGGAGTGCAGTGGTGTGATGTCAGCTCACTGCAAGCTCCGCCTCCCAGATTCACGCCATTCTCCTGCCTCAGCCTCCCGAGTAGCTGGGACTACAGGCACCCGCCACCACGCCCAGCTAATTTTTTTGTATTTTTAGTAGAGGTGGGGTTTTACCGTGTTAGCCAGGATGGTCTCGATCTCCTGACCTTGTGATCCGCCCGCCTCGGCCTCCCAAAATGCTGGGATTACAGTCGTGAGCCACCACGCCTGGCCATAGGTAGGTAGATATTTTCTGTGGCTTCTGAAGCCCTCTAGTCAATTGTGTCTGGATTAGATCCTCTGGAAAAAAAAGCATCCAGACCTCAAAAACTAAGGACAGGGACTCTAGAATTTCTGAACTGATGAGTTAAAATAGCTTAGGAATGGGCTCTCAGTTGGGGAATTGCCACATTAGAACACGTTTTAATCATTAATGCTGATGCAGGCCAGACTGCTTTCCAAGAAACCCTGCCCTGTCACTTTTTCCAGCCATTCTTGTCTGAGGAGGCAGAGGAATTGAGCAAGCCTGGATGGTGAGCTGTGCCTGGGTTGGTGGCCAGAGTTTGAGCAGGGGTGTGTGCAGGACAGGGTGTGATGGTATGAGCAGTTCCTTGGGTCCTCCAAGTACCAGGGGAATGCCACAACTGGACACTTCCAGAGGGACCACACTCCTCCAGGCTTGGAGGCCATGGGGAAGAATCCAGGTTCCAAATATGACCCCTTTTCCCCTGCACTTCTGAAAAACAGCTAAGGGTCACCTTTTTCTTTTTTTTTTTTTCATGAGACAGTGTCTTGCTTTGTCACCCTGGCTGGAGTGCAGAGGCATGATCATAGCTCCCTCTAGCCTCAAACTTCTGGGTCTCCAGCCTCTCGAGTAGCTAGGACTACAAGTGTGTGCCACCATGCCCAGCTTTTTTGTTTGTTTTGTAGAGACAGAGGTCTCACTACGTTGCCCAGGCTAGTCTCAAACTCCTGGCCTCAAGCAATCCTCCAGCCTTGGTCTCCGGAGGTACTGTGATTATAGGCATGAGCCACCAAGCCCAGCCAAGGATCACTTCTTATCCGATATTATATCTCAAGAGATTTTGCAATTTAAAAAATTAACTCGGTATGAGGCAGCTAAGTACCCTGTACTGTCTTATCAGGGAATCTTAACTGGGAACTTAACCTGGAGAGATATTTCAAAATTCATAGATGACAGACCCCCTTCTCTGAACCCCTCAAATCAGATCTGAGGCCTAGACTCATGTTGTTTGAGGAAAGTCCATGGAGATTCTAACGCAAGGCTTGAATTGAGGGCCAGTGCGAAAGAACATGGCGAGAATAAGGCCAGCCCACAACCTTGATTTCTTTTTCTTTTCCTGTTAAAAATGTCAGTTTCACTGGAATCACCAAAAAATCACATTCTAGAAAATGTGCTAAGCCAGCACTTCTCACTTGAATGAGCATACACATCATAGCTTGTTAAAATGCAGATTCTGGCCAGGCGTGGTGGCTCACACCTGTAATCCCAGCACTCTGGGAAGCCGAGGCAGGTGGATCACTTGAGGTCAGGAGTTCGAGACCAGCCTGGCCAACATGGTGAAACCCCATCTCTACTAATAATACAAAAATTAGGCCGGGTGTGGTGGCTCACACCTGTAATCCCAGCACTTTGGGAGGCTGAGGTGGGCTGATCACAAGGTCAGGAGTTCGAGACCAGCCTGGCCAACATGGTGAAACCCATCTCTACTAAAAACACAAAAAACAAAAATTAGCTGGGCGTGGTGGCTGGCACCTGTAATCCTAGCTACTCAGGAGGCTGAGGCAGGAGAATTGCTTGAAACTGGAAGGTGGAGGTTGCGGTGAGCTGAGATCGAGACACTGCACTCTAGCCTGGGCAACAGTGCAAGACTCTGTCTCGAAAAAAGAAAAAAAAAAAGGCCAGGCATGGTGGCTCACGCCTGTAATCCCAGCATTTTGGGAAGCCGAGGCTGGCAGATCATGAGGTCAGGAGGTCCAGACCATCCTGGTTAACCCGGTGAAACTCCATCTCTACTAAAAATAGAAAAAATTAGCTGGGCGTGGTGGTGGGCACCTGTAGTCCTAGCTACTCGGGAGGCTGAGGCAGGAGAATGGTGTGAACCCAGGAGGCAGAGCTTGCAGTGAGCCGAGATCGCGCCACTGCGCTCCAGCCTGGGCAACAGAGCAAGACTCGGTCTCAAAAAAAAAAAAATAGCTGGGCACAGTGGCCCATGCATGTAATCCCAGCTACTCGGGAGGCTGACTGAGGCAGGAGAATCACTTGAACCTGGGAGGCGGAGGTTGCAGTGAGCCCAGATCGTGCAGAGTGACAGGGTGACAGAGTGAGACTCCATCCAAAAAATAAAATAAAATGCAGATTCTGATTCAGCAGGGCTGGGGTGGGGCCTGACAATTTACCTTTCCAACAAGTTCTCAGATGATTGTGCTGTTGGACCGTGGTCCATACTTTGAGTAGCAAGGTGGCTACATCAGGGTGTTACTGAAACCCCAGGGATTCAGTCTGGGTCCTGCTGCTCACTGCACAGAAAGCCAACCTTTGAGACGATGATTCTTGCCAAGGAAGAAGGCTTTAACTGGGTGCTGCAGGCCAGGAGAGGGGAGACAAGTCTCAAATCCATCTCCCTGTAGACTAAAATTAGGGGCTTAAACAGCAGGGAAGTAATGTAACTACTTCTGAGAAAAGAGGAACTCAGGAGGGGGTAAGGAAGCAATCATGATGAATGAGGGGCCTGGAGTCTCATTGTCTGGATCCAATTATCTGGTGAGTTTCAAGTCTTTGATACTTTTTTTTTTTTTTTTGAGATGGAGTCTTGCTCTGTCGCCCAGGCTGGAGTGCAGTGGGGCGATCTCGGCTCACTGCAAGCTCCACCTCCCAGGATTATGCCATTCTCCTGCCTTAGCCTGCAGAGTAGCTGAGACTACAGGTGCCCATCACCACGCCCGGCTAATTTTTTTGTATTTTTTTAGTAGAGACAGGGTTTCACCATGTTAGCCAGGATGGTCTCGATCTCCTGATCTCGTGATCAGCCTGCCTCGGCCTCCCAAAGTGCTGGGATTACAGGTGTGAACCACCACGCCCGGCCATCTTTAATACTTTTTGAGAGACTTGGGTGACCTTTCTTGAGGAAGGAATTCAGATAAAATAAATGTAAGTTTTAAGCTTTAAGATCAGAGGGGTTGGCCAGGTGCAGTGGCTCACGCCTGTAATCCCAGCACTTTGGGAGATCAAGGCAGGTGGATCACTTGAGGCCAGGAGTTCAAGACCAGCCTGGGCAACAAGTGAGACCCCCCCCATCTCTTAAAAAAAATTAGCTGAGTGTGGTGGTATGTGCTATAGTCCCAGCTACTTGGGGGACTGAGATAGGAGGATCACCTGAATCTGGAAGGTCGAGGCTGCAGTGAGCTGTGATCACGCCATTGTACTCCAGCCTGGGCAACAGAGTGAGACTCTGTCTCAAAAACAAAAAAAGAAAAAATCCCACCCAGAAGGGCTTTGCTATTTGGAGGTGCACATAGATCTCAACAGAGAGAAGCTGAAGGTTATCACTGGCTTCCTAGAGGGCTGGGGAAGGACTAAGGGGTGAGACAGAATGGAAAGGTATTTGCTTTCATCAGCGAAACTGAAGGTAATAGACACCCAGTGACTGAGGGGAGGAGTTCCTCAGAAAACTCACCAACGCACCAAAATATCAAAGAGCTGGCAGCGTTAAACATCCAACAAATCTGACACCAGCTCACAACAGTCACACCCGAACAAGACCTTTTCTGTTCCACTTTTTGTCTCTTCCCTTCCTGTACTCCAATCCCAAGAGATCAGAAGTCAGCTACCCACAGCCCCTTTCTTTAAAGTCAGGCTTCAGGCTTCCCACCTGTGTTCCAGAGCAATCTGTTTTTTTTTGGGGGGGGGGGGGGGAGGTTGTTTGTTTGTTTGTTTGTTTTTTGAGACAGAGTCTCGCTCTTTATTGACCAGGCTGGAGTGCAGTGGTGTCATCATAGCTCACTGCAGCATTGAACTCCTGGGGTCACGTGATACTGCCAACCTAAGCCTCCCAAGTAACTAGAATTACAGGCACATGACATCATACCAGACTAATTTAAAAAAAAGTTTGGGGGCTGGGCACGGTGGTTCATACCTGTAATCCCAGCACTTTGGGAGGCCAAGACTGGCAGATCACTTGAGGTCAGGAGTTCGAGACCAGCCTGGCCAACATGATGAAGCCCTGTCTCTACTAAAAATACAAAAATTAGCTGGGCGTGGTGGCAGGTGCCTGTAATCCCAGCTACTCGGAAGGCTGAGGCGGGAGAATCACTTGAACCCAGGAGGCAGAGTTTGCAGTGAGCCAAGATTGTGCCATTGTACTCCAGCCTGGGCAACAAGAGTGAAACTCTATCTCAAAAAAAAGAAATTATTTTTGATAGAGACAAGGTCTCGCTATGTTGCCTGGCTGGTCTCAAACTTCTGGCCTCAAGTGATCCTCCTGCCTCGGCCTTGGAAAGTGCTAGGATTACAGGTGTGACCCATCATGCCTGGCCCCAGATCAATCTTTACTATGTCTGAGAAACCTCTCATCTCTTCTGCCTCCCCACCAGAATTTCAAGGCCTTGTTGAAGCACTCCTGGCTTAACTGGTGATCTCATACGCATTCCCTAATGAATCACTTGCACGCTAATCTCTAACTCAAGTTTGGCTTCCCAGGAAACCCAACCCATAGCAAAGTAAATCTTAGTGCTGCTTTTGGAGAATGTTCTCAGGGAAAGCAATGACTTGCCCTTCTATACACCACACCCCCACCAAGCTATGCTTCTAACCAGTGTGGACAATCAATAAACAACCGCAGGGCTCCCCCATGGCACAGCCATGGTCAGGTACAGTTTAGCGAAATCATCTAAAAATGATCAGGATTGAGTTTCTCACCAGCTCAATGGCTTGAGTACTCAGAATCTAAATTAAATTGATTTGAGGTCCATAAACATACTTGAGGCCAAGCATAGTGGCTCATACCTGTAATCCCAGCACTTTGGAAGGTGGCAGGCAGATCACTTGAGGTCAGGATTTGGAGACCAGCCTGGCCAACATGGTGAAACCCTGTCTCTACTAAAAATACAAAAGCTAGCCAGGCTTGGTGGTGGATGCCTGTAATCCCAGCCACTGGGGAGGCTGAGGCAGGAGAATCGCTTGAACCTGGGAGGCAGAGGTTGCAGTGAGCCAAGATTGCGCCACTGCACTCCAGCCTGGGCAACAGAGTGAGGCTCTGTCTCAAAAATTAAAATAAAAAGATGCAAAAATTAGCTGGGTGTGGTGGCAGGCACCTGTAATTCCAGCTACTGAGGAAGCTGAGGCAGGAGAATCACTTGAACCTGGGAAGCGGAAGTTGCAGTGAGCTGAGATTGTGCCACTGCACTCCAGCCTGGGCAACAGAGAGGCACTGTGTCTCAAATAAATAAACATACTTGAGGTAGGTTCTTATAGTGAAGGCCTCCTATGTTCACACTCTCCTGTGTTCCAGCCTTGTGTAACACCCTCCCCTGTGGACTCTGGGCTTGGTCATTCAGTCTTGCTTTGCTCAATGGAAACTTAGCAATTGTGAAGCCAGGAGAGGCTTGAAAAGCGCTTGCACTTTGGGGCACGTTCTCTTGCCGCTCTTTGGAGCTGCAAAAACGCCATGAGAGGCTGGGCACAGTGGATCACGCCTGTAATCCCAGCACTTTGGGAGGCCGAGACAGGCGGATCACAAGGTCAGGAGATCGAGACCATCCTGGCTAACACGGTGAAACCCTGTCTCTACTAAAAATACAAAAAATTAGCTGGGCGTAGTGGTGGGCGCCTGTAGTCCCACCTACTCGGGAGGCTGAGGCAGGAGAATGGCGTGAACCCAGGAGGCGGAGCTTGCAGTAAGCCGAGATTTTGCCACTGAATTCCAGCCTGGGCGACGAGCGAGACTCCGTCTCAAAAAAAAAAAGAAAAATGCCAAGAGAAGAAGCCTGGGCCAGCCCGTTTTGGAGATGAGAGACTACCTGGAACAGAGATGAACTGTCCCAGTTGAGGCCCCCTTAGACCCATCAGCCTGCTAGCTACCAGATGTGAGTGAGACAGTCCCTGATTATTCAGAGCCAGCCACAAAACATTTAGACTCATAAAACAAGGGAAATAACAAATGTTTATTGTCTCAAGCCACTCGATTTGGAGTGGTTTATTTTATTTTCACTTGTATAAAACTCTGTGACCTATTTTTTGCACTTGGTTTTCTTAAGAATCTTTCTTTTTCTTTTTTTCAGAGGCAGGGTCTCACTCTGTCACCCAGACTGGAGTACAGAGGCACAATCACAGCACTCTGAGTCTCCACCTCCTGAGAGCTCAAACGATCCTCCTGCTTCAGCCTTCTGGGTAGCTGGGACTCTATGGGTGTGCGACACCATGCCTGGCTATTTTTAATTTTTTGTAGAGATGGGGTCTCACTGTGTTGCCTAGACTGGTCTCTAAATCCTGGCTTCAAGTGATCCTCCTGCCTGAGCCTCCTAAGTAGCTGGAACTACAAGTGTGAGCCACCATGCCTGGCCTAGCTCAAATAGTTTTGCTCCCTCAGAAGTGGGCTGTATTGCTGGAATGTTAATGTGGCCTGGGAAAGAAAGCACACTTGGCCAAGGCTGGGCACAGTGGCTCACACCTGTAATCCCAGCACTTTAGGAGGCTGAGGCAGCCAGATCACTTGAGGTCAGGAGTTTGAGACCAGCCTGGCTAACATGCTGAAACCCCCGTCTCTACTCAAAATACAAAAATTAGCCAGGCATGATGGTGCATGCCAGTAATCCCAGCTACTTGGGTGGCTGAGGCAGGAGAATTGTGCGAACCCAGGAGGTAAAGCGTTGCAGTGAGCCAAGATCACACCACTGCACTCCAGCCTGGGCGATAGAGACTGAGTGAGACTCTGTCTTCAAAACAAACAAACAAACAAAAAAAGCATACTTAGGCAAAATAGAGAGCTTCCACCGGGACATTTCCTTTCCTTACAAGTAAGCAGATGACAAACTTTACCAGCACAATGGCTAAGATGACTGTTTGCCTTTGGCTTTGTGTTAACTACATAAGTTCTGTTTATAAAGGCAAAGCTATTTATCTTTTTATTTGGGAATTATTCCAATGTTATTAAACTTAGGAAGTTCTTTTCCATCCTAACATTTGATACATATTTTCCAGCTGGGTGTGGGTGACTCATGCCTGTAATCCCAGAACTTTGGGAGGCCCAGGCAGGAGGATCATTTGGGGCCAGAAGTTCAAGACCAGCCTGGGTAGTATAGCGAGATCTCATCTCTAAAAAATAAGTTTAAAAAAATCAGCCAGGTGGCTGGGTGCAGTGGCTTACACCTGTAATTCCAGCACTTTGGGAGGGCGAGGCGGGTGGATCACAAGGTCAGGAGTTCAAGAACAGCCTGGCCAAGATGGTAAAACCCCATCTCTACTAAAAATACAAAAATTAGCCGGATGTGGTGGTGCACATCTGTAATCCCAGCTATTCGAGAGGCTGAAGCAGAAGGATCACTTGAACCCAGGAGGCAGAGGTTGCAGTGAGCCGAGATCGTGCCACTGCACTCCAGCCTGGGCAACAGAGCAATAGTCCATCTCAAAAAAAAAAAAAAAAATCAGCCAGTTGTAGGCTCGGTGTAATGGCTCACACCTGTAATCCCAGCACTTTGGGAGGCCGAGGTGGGCAGATCACTTGAGGTCAGGAGTTCAAGAGCAGCCTGGCCAACCTGGCAAAATCTGGTCTCTACCAAAAATACAATAATTAGCCAGATGTGGTGGTATGCACCAGTAATCCCAGCCACTCAGGAGGCTGAGCATGAGAATCACTTGAACCTGTGAGGTGGAGGTTGTAATAAGCTAAGATTGCACCACTGCACTCCAGCCTGGGCGACAGAAGGAGACTCAGTCTCAAAAAAAGAAAAAAAATAGCCAGGTGCAGGGGCAGGTGCCTGTACTCTCAGCTATTGGAGAGGCTGAGGAGGGAGAATTGCTTGAGCCCAGGAGGTTAAGTCTGCAGTGAGCTATGATTGTGCCACTGCACTCCAGCCTGGGTGACAGAGCAAGACTCTGTCTCTAAATAAATGAATAAATACTTTCTCTCTAGTATTTTAATGGATTAACAAATCAGTTTAACTCTTTAATGCATTTGTTATTAACTTGGATGTAAAGTGTGTTTACATAAGTCCATTTTCTCCCAAGACATATATATGTGTATATGTACATATACCTCAATGATTTATCTATTCTCATTCTGGTATTACACATTATTACAGTTTTACAACATATTTTTCCACGTAAGAAGAAGAATCTCTGTTAGTACTCTTTTTATTTTTTGAGACAGAGTTTTGCTCTTGTTGCACAGGCTGGAGTGCAATGGCATGATCTCGGCTCACTGCAACCTCCACTTCCCGGGTTTAAGCGATTCTCCTGCCTCAGCCTCCTGAGTAGCTGGGATTAGATTACAGGCATGTGCCACCATGGCTGGCTAATTTTGTATTTTTAGTAGAGATGGGGTTTCTTAATGTTGGTCAGGCTGTTCTCCAACTCTTGACCTCAGACGATCTGCCCACCTTGGCCTCCCAAAGTGCTGGGATTACAGGCATAAGCCACTGCACCTGGCTTATTACTCTTTTTTTTTGAGAGGTAGTCTTGCTCTGTCGCCCAGGCTGGAGTGCAGTGGCGCAATCTCGGCTCACTGCAAGCTCCGCCTCCCGGGTTCATGCCATTCTCCTGCCTCAGCCTCTCCGAGTAGCTGGGACTACAGGCGCCCGCCACCACGCCCAGCTAATTTTTTGTATTTTTAGTAGAGACAGGGTTTCACCGTGGTCTCGATCTCCTGACCTCGTGATCCGCCCGCCTCGGCCTCCCAAAATGCTGGGATTACAAGCGTGAGCCACTGCGCCCGGCCTACTCTTTATATTTGTTTGTTTGTTTGTTTGTTTGTTTAAATGCTGGGATTACAAGCGTGAGCCACTGCGCCCGGCCTACTCTTTATATTTGTTTGTTTGTTTGTTTGTTTGTTTTGAGAAGGAGTCTCACTCTGTTGTCCAGGCTGGAGTGCAGTGGCACGATCTCTGCTCACTGCAAGCTCCACCTCCCGGGTTCACGCCATTCTCCTGCCTCAGCCTCCGTAGTAGCTGGGACTTACAGGTGCCCGCCACCATGCCCAGCTAATTTTTTGTATTTTTAGTAGAGATGGGGTTTCACTGTGTTAGCCAGGAAGGTCTTGATCTCCTGACCTCGTGATCCACCTGCCCCAGCCTCCCAAAATGCTGGGATTACAGGCGTGAGCCACTGCGCCCGGCCTAATTACCCTTATTCTTCACAGAGTTCTCAGTGATTATTTTGTCCATTCTTTTGTTTGTTTGTTTTTGAGACAGGGTCTCTGTGTCACCCTGGAGTGCAGTGGCACCATCTCAACTCACTACAGCCTCAACCTCTCAGGCCCAATCAATTCTCCCACCTCAGCCTCCCAAATAGCTGGGACTACAGGTGTATGCCTCCACTCCCGGCTACTTTTTGCTTTTTTTATTTTAATTTTTATTTTTTTAGAGACGGGGTTCTTGCTATGTTATCCAGGCTGGTTGTGAACTCTGGGGCTAAAGCAATCCACCCATCTTGGCCTCCAAAGTGCTGGGATTACAGGCATAAACCACTATGCCCAGTCATTATGTTTATAACTGTGTTGTGGATATTTGTCATGTTTGTGAGCTGATTTTTTTTTTTTTTTCAGACAGAGTCTCACTCTGTCACCTAGGCTGGAGTGCAGTGGCATGATCTCAGCTCACTGCAACCTCTGCCTCCCGGATTCAAGCAATTGTCCCTGCCTCAGCCTCCCAAGTAGCTGGGATTACAGGCATGTGCCAACACACCTGGCTAATTTTTGTATTTTTAATAGAGATGGGGTTTCTCTATGTTGGCCAGGCTGGTCTCAAACTCCTGACCTCAGGTGATCCGCCTGCCTCAGCATCCCAAAGTGCTGGGATTACAGGCATGAGCCACTGTGCCTGGCCTTGTGAGCTATTTTGAAGAATTTTCTGCCTTATGAGTCTTGCCACTACCCCATCCCCCAAGTTAGAAGCCAGGAAGCATGATTCTCCAGCCTCCCTTGCAGCTAAGGAATGGTCATGTGACCTAGGCTAGGTCATGTGACTGAGGCTCCACTAATCCAACATAACTCGTGTGAAACTTTAGAAATAAACACGAGCCAGGCATAGTGGTGCAACCTGTAATCCCATCACTTTGGGAAGCATAGGCGAGAGGATCGCTGGAGCCCATAATTTCTTTTTTTTTTTTTATTATTTTTTTTTATTAATTTTTTTTGCACACACAAAAAAATAAACATTTTCTAAAAATACATACAAACAAAAAGATGCGTATCAAACATATTAGGAAGGTTGCACATGGGAAGTCGGGGAATAGAAATAGGGGGTGGGAGTTAAAATAAATGAGAGAGGGACTTTATATGGATCAGTGATAATAACTCAATCCTCTATTTGACAAAGAAGAGGGAGAAGGAAGAAGAAGAAAAAGAAAGTGGGATAAAGGATCAGAAAGGGAGGAAAATAGAAAAAATTAGAGTATGACTCCAGGGTAGACCTGTTTTGTTGTCACTGAGTTGGTTGGTTAGTTTGTCTGTTGTATTTTTCATGTTTCGCCAAGTTGGCCAGACTGGTCTCGAACTCCTAGCCCGAAGTGATCAACTCGCCTGGCCCCCCAGAGTGCTGGGACCGCAGGCGTGAGCCACCACGTTCAGCCCCCACATTGCTTCTGGCCTCCGTGGTAGACCTCCCAGATGGAGCGGCCAGGCAGAGGCGCTCCTCACTTCTTCCCAGACACGGGGCGGCCGGGCGGAGGCGCTCCTCACTTCCCAGACGGGGCGGCCAGGCAGAGACACTCCTCACTTCTTCCCAGACGATGGGTGGCCGGGCAGAGGCTCTCCTCACTTCCCAGATGGGGCGGCCGGGCAGAGGCGCTACTCACTTCTTCCGGGACGGGGCGGCCGGGCAGAGGCGCTCCTCACTTCTTCCCGGACGGGGCGGCCGGGCAGAGGCGCTCCTCACTTCTTCCCAGACGGGGCGGCCGGGCAGAGGCGCTCCTCACTTCCTCCCAGACGGGGCGGCCGGGCAGAGGCGCTCCTCACCTCCCAGACGATAGGTGGCCGGGCAGAGGCGCTCCTCACTTCCCAGACGATGGGTGGCCGGGCAGAGGCGCTCCTCACTTCCCAGACGATGGGTGGCCGGGCAGAGGCACTCCTCACCTCCCAGACGATGGGTGGCCGGGCAGAGGGGCGGCCGGGCAGAGGCGCTCCTCACTTCTTCCCGGACGGGGCGGCCGGGCAGAGGCGCTCCTCACTTCTTCCCGGACGGGGCGGCCGGGCAGAGGCGAGCCCATAATTTCAAGGCTGCAGTGAGCTATGATCATGCTACTGCACCCCAGCCTGGGCAACACAATAAGACTCTGGTCTCTCTCTTTTTTTTTTTTTTTTTTGAGATGGAGTCTCGCTCTGTCACCCAGGCCGAAGTGCAGTGGCATGATCTCGGCCTACTGCAAGCTCTGTCTCCCGGGTTCATGCCATTCTCCTGCCTCAGCCTCCCAAGTAGCTGGGACTACAGGTGCCCGCCACCATGCCTGGCCAATATTTTGTATTTTTAGTAGAGATGGAGTTTCACCGGGTTAACCAGGATGATCTTGATCTCCTGACCTCGTGATCCACCCATCTTGGCCTACTAAAGTGCTGGGATTACAGGCCTGAGCCACGGCACCTGGTCCCAGACCCTGGTCTCTTAAAAAAAAAAATGGCTGGGCGCGGTGGCTCATGCCTGTAATCCCAGCACTTTGGGAGGCCGAGGTGGGTGGATCACGAGGTCAGGAGATCAAGACCATCCTGGCTAACACAGTGAAACCCCGTCTCTACTAAAAATACAAAAAATTAGCTGGGCGTGGTGGCAGGTGCCTGTAGTCCCAGCTACTCGGGAAGCTGAGGCGGGAGAATGGCGTGAACCCGGGAGACGGAGCTTGCAGTGAGCCCAGATTGTGCCACTGCACTCCAGCCTGGGTGACAGAGTGAGACTCCGTCTCAAAAAAAAAAAAAAAAAAAAAGAGGCCGGGCACAGTAGCTCACGCCTGTAATCCCAGTACTTTGGGAAGCTGAAGCAGGTGGATCACGAAGTCAAGAGATCAAGACCATCCTGGCCAACATGGTGAAACCCTTTCTCTACTAAAAATACAAAAATTAGCTGGGCGTTATGGTGCTTGCCTGTCTGTAGTCCCAGCTACTCGGGAGGCGGAGGCAGGAGAATCGCTTGATCCTGGAAGGCGGAGGTTGTAGTGAGGCAAGATTGTGCCACTGCACTTCAACCTGGCAACAGAGTGAGACCCCGTCTCAAAAAAAAGAGAAAGAATTAATTAGATAAACAACATGAGAAAGCAGGCTCTATGTGGAGTCCATCTATCTGCTGGTGAGGATGACCACAGCAACGTCCAGCTTTGGGGGCTGGCAATAGCTGTGAGGTTGAGTTCCAGATACACATGTGGCATTGGTGCTGGTGACAGTGGTGGATGCAGTGGTTTCTGTTCCTGGCATCAGTGCACATGGGCTCAGTGCCCTGCACTGCGAAGGATGGTTCTCTCATCATTTCAGTTTTGCAACGTGGTCTGGGCACTGTTCCTGGGAGCCCAGGGTCCTAGTGGTTCTGAGAGTTCCCCAGTGCCCGATAATAAATGCTTTTTTGGCCAGGTGTGGTGGCTCATGCCCATAATCCCAGCACTTTGGGAGGCTGAGGCAAGAGAAGTGCTTGAGGCCAGGAGTTTGAGACCAGCCTGGGCAACATAGCGAGACCCTCTTTCTACAAAAAATGGAAGAGAATAGGTGGGCGTGGTGGTGTGTGCCTATAGTCACAGCTACTCTGTAGGTGGAAGCAGCAGGATGGCTTGAGCCCAGGAGTCTGAGGCTGCCATGGGCTATGACTGCACCACTGCATGCCAGCCTAGGTGGTAGAGACCCTGTCTCAAATAAATAAATGCCTGTAATCCCAGCACTTTGGGAGGCCAAGGTGGGCGGATCACCTGAGCTAAGGAATTCGAGACCACCCTGGGGAACATGGTGAAACCCCATCTGTACTAAAATACAAAACATTAGCCAGGCATTGTGGCAGGTGCCTGCAATCCCAGCTACTTGGGAGGCTGAGGCAGGAGAATCACTTGAGCCCCGGAGGCAGAGGTGGCAGTGAGCCAAGATCACACCATGGCACTCCAGCTTGGGCTACAGAGTGAGACTCCATCTCAAATAAATAAATAAATAAAATTTTTTTTGGAAAAGTGCCTTTTCTGTGCTAACTAGAGTATGTGCTGATGTTTGTAACTAAGAAACTTAATGATACAGGAGGCAAAACTAAGTTAGGGAAGAAAGGTATAATCCAGAATAAATTGTAGGTATTATCTAGACTGACTTTAGGCCAGGTGCAGTGGCTCACAACTGTAATCCCAGCACTGGGGAGGCCAAAATGGGCAGATAGCTTGAACCCAGGAGTTTGAGACCAGCCTGGGCAACATGGCGAGACCCCATCTCTACAAAAAATACAAAAATTGGCCAGGCACGGTGGCTCACGCCTGTAATCCCAGCACTTTGGGACGCTGAGGCAGGCGGATCATGAGGTCAGGAGATTGAGACCATCTTGGCTGACACGGTGAAACCCTGTCTCTACTAAAAATACAAAAAATTAGCTGGGCATGGTGGCGGGTGCCTGTAGTCCCAGCTACTCGGGAGGCTGGAGCAGGAGAATGGCATGAACCCGAGAGACGGAGCTTGCAGTGAGCCGAGATCACACCACTGCACTCCAGCCTGGGTGACAGAGCGAGACTCTATCTCAAAAAATAAAAAAATAAAAATAAAATAAATAAATAAATTAGCTGGGTGTGGTGGCAAACGCCATTAGTCCCAGCTACTTGGGAGGATGAGGGGGAAGGATTATTTGAGCCTAGGAAGCAGAGGTTGCAGTGAGCCGTGATTGCCCTACTGCACTCCAGCCTGGGCAAGAGTAAGACCCTGTCTCAAAAGAGTGAAATAAAATGAAGTGTGATCCACGTGGGTCAGCAGCACCTGGGGGCTTGTTAGAACCACTTAATGTCAGTATCACTCCAGTCCTGCTGAATCCACATTCGCATTTTCTTTTTTTGAGACAGAGTCTTGCTCTGTCACCAGGCTGGAGTGCAGTGGCGTGATATCAGCTCACTGCAACCTCTGCCTCCCAGGTTCAAGCAATTCCTCTGCCTCAGCCTCCCAAGTAGCTGGGATTACAGGCACGTGCCACCTTTTTTGTATTTTAGTAGAGACGGGTTTTCACCATGTTGGCCAAGATGGTTTCAATCTCCTGACCTCGTGATCCACCCACCTAGGCCTCCCGAAGTGCTGGGATTACAGGTGTGCCACTGTGCCCGGCCCACATGAGCATTTTAACGAGATCTCCAGGGAATTTGTAAACACAGATCAAGAAGCAGTCACTGTAGTGACTGCCAGCCCCGGCTGCACTTTGAAACCATTTGGGGACCATTTAGGAAAATATTGATGTCCATTTACATTCTCCATGACATCAGTTGATTCAGGTAAGAATCATGAGTGGAGACCAAAACCACAGGGCAAAAGGATGTGGGAGAGCAGGTTATTCCTACAACTCAAAGCTTTTCCCCATGGACCACTTACTGATTACAAAGAGGGAAAAATTACCTGTACAGCAGATAACTCTGGCAGACACCACATAATAAGTGACAAGCTTAGCACAAATAGTGGGACAACGTGACAAGAGGAACCTCCCACTGTGATGCCACGAGAGGATCACAACGTCATCCGTCTCTCACAATGAGAGAGAATTTCTGCCCAAAATGATGAACTTGAATCTAGTAATGACAGGGAAAAAAAAAAGACAAATCCAGATTGAGAGATAATCTGTGAAACAGATGCCTGGACCCTTGAAAAATGTCAGTTTCTTTTTTCTTTTTTTTTTTTTTGAGACTGAGTCTTGCTCTGTCACCCAGGCTAGAGTGCAGTGGCTCAATCTCGGCTCACTGCAACCTCGGCCTCCCGGGTTCAAGCGATTCTCATGCCTCAGCCTCCCGAGTAGCTGGGGTTACAGGCATGGGCCACTACGCCTGGCTAATTTTATATTTTTAGTAGAGATAGGGTTTCACCATGTTGGCCAGGCTGGTCTCGAACTCCTGACCTCAAGTGATCTGCCCGCCTTGGCCTCCTAAAGTGCTGGAATTACAGGCTTGAGCCACTGAGACTGGCCCAAAAATGTCAGTTTCATGAGAATCAAAAAAGACTAGGTGCCCGTGCCGTGATGTGTCTTAGCTACTCAGGAGGTCGACGTGGGAGAATCGCTTGAGCCCAGGAGTAAAAGTCCAGCCAAGACAACATAGCAAGACCCCATCTCTATATAACAAAATAAATTAAATAAATAAATAATATTAAAAAAATTTTTTGAGACAGCGTCTCACTCTGTTGCCCAAGCTGGAGCTGGAGTGCAGTGGTACAGTCACAGCTTTCTGCAGCATCAAACTACTGTGTTCAAGTAATCTTCCTGCCTCAGCTTCCCGTAGCTGAAACTACAGGCATGAGCTACCATGCCCAGCTTTTTTTGTTGTTGCTGTTGTTTACTATTATTACTTTTTTGTTGAGACAAAGCCTCACTGTTTTGCCCAGGCTGGTCTTGAACTCCTGGCCTCAACTGGTCCTCTCGCTTTGGCCTCCCAAAGCACTGGGATTACAGGCGAGAGCCACTGCTTCTGGATAAAAATGATTTTTAAAAAAGACTGGGCAACTGCTCTAGATTAAAGGCAACTGACTCGACAGTGAGACCCTGTCTCTACAAAAAATATAAAAATTAGCTGGGCATGGTGGTGCATGCCTGTAGTCCCAGCTACTTGGGAGACTGAGGCAGGAGAATCGCTTGAGCCCAAGAGGTCGAGGCTTTAGTGAGCCATGATCATGCCACTGCACTCCAGCTGGTTGGAGACCAGCCCTGGCAACATAGCAAGATCCCGTCACTACAAAAAAAATTTTTAAAGCAGCTGGGCATGGTGGTGCACACCTGTAGTTCCAGCTACTTGGGAGGCTGAGATGAGAGGATTGCTTGAGCCCAGGAGTTCAAGGCTGCAGTGAGCTGTGTTGGCACCACTGCACTCCAGCCTGGGCAACAGAGCAAGACCCTGTCTCAAAACAAACAAAAAAGCATGACTATGTTTCAATAAAACTTGCATTATGAACAATGAAATTTAATTTTTTTTTTTTTTTAAGATAAATTCTCACTCTGTCGCCCAGGCTGGAGTGCAGTGGCATGATCTTGGCTCACTGTAACTTCTGCCTCCCAGGTTCAAGCAATTCTCCTGCCTCAGCCTCCTGAGTAGCTGGGATTACAGGCACGTGCCACCATGCCCAGCGAACTTTTTTATTTTTGAGAGAGACTGGGTTTCACCATGTTGGTCAGGCTGGTCTCAAACTGCTAACATCAAGTGATCCACCCACCTTGGGCTCCCAAAGTGCTGGGACTACAGGCGTGAGCCACTGTGTCCAAAGTTTTGATTTCTTATCATTTTTATGTGTCTTGAAATATTTTCTTCTGTTAATTCCTGCATCCATAAGTGTGAATTTTATTTCACTAAGATTAGTAAACAGCGATTTCAAAACTTTGCTCTCTGAAAGTATATACACCAAAATGTTATCAATGATGACTCCTTCAGGATCAGGAGGGAGAAGATGAAGAGGAATTTTATGTGTTTTTTGTTTTTGTTTTCCTGAGACAAAGTCTCACTCTGTCACCCAGGCTAGAGTGCATTGGTGCAATCACAGCTCACTGCAGCCTCAACTTCCAGGGTTCAAGTGATCCTCCCAGCTCAGCCTCCCATATAGCTGAGAATACCGGCATGCATCACTATACGCTGCTTTTCTAAAAATTATTTTTTGTAGAGATGGGGTCTCACTATGTTGCTCAGGCTGGTCTTCAACTTCTGGGCTCAAGCGATCCTCCCACCTCGACCTCCCAAAGTGCTGGGATTACAGGCATGAGCTACCACGCCCAGCCAGAACTTCATGTTTTACTTTGTATACATCTGTATTGTTTAAATGTTCACAAGAATGTATAGGCTGGGCACAGTGGTTCAGGCCTGTAATCCCAACACTTTGGGAGGCCGAAGGGGGGTGGATTGCTTTGAGCTCAGGAGTTCGAGACCTGCCTGGGCAACAGGGCAAAACTCCATCTCTACAAAGAATACAATAATTAGCTGGGCATGGTGGTGCAAGTCTGTGGTCCCAGCTACTCGGGAGGCTGAGGTGGGAGGATCACTTGAGCCTGGGAGATGGAGGTTGCAGTAAGCCTAGCTCACACCACTGCACTCCAGCCTGGGCAACGGAGTGAGACCCCATCCCCCAAAATAAATGAATGAAGGAATGTTCACAAGAGAGCTTTGGTTTGAGGAGTTGGTGTATTTTTTGTTTTCTTTTCATTAAGCTGCTTCTTAGATTAGTCAGTTTTTGCTGCAGTAACAAACAACCCCAACATTCCAGTGGCTTACAACAACATACATTTGTTCCTCATATTACATGAGGGCTGAGGGTGGGCAAGCCTCCAGCATCAGAGATCTGCAAATACGTGCTCAGGCTCTGCTGCCTTGGTCCTATGTGATCCTGGCTCACCGGGGCTTGTTCTTGGCTCCAATCCTGACTGCAGTCCCCTCCTGTGACCTCGCCTGCATCAGTGACTTCCACATCTCCCAGCATTCAGACCTTGGCTGTCCTCTGGTTTCCCTGGCTCAGCGCACCCTGCCCTGGCCCTAACTCCTTGGTGTCCCTATGACTCAAGTCTCTGGCTCCCTGCCCCGGGACCCCACCCTGCCCATGTTCTGGTCCTCCCAGCTAAGGCCCCACAAGAGGGAAAAATAGAGAGCATTTAACCCAGAACCCACCAGGTTCCTGGGACCCTCTGCCCCTGCCCTGTGCAAGGACAACATGGGGCTTCTGGTTCTATGAACACAGCCGCTGACCCAGCCGTGCACGTAGGACACGGCAGACATGTAATTAATGACCCACGAAGCTTCTAACAGAGGCTCATTCTGAGTAGCTGGTACCCTAGGTGGAGTGAAGGGAAGATTGACTCTTGGCTGCAAGCCATACCCAGCATGTCACAGCCACCAGCCCGAAAGTCTACTTGCTCCATCCTCCTCCTTGGTGAGGGGTGTTTGGGAACCACAAGGAAGGAGCTTTAGAAACAGGATTGCTTAACAGAGCTGATACTTGGGCGTTTCGAGTTCCCAGCAAACGCTTCCCAATCCCAAGCACATGATCTCTAGCTCTGGAGCAGACAGGTCTAGGTCGAGCTCCATCTTTTTTTTTTTTTTTTTGAAACAAGGTCTCACCCTGTCGCCCAGGCTGGAGTGCAGTGGCACGATCTTGGGTCACTGCAACCTCCTCCTCCCAGGTTCAAGGGATTCTCTTGCCTCAGCCTCCCGAGTATCTGGGACTACAGGCGTGCATCACTATGCCTGACCAATTTTTGTAATTTTTGATGGAGACAGGGTTTTACTGTGTTGGCCAGGCTGGTCTCGAACTCCTGACCTCAGTTGATCCCCCACCTCAGCCTCCCAAAGTGCTGGGATTACAGGCGTGAGCCTCTGTGCCTGTCTCTAAAAATTTTTTTTGTAGAGATGGAGACTCACTTTGTTGGCTAGCCTGGTCTCAAACTCCTGGCCTCAAGTGATCTTCCTGCCTCAGCCACCCAAAGTGCTGTGATTACAGGTGTGAGCCACTGTGCCCAGCTGTCTGCCTCCACCTCTAGTATTTGCTCCCTGGGAGTGCCTGGGCCATTGCTTCACTCTGCACCTCCGGTTTCCTCCTCTATGACATAGGCATGGCCGGGCGCGGTGGCTCACGCTTGTAATCCCAGCACTTTGGGAGGCCGAGGCGGGCGGATCACGAGGTCAGGAGATCGAGACCATGGTGAAACCCCGTCTCTACTAAAAACACAAAAAATTAGCCGGGCGTGGTGGCGGGCGCCTGTAGTCCCAGCTACTTCGGAGGCTGAGGCAGGAGAATGGCGTGAACCCGGGAGGCAAAGCTTGCAGTGAGCGGAGATCGCGCCACCGCACTCCAGCCTGGGTGAAAGAGCGAGACTCCGTCTCAAAAAAAAAAAAAAAAAAAAAGAAAAAAGACATAGGCATAAGGCACGCACCTGGAATGTGGTTGGTGTTGAAAACTAGTAGCTATTGGTTGAGGCAAGAACCATCACTAGATGCTAAGAGTAGTGAGTGAAAATGTGGTAAGAGAATATTTCTCTCAAATATCTCCCCATAAATTGCTTGTTAATTAAAAACGGGGGCGGGGTGTGGTGGCTCACACCTGTAATCCCAACACTTTGAGAGGCCGAGGTGGGAGGATTGCTTGAGGCCAGGGGTTCCAGACCAGCCCAGGCAACATAGTGTAATCCCAGAACTTTGGGGGGCCGAGGCAAGTGGATCACCTGGGGTCAGGAGTTCGAGACCAGCTTGGCCAACATGGCAAAACCCCGTCTCTACTAAAAATACAAAAATTAGCCGGGCGTGGTGGTGCGTGCCTGTAATCCCAGCTACTTGGGAGGCTGAGACAGGAGAATCGCTTGAACCCACGAGGTGGAGGTTGCAGTGAGCCAAAATCATGCTACTGCACTCCAGCCTGGGTGACAAGAGTGAAACTCTGTCTCAAAAAAGAAAAAAAAAATAGCTGGGCGTGATGGTGCACACCTGTAGTCCCAGCTACCTGGGAAGGAAGATCGCTTAAGCCCAGGAGGTCGAGGCTGCAGTGAGCTATGACGTCACCACTGTACTTCAGCCTGGGTGACACAGTGAGATCCTGTCTCACAAAAATTCAAAAAGGGGAGGGAGAACTAATCAAAGAACACCATCAAAAGAGTAAAAATACAACCCTAAGATTGGAAGTAAATATTTGCAATTCACATATATGATAAAGATTAATATCCAGACTACATTAAGAATTCCTGGGCGGGCACGGGGGCTCACGCCTGTAATCCCAGCACTTTGGGAGCCCAAGGTGGGTGGATCACGAGATCAGGAGATCAAGACCATCCTGGCTAACACAGTGAAACCCCGTCTCTACTAAAAATACAAAAAATTAGCCGGGCACAGTGGCGGGCACCTGTAGTCCCAGCTACTCGGAAGGCTGAGGCAAGAGAATGGCGTGAACCTGGGAGGCGGAGCTTGCAGTGAGCCGAGATCTCGCCACTGCACTCCAGCCTGGGTGACAGAGCCTGACTCTGTCTTAAAAAAAAAAAAAAGAATTCCTGTGACTGAAAAACACAACAAAACATCAATTCAAAAATCGCCAGGCATGGTGGTTCACACTTGTAATCCCAGCACTTTGGGAGGCCGAGGCAGGTGAATCACCTGAGGTCAGGAGTTCGAGGCCAGCCTGGCCAACATGGTGAAAACCCCATCTCTACTAAAAGTACAAAAAATTAGCTGGGCATGGTGGTGGGCACCTGTAATCCAAGCTACTCGGGAGGCTGAGGCAAGAGAATCGCTTGAACCTGGGAGGCGGAGGTTTCAGTGAGCTGAGATCTTGCCATTGCACTCCAGCCTGGGCAACAAGAGTGAAACTCCATCCCTGCCGCCCAAAAAAGAGGCAAGGTTGGGACACATGTTCTCGAGATCTCCTGAGGGCTGTGTCACGGGTCATGGTCACTAAAAAATTAAATTAAATTAAATTAAAAATTAAACAAAAAGGCAAGGGACTTGAGTAGGCATTTCTCCAAAGAAGATATATGTATTGGTTGAAATGTAAATGAAAAGATACTCAATATCATGAATCATTAGGGAAATGCAGATCAAAACCACAATGACATCCCCTTTCACAACCATTTGGATGGCTGATATGAAAAACAAATTTAAAAAAGAAAATGAAAAATAACAAGGGTTGGCAAGAATGTGGAGAAATGGGAACCACATTGCGTGTTGCTGATAGGAATATAAAATGGTGCAGCTGCTGTGTAAACAGTTTGGCAGTTTCTCAAAAAGATAAACACACAATTACCAAGCAATTCAGTCATTCCACTCCTAGATACATACTCAGAAGATCGGAAAGCAGGGACTCAGATACTTGCATGCCAGTGTCCATAGCAGCATTATTTGTAATAGCTAAAAGTTGGAAACAAGCCAAATGTGCATCAACAGATGAATGGATAAACAAAATGCAGGATACACATACAACGGACTCTTATTCAGCCTTAAAAAAGCATGAAATTGGCCAGGCATGGTGGCTCACACTTGTAACCCCAATACTTTGGGAGGCCGAGGCAGGTGGATTGCTTGAGGCCAGGAGTTCCAGACCAGCCTGGACAACATGGCAAAACCCTGTCTCTACTAAAAATACAATAAATTAGCCAGGCATGGTGGCACATGCCTGTAATCCCAGCTACTCAGGAGGCTGAAGTGGGAGGATCAACTGAGCAGGGAAGTCGAGGCTGCTGTGAGCTGTAATGGCAGCACTGCACTCCAGTCTGGGCAACAAGAATAAGACCCAGTCTCAAAAGAAGAGAAGCCAATTCATTAACTTGAAAATAGGCAAAAAAAAATGGGAAAGAATCAAACATTCATCTTGCCTGCCCTATACAAACTATATCTTGCAGCATAAGTCACAAAGACACATTATGTCACTCATGAGGAAAGATCACAATACCACCTGTAGGGTTGCCAAAGGGATCCAGTGTGAATCTGACTGAGCTTACGGATTCAGCTGCTAAAATGAAGGAAAAACATAAGACAATTAACAAGTTGAACTGTGCCATAAGTAAGCCATCAGCAAAATCCAAGACTGTGTGAAATTCTACAGGTCAAACTTCTTGGGCTCTTCATCATGAAACTGTAAGAATAAAAAGGGGGCCAGGCGCGGTGGCTCACGCTTGTAATCCCAGCACTTTGGGAGGCCGAGGCGGGCAGATCACAAGGTTAGGAGATCGAGACCATCCTGGCTAACACGATGAAACCCCATCTCTACTAAAAATACAAAAAAAATCAGCCGGGCATGGTGGCGGGCCCCTGTAGTCCCCGTTACTCGGGAGGCTGAGGCAGGAGAATGGCATAATCCTGGGAGGGGAGCTTGCAGTGAGCCGAGATCCCCCCACTGCACTCCAGCCTGGGCAACAGAGCGAGACTCAGTCTCAAAAAAAAAAAAAAAA
>NW_026652276.1:104795069-104799612 GCF_009828535.3 Hylobates moloch | reverse complement strand
AAAAAAAAAAAAAAAAAAAAAAAAAAAAAAAAAAAGAAAAAAAAATGACAGAGTCTTGCTCTGTTGCCTAAGCTGGAGGGCAATGGCCGGATCTCGGCTCACTGCAACCTCCACCTCCCAGGTTCAAATGATTCTGTCACGTCAGCCTCCTGAGTAGCTGGGATTACAGGCATCTGCCCAGCTAATTTTTGTATTTTTGTAGAGACGGGGTTTCACCATGTTGGCCAGGCTGGTCTCGAACTCCTGACCTCAAGTGATCTGCCTGTCTCAGATTCCCAGAGTTCTGGGATTACAGACGTGAGCCACCACGCCCAGCCAGAGTCTTAAAAGACATGTTAAAGTCAACAAAAGTACAAGAGAAAAACTATCATGGTAAGGAATAGTAATACATCTGTAAAGAACCCCAAATAAATAGTTTCTGCGAAGTCCGGATTGTGGGTACTTTAAGCAGGAGGAAGGTCATTGTATTTGAGACAGGACAAAAGGGAGGTTTCCGTAGTGGCTGGAAAAGAGTTCTTTTTTTTTTTTCTTTTTTGGAGATACAGTCATGCTCTGTTGCCCAGGCTGGAATGCAGTGGCGCCATCATAGCTCATTGCAGCCTCAAACTCCTGGGCTCAAGCGATCCTCCCACCTCAGCCTCCCAAGTAGCTGGAACTACAGCTGCATGCCACCATACCCAGCTAATTGTTGGATTTTTTTTTTTGTAGAGACAGCATCTTGCTATGTTGCTCAGGCTGTTCTCAAATTCCTGGCCTCAAGCAACCCTCCCATCTCAGCCTCCCAAAGTGCTGGGTTCTAGGTATAGGCCACCACAGCCAGTCTACTTCTTGTCCTTGAGTGGTAGTTACAATTATAAGCTCTCCTTAAAATTCATAAAACTATGATTTATAATTAACACATTTTATTTATAATTCTCTCCTTAGGTCGGGTGCAGGGGCTCATGCCTGTAATCCTAACACTGACATACGAACCCAGGAGTTCAAGGTTGCAAATGAGCTATGACCGTGCCATTGCACTCCAGCTGGAGGAGACAAAGTGAGACCCTATCTCTAAAAAATAATAATAATAATGATAATAATGTAGTAATAATAATAGTTCTCTCCTTTTGTTCGTGGTTTTTTTTTGTTTGTGTTTTGTTTTTTTGAGATGGAGTCTTGCTCTGTTGCCCAGGCTGGAGTGTGGTGGGGGAATCTTGGCTCACTGCAACCTCTACCTCCCAGGTTCAAGCGATTATCCTGCCTCAGTGTCCCAAGTAGCTGGGATTACAGGTGCCTGCAACAATGCCCAGATAATTTTTTTTTTTTTGAGACGGAATCTTGCTTTGTCGCCTAGGCTGGAGTACAGTGGCACGATCTTGGCTCACTGCAAGCTCCACCTCCAGGGTTCACACCATTCTCCTGCCTCAGCCTTCCGAGTAGCTGGGACTGTAGGTGCCTGCCACCACGCCCGGCTAATTTTTTGTATTTTTAGTAGAGACGGGGTTTCACCGTGTTAGCTAGGATGGTCTCGATCTCCTGACCTCATGATCCACCCGCCTCGGCCTCCCAAAGTGCTGGGATTACAGGCATAAGCCACCGCGCCCGGCCAATTTTTGTATTTTTAGTAGAGACAGGGTTTTGCCATGTTGGCCAGGCTGGTCTCAAACTCCTGACCTCAGGTGGTCTGCCTGCCTCAGCCTCCCAAAGTGCTGGGATTACATTTGTGGGCCACCACAGCTCGGCCAGTTCACATGTTTTGTGTTTTTATTTATTTATTTGTTTGTTTTTGATTTTTTGGTTTTTTTTTGTATCTGTGTCTTATCATACAATTAAAAAATTAAGATTATTTCAAAACCAAATCCTCTAATTTTTTTTCCCAGGAAGTCCTTCATGGACATAAAACTGAAGTAAATGGATTGGATAGAACTGGAATCAAAAGTGACTCCTGGATTTACATAACAGGGCAAGGCAAGAATCACAAAAACATCACAAGGCCATGTATAGCTTATAACAAATAAGTTTGTTTTACAAACTCCTCCAGTGTATTGCAAGGATAGAGTACTTTGTAAGATGGTCAGGAATGGCTTTCCAGAGAAAGCACGGCAGGAGCCAAAGCTTTTTTGTTGTTGTTGTTGTTGCTGAGATGGAACCTCAATCTGTCATCCAGGCTGGAGCGCAGTGGCACAATCTCAGCTCACTGCAACCTCTGCCTCCCAGGTTCAAGCGATTCTCCTGCCTCAGCCCCTTAAGTAGCTGGGATTACAGGCACCTGTCCAGCTAATTTTTGTATTTTTGTAGAGACAGGGTTTCACCATGTTGCTCATCCTGGCCTCGAACCCCTGATCTCAAGTGATCCACCTGCCTCCACCTCCCGAAGTGCTGGGATTACAGACGTGAGCCACCACGCCCAGCCAGGAGCCAAATCTCTAGTTAGGATTTGGATACTTGAAACAGGCATGCTGTACAAGCAGATGGCACTGTATACATAAAAGCACAGAGAAGGGAAAACACAAAATATCTTCGTGCAATGTTCTTTCCTCCGCTGGTTAACTTCTACTTAACCTTCATGTCCAAACATTACTTGCTCAGAGAACTTTTCCTGTGTCTCTCAGAAAAGGTCATGTTCTTAGCGCATTCTCCTTTGTAACTCTTACCACAGTTGTAATTCAATGGTGAATTGTGATCTTGGTCATTTAGCATCTCCTCCCCCAGAAGGCAGGGGACCTGGTTGTCTGAGTCATATCACGTCTCCACTGCCTAGTCCTAACTAAGCCTTGCACTGCGTAGTCCTAAACCTTGCGTCATAGACACTCAATAAAAATTGATGAAAATTTACATGTGAACCCATTCAGCTGGAATAGAAGGTTCTGTAAGATAATTTTTTTTTTCTTAAGACAGGGTCTCCTGGCCGGGCGCGGTGGCTCACGCTTGTAATCCCAGCACTTCGGGAGGCCGAGGCGGGCAGATCACGAGGTCAGGAGATCGAGACCATGGTGAAACCCCGTCTCTACTAAAAATACAAAAAATTAGCCAGGCGTGGTGGCGGGCGCCTGTAGTCCCAGCTACTCAGAGAGGCTGAGGCAGGAAAATGGCGTGAACGCGGGAGGCAGAGCTTGCAGTGAGCCGAGATTGCGCCACTGCACTCTAGCCTGGGTGACAGAGCGAGACTCCGTCTCAAAAAAAAAAAAAAAAAAAGGGTCTCACTCTGTCATTCAGGGTGAGTTGCAGCGGTACAATCATGGCTTACTGCAGCCTGGACCTCCTGGGCTCAAACAATTCTCCCACCTGAGCCTCCTGAGTAGCTGGGACTACAGATGTGTGCCACCATGACAAATAATTTAAATTTTTTTTGTGTGTGTGTGATAGAATCACACTCTGTCGCCCAGGCTGGAGTGCAATGGCACGATCTTGGCTCACTGCAACCTCTACTTCCCAGTTCAAGTGATTCTCCTGCCTCAGCCTCCCCAAGTAGCTGGGACTACAGGTGTGCACCACCATGCCTGGCTACTTTTTGTATTTTTAGTAGAGATGGGGTTTTGCCATGTTGGCCAGGCTGGTCTCGAACTCCTGACTCCAAGTGATCCACCCGTCTCGGCCTCCCAAAGTGCTGGGATTACAGGCGTGAGTCACTGTGCCTGGCCTAAATAATTTTTTTATAGAGATGGGGAATCACTTTGTTGCCTAACCTGGTCTCGAATTGCTGACCTCAAGTGATCCTCCGGCCTCAGGCACCAAAAGTGCTGGGATTACAGGCATGAGCCACTGCACTCAGGCATGAAAGAGGCTTAAAGTTGGAAATGTTATTGGAAGCCAAATGATGAATGACCTAGAATGTTAAGTTAAATGCTTAGTTTATTTTTTTCTTTTTCTCAACATGAAAAATGTATTGTCTCACAGTCCAAAGGCTAGAGGTAATGACATGACAGGGTTGATTCCTTCTTTCTTTTTCCTTTTTTTTTTTTTTTTTTTTTTTTAGACAGGGTCTCTGTCACCCAGGCTAAAGTGTTAAAGTGTAGTGGTGCAATCTCGGCTCACTGCAACCTCCACCTCCTGGGTTCAAGCAATCATCCCACCTCAGCCTCCTGAGTAGCTGGGACTACAGGCACATGCCACCATAACCAGCTAATTTTTTTTATTTTTGTAGAGATGAAATCTGACCATGTTTCCCAGGCTGGTCTGGAACTCCTGGGTTCAAGTGATCCTCCCACCTTGGCCTCCCAAAGTGCTGGGATCACAGGCGTGAGCCACCGCGCCCTGCCTTAACAGTTTTTAAGTGTACAGTCTAGTGATATTAAATATATTTAAAATGTTGTAGGCCGGGTGCGGTGGCTCACGCTTGTAATCCCAGCACTTTGGGAGGCCGAGGCGGGCGGATCACGAGGTCAGGAGATCGAGACCACGGTAAAACCCCGTCTCTACTAAAAAATACAAAAAATTAGCCGGGCGTGGTGGTGGGCGCCTGTAGTCCCAGCTACTCGGAGAGGCTGAGGCAGGAGAATGGCGTGAACCTGGGAGGCGGAGCTTGCATTGAGCCGAGATCGCGCCACTGCACTCCAGCCTGGGT
>NW_026652276.1:104739947-104794969 GCF_009828535.3 Hylobates moloch | reverse complement strand
AAAAAAAAAAAAAAAAAAAAAAAAAAAAGTTGTAAACCATCACTACCATCCATCTCCATAACTCTTTTCATCTCGTAAAACAAAAAACATATACCTATTAAACAATGACTTCCAGTTCCCTCTCCACCCACCCCCTGGAGACCACCATTTTACTTTCTGTCTGTATGATTTTGACTATGCTAAGTATCTTCTATAAGTGGAATCATACAATATTTTTTGTGTGTAACTGGCTTACTTCATCTAGCATAATATCCCTAAGGGTCATCCATATCATAATGTCTGAAATTTTTTTTGTTTTTTAAGGCTGAATATTTCATTGTATGTATATGCCACATTTGGCTTATCCATTTATTCACTGATGAACACTGATTGTTTCCATATTGTGTGTGCGTGTGGTTTTTTTTTGGAGACAGAATCTCACTCTGTTGCCCAGGCTGAAGTGCAGTGGTGTGATCTCCATTCACTGCAACCGCCACCTGCTGGGTTCAGGTGATTCTCCTGCCTCAGCTTCCCGAGTAGCTAGGATTACAGGCATGTGCCACCACGCCCGGCTAATTTTTTGTATTTTTAGTAGAGACGGGGTTTCACCATGGTCTCGATCTCCTGACCTCGTGATCCGCCCGCCTCGGCCTCCCAAAGTGCTGGGATTACAAGCGTGAGCCACCGCGCCCGGCCGATGCCGGGTTAATTTTTGTTGTTGTTGTTTTGGTAGAGACAGGGTGTCACCATGTTGGCCACGCTGGTCTCCAAATCCTGACCTCAAGTGATCCACCTGCCTCGGCCTCCCAAAGTGCTGGGATGACTGGTGTGAGCCACTGCACCCAGACTGTTTCCATTTTTTGCTACCATGAATAAGACTGCTGTGAACATGGGTGTATAAATATTTTTACAAGACCATGCTTTCAATTATTTCGTGCATACAGTCATCCCTCAGTATCCACAGGGGATTGGTTCTAGGACACACTGAGGATATCATAATCCACAGATGCTCAAGTCATTTATTTAAAATGAGGTGGTATTTGCAGATAATCTATGCATATCCTCTTGTATACTTTAAATCATCTCTAGATTACTTATAATACCCAATACAATGTAAATGCTGTGTAAATAGTTGTTATACTGTATTGTTTAGGGAATAAGGATAGAAGAAAAGGTATGTACATCTTCAGAACAGACACAATCATCATAGGCCTAACTACAACATCCATGTGTAGTTGGTTGAATCAACATGCAGAACCCATGGATACAGGCCGGGCGCAGTGGCTCACACCTGTAATCCCAGCACTTTGGGAGGCTGAGGTGGGTGGATCACCTGAGCTCAGGAGTCGAGACAGCTAGTCCAACACTGTGAAACCCCGTCTCTACTAAAAATACAAAAATTAGCCAGGCATGGTGGTGCACTTCTGTAATCCCAGCTACTCAGGAGGCTGAGGCACAAGAATTTCTTGAACCCGGAAGGTGGAGGTTGCAGGGAGCTGAGATTGTTCAACTGCACTCCAGCCTGGGCAACAGAGTGAGATTCCATCTCAAAAACAAACAAACAAACAAAAAAACCATGGATACAGAGGGCCAGCTATATACAAAGATATGGAATTGCTACATTGTATAATAATTCTATTTTTAATTTTTTGAGGAATTGCCACACTGTTTTCCATAGTAGCTGCACCATTGTAAATTGCCAGCAACAGTGCATAAGGGTTCCACTTTCTCCATATCCTCTCCAACACTTGTTATTTCTGGGATCTTAGTTACTTTCTTTTTAATAGTAACTAAAGGACATTTTTACATGTATAGAATTCTTAGTTGACAGGTTTTTTTTTTTTTCTTTTGAGACAGAGTCTTGCTGTCGCCCAGGCTGGAGCGCAGTGGCGTGATCTCAGCTCACTGCAACTTCTGCCTGCTGGGTTCAAGCGATTCTCCCACCTCAGCCTCCAGAGTAGCTGAGATTACAGGTGCCCGCCACCACGCCCAGCTAATTTTTGTATTTTTAGTAGAGACAGGGTTTCACCATGTTGGCCAGGCTGGTCTCGAACTGCTGACCTCAGGTGACCTGCCTGCCTTAGTCTCCCAAAGTGCTGATATTACAGGCATGAGCCACCATGCCTGGACTGTTTGTTCTTTTCTGTTTGCTCCTCAAAGTAATTTCAAATGTACTTTCTTCAAGTTTGTTCATTCTCTCTTCTACCTGCTCGATCCTTCCATTGACTCTACTGAATTTTTCAGTTTAGTTATTATATTTTTCATCTCCAGAATTTTTGTTTAGGTTCTTTTTATAATTTCTATCTCTTTATTGATATTCTCATTTTATTAATATATAATTTTGCTGATTTCCTTTAGTTCTTTGTCCGTGTTTTTCTTTAACTATTCAAGCATATTTAAGATGGTTTTGAGGTCTTTGTCTAGTAAGTCTGGTACCTGTGTCTCTTCAGGAATAATTTATTTATTTTCTTTTTTTGAGATGGAGTCTCGCTCTGTCACTCAGGCTGGAGCGCAGTGGTGCGATCTCAACTCACTGCAACCTCCGCCTCCCAGGTTCAAGTGATTCTCCTGCCTTAGCCTCTTGAGTAGCCGAGATTACAGGTGCCCACCACCATGCCCAGCTCATTTTTGTATTTTTAGTAGAGATGGAGTTTCACCATGTTGGTCAGGCTGGTCTTGAACTCCTGACCTCAAGTGATCTGCCCACCTCAGCCTCCCAAAGTGCTGGGATTACAGGCATGAGCCAGTGCTCCCAGCCTCTCCAGATATAATTTCTGCCACTTCATTTTCTTCCTTGAAATAGTCCATGTTACCTTTTTTTTTTTTTTTTTGAGACAGAGTCTTGCTCTTTTGCCCAGGCCAGACTTCAGTGGCACTATCTCAGCTCACCGCAAGCTCCACCTCCTGGGTTCACGCCATTCTCCTGCCTTAGCCTCCAGAGTAGCTGGGACTACAGGCGCCCGCCACCGCGCCCAGCTAATTTTTTGTATTTTTAGTAGAGATGGGGTTTCACTGTGTTAGCTAGGATGGTCTCGCTCTCCTGACCTTGTGATCCACCCACCTCAGCCTCCCAAAGTGTTGGGATTACAGGTGTGAGCCACCACACCTGGCCTTGTTTTTTAAATACACTTTGTGATTTTTGTTGTTGTTGGAAAGTAGGCATTTGAAAAGGCAGCCATTTCTTTGTCTACAGATTGGGTCTGTGCCAGGGAACTCCTTCACTAATTAGCAGGACATTTTTTGTGTCTTGGGATCGGCCTGAGGAGAAAGTGAAATGTCTTGGTCCATTTTGTGCTGCTATTACAGAATATTACAGACTGGGTACTTTATAGAGAACAGAAATGTATTTCTCACAGTTCTGGAGGCTGGAAAGTCCAAGAGGAAGGTGCCTGCATCTGGTGTGGTAAGGGCTTTCTTGCTGTGTCCTCACATGGCAGAAGGCAGAGGGTACAAAGGGATGAAATGTGTGACCTCACATGGCAGCAAGCCCTTTATACATTGGTATTAATCCATTAATGAGGGCAGAGCCCTCATGACCTCCCATTAGGCCCCACCTCCCAATACTATTGTAATGGGGATTACATTTCAACACAAATTTTTGGAGAAGAGAAAAACATTCAAACCATAGCATTCTCTCCTAGCTCCCCTAAATCCATATCTTTCTCACATCCAAAATACCTTCATTCCATCCCAATAACCCCAAGAAGTCTTAACTTGTTTCAGCATCACCCTTAAAAGTCTAAACTTCATAGTCTTATCTAAATCATGCTGGGTAAGGTGGCTCACGCCTGTAACTTTGGGAGCACTTTGAGAGGCTGAGGCAGGGGGATTATTTGAGGTCAGGAGTTCAAGAAAACCTGGCCAACATGGAGAAACCCCATCTCTACTAAAAATACAAAAATTAGCCAGGTGTGGTGGTGCATGCCTGTAGTCCCAGCTACTTGGGAGGCTAAGGGAAGGGAATTGCTTGAACCCAGGAGGTGGAGGTTGCAGTAGTGAGCTGAGATCACACCACTGTACTCCAGCCTGGGCAACAGAGCAAGACTCCACCTCAAAAAAAACAAAACAAAAGCCTTGTCTGGGAAATCTGCTGATCCCCATATTAATTTTTTCTTTTTTCTTTTTTTTTTTAGATGGAGTCTCACTCTGTCACCCAGGCTGGAGTGTAGTGGTGTGATTTCAGCTTACTTCAACCTCCATCTCCCAGATTCAAGCCATTCTCATGCCTCAGCCCCCTGAGTAGCTGGGACTACAGGCTGCACCACTGCACCTGGCTAGTTTTGGTATTTTTGTAGAGACAGGGTTTCACCATGCTGAACAGGCTGGTCTCGAACTCCTGACCTCAGGTAAGCCACCTGCCTCAGCCTCCAAGTGCTGGAATTACAGGCATGAGCCACCACACCTGGCCCCAGACAAGGCTTTTATTTCGGGGCTTGTGCCCCAGTACAAGGATGCTCCAGCTGACTCTCTGAAAAAAGCCAGTATGAGTTTTTTTTTAATTAGACAAAGTGTGGGAATTGACATCAGGGGTAAGGTTTGCAGGCTGAGCTGGTAGCACATGATGGGCAAGGCATGCAAGTCAGCATATCTGATGCAATGGTTATCTTGGGTAATGGGCCATTTGGTGGTCTGGCTGGTGACAAAAGGGCCAGATCAATTACTCAGCATTTCTTCCTGAGGTGGAACACTCCGCAACCTTGGTTTGATATTTAGATTTTCTAAGGCCAGTTCCTGCAATTTTTTTTTCTCTTTGAGACAGAGTCTCACTCTGTCCCCCAGGCTGGAGTGCAGTGGCACGATCTTGGCTCACTGCAGCCTCCACTTCCCGAGTTCAAGCAATTCTCATGCCTCAGCCTCCAGAGTAGGTGGGACTACAAACGCGTGCCACCACACTCAGCTAATTTTTTGTATTTTTAGTAGAGACAGGATTTTGCCATGTTGCCCAGGCTTGTCTCGAACTCCTAAGCTCAGGTGACAGGTGATCCACCCACCTTGGCCTCCCAAAGTGCTGGGATTACAGGCGTGAGCCACACACCTGGCCTATTTCCTGGAGTTCTTTAAGGGAAAGGCATGGTTAAACATTATGGCATCAGTGAGGTAGTGGTGTGGGGTTTTTTGTTTTTTTTTTAATTTTTGTGGGTACATAGTAGGTGTATTATTTATGGATTACATGAGATGTTTTTGATAGTCATGCAATGTGTAATAATCATGTCATAGAAAATGGGGTATCCATCTCTTCAAGCACTTATCCTTTGTGTTATAAGCAATCTAGGATGGGTGCGGTGGCTCATACCTGTAATCCCAGCACTTTGGGAGGCTGAGGCAGGTGAATCACCTTAGGTCAGGAGTTCAAGACCAGCCTGGCCAACATGGTGAAACCCCATCTCCACTAAAAAAAAAAAAAAAAAAAAAAATTAGCCAGGTATGGGTGGCGCTTGCCTGTAATCCCAGTTACTCTGGAGCTGAGGCGGGAGAGTTGCTTAGAACCCAGGAGCGGAGGTTGCAGCGAGCCAAGATTGTGCCACTATAGTCCAGCCTGGGCAACAAAGCAAGATTCGGGCTCAAAAACAAAAACAAATAAACAAAAAAAAAATCTAATTATACTTTTATTTTTAAATTTTAATTATTTTGAGACACAGTCTTGCTTTGTCACTTGCGCTGGAGTGTGGTTGCGTGATCTCAACTCACTGCAACCTCTGCCACCCAGGTTCAAGTGATTCTCGTGCCTGGGCCTTCTGAGTAGATGGGATTACAGGTGCACACCACCATACCTGGATAATTTTTGTATTTTAAGTAGAGGTGGGGTTTCACCATGTTCGCCTGGCTGGTCTCAAACTCCTGACCTCAGGTGATCCAAAAGTGCTGGGATTACAGGCATGAGCGACCATGCCCAGACATTTTTTTTTAATTTTTAATTTTTGTGGGTAGATACTAGGTGTATATATTTATGGGATTCTTTGATACAGGCATGCAATGCATAATAATCACAGGGTAAAGGGGGTATCCATCCCCTCAAGCATTTATTCTTTGTGTTACAAACAATGCAATTATGCTATTTTTACATTGAGGCTGGACACGGTAGCTCACTCATGTAATTCCAGCACTTTGGTTGGCCAAGGCAAGCGTATTGCTTGTGCTAAAGAGTTTGAGACCAGCTTGGGCAATGAGATAAAACCCTGTCCCAACAAAAAACACAAAAAAATTAGCCTGCTGTGGTGGTGCAAACCTGTGGTCCCAGCTACTTGGGAGGCTGAGGTGGGAGGATTGCTTGAGCCCAGGTTGCTTGAGCTCATGAGCTAAGACTGCACCACTGCACTCCAACCTGGGTGACAGAATGAGACCTTGTCTCAAAAAAAAAAAAGTACAATAAATCTTTGATTGTAGTCACCCCGTTGTGCTATCAAATACTAGATCTTATTCCTTCTATCTAATTATATTGTTGTATCTATCCCTCCCAACCCCTGCTACTCTTCCTAGCCTCTGACAACCATTCTTCAAATCTCTACCTCCATTAATTAAGTTGTTTTAATTTTTTTTTTTGAGACAGAGTCTCACTCTGTTACCCAAGCTGGAGTACAGTGGCACGATCTCAGGTCACTGAAACCTCCACCTCCTGGGTTCAAGCAATTCTCCTGCCTCAACCTCCCAAGTAGATGGGATACAGGCACCTGCCACCACGCCCGGCTAATTTTTGCATTTTTAGTAGAAATGGGGTTTCGCCATGTTGGCCAGGCTGGTCTTGAATTCCTGACCTCATGATCCACCCTCCTCGGCCTCCCAAAGTGCTGGGATTACAGGCATGAGCCACTGAGCCTGGCCAATTTTTATTTCTGAAATATTTATTATTAATGTGATAGGAAAATTACACAGAATACATTCTTATAAAGTTAAGTCTTCCAGGCCGGGCGCAGTGGCTCATGCCTGTAATCCCAGCACTTTGGGAGGCCGAGACGGGTGGATCACGAGGTCAGGAGATCGAGACCATCCTGGCTAACACGAAAACCCCGTCTCTACTAAAAATACAAAAAATTAGCCAGGCGCGGTGGCAGGCGCCTGTAGTCCCAGCTACGCGGGAGGCTGACGGAGGAGAATGGCGTGAACCCGGGAGGCAGAGCTTGCAGTGAGCCGAGGTTGCGCCACCGCACTCCAGCCTGGGCAACAGAGCGAGACTCTGTCTCAAAAAAAAAAAAAAAAAAAAAAAGTTAAGTCTTCCAGAACCTGGTTTAACAAAAAACTGAGGTTAAATTCAGGTCTCAAATATAGAAACTTAAACTTTTCTTGAAATCGAATTAAAAATGTAGCTCTAGGCTGGGCACGGTGGCTCATGCCTGTAATCCCAGCACTTTGGGAGGCCAAGGTGGGCGGATCACGAGGTCAGGAGATCAAGACCATCCTGGCTAACACGGTGAAACCCCATCTCTACTAAAAAATACAAAAAATTAGCCGGGCGTGGTGGCGGGCGCCTGTAGTCCCAGCTACTCGGGAGGCTGAGGAAGGAGAATGGCGCGAACTCAGGAGGCGGAGCTTGCAGTGAGCCTAGATGGCGCCACTGCACTCCAGCCTGGGTGACAGAGCGAGACTCTGTCTCAAAAAAAAGAAAAAAAAATGTAGATCTAAATAGTCAGTCTTTTAAGAAAAAAAATCACACATTTTAGCCTCAGTCAGATTTCACTTTATGTGCATCCACGACAATATTAACTCTTCAGATTTATAAATGACAAAACTTGATAATTACCTGGAAACAATTTATTATTAACTAGGTTAACCCTAAATCCATCAAGAAAAACCACCTAACATATTCAGTGTTAAAAAGAGATATTACGACTAGCCTGGCCAATATGGCAAAACCCTGTCTCTACTAAAAATACAAATATTAGCAGGGTATAGTGGTACGTGCCTGTAGTCCCAGCTACTCAGGAGGCTGAGGCACCAGAATTGCTTGAATCTGGGAGGCAGAGGTTGCAGTGAGCTGAGATCGTACCACTGTATTCCTGGGCGACAGAGCGAGACTGTCTCCAAAAAAAAAAAAAAAAAAGAGAGACAACAATGAGACAGATTGGCACACGTATGCCCTGAGAAATAAATCAACAGCTCCCACTAAAATTCCCAATACGCTAGAGAGATTTAAAAGTACAATCTGGTACTTTCTTTTTTTTGAGATGGAGTCTCACTCTGTCAGCCAGGCTGGAGTGCAATGTGCGATCTTGGCTCACTGCAACCTCTGCCTCCCCGGTTGAAGCGATTCCCCTGCCTCAGCCTCCTGAGTAGCTGGTATCACAGGCATGCACCACCACGCTCGGCTAGTTTTTTATATCTTTAGTAGAGATGGGGTTTCACCATGTTGGCCAGACTGGTCTTGAACTCCTGGCCTCATGATCTGCCCGCCTCCGCCTCCCAAAGTGCTGGGATTACAGGTGTGGGCTACCACACCTGGCCCCAATCTGGTACTTTCAATGTTGCCTGTAAACAGATTTCAGCTGAAGCTCAGATGGTAAGGTTAAGATGCCTGGGGAGTCGGATGGATGGATTTGCAGGAGGGTTGGAAGAGAAGTAATCCGATTAGCATTGAAAATAAAAGAGTACCAATTTGGAAAATCGAATGTCTATGATCACTTTCTTCCCTAAAACAGGGAAGACAGTGAATGTGGAAAATCCGATTTTCAGCAATATTCGCAGGACCTAAAGCAACAACCACATGCCTGGGTCAACTACACTTTCCAAATCCTGAATATTAAAAAGCTTTTCATATGGTAATCATCTTAATATTTTCTTTTTTTTAGATGAAGTTTCGCTCTTGTTGCCCAGGCTAGAGTGCAATGGTGCAATCTCGGCTCACTGCAACCTCCGCCTCCCGGGTTCAAGCGATTCTCCTGCCTCAGCCTCCCGAGTAGCTGGGATCACAGGAATGTGCCATCACCCCCGGCTAATTTTGCATTTTTTTAGTAGAGATGGGGTTTTTCCATGTTGGTGAGGCTGGTCTCAAACTCCTGACCTCAGGTGATCCGCCCGCCTTGCCCTCCCAAAGTGCTGGGATTACAAGCACGAGCCACCACACCAGGCTCATTGTGTCCTTTTTAAAGGAACAAACAATTTGACTGTTGTGCAAATCAGGCTCACCTGGTCTCAATATGAAGCACCTGCCCTGGGCTGCTGTCTCAGGGCAGGAAAGTGGGGTGGTCAGGAAGACAGCCAACACTGTTTCTGTTGCCACTGTCACTAAGCCTGGAGTGCCTGTTTTCAACTGCAGTGATCTAGTCCCTAACATTTAGCCTAAATAGTGAGCTGGTAAACAGAGCCCCTGCCAGCAGAGAAAAGGGGCTCTAGAGCTGTTGAAGGATTGGCCAGGCCGGTTCTTTTCTTATCTCTGTTGTTCTTGAGGAAATTCCTCTAAGGTGAGCAAAGGTCAGTGGCTCATTTTAACTTAGAGTAACTATCTGAGGGCTCTAACCAGACTCCCAACAGTGCTCTGAGCCCCTGCTTAGTAAGTTCCCAGGGAAGCAGATGAAACTAATTAGGACATGGCCCAACAAAGGCGACACAAGCATTTTCCCCGCTGTGTGCAAAGACCGCCCCACAAGTGGGGCAAAGGCCGTGGAGGAAATCTTTCAAGCACAGAGGGGTCCGCAGTCACTGTCCCCACCTTCAGCTCTCTGCCCTGACAACCTCAGCCTGTCTTCACCATGTTTCTTCTCCCCAAGGCACAAATATTTCTTTTTAGCTTATTTTTGTGATGTACCCAACTAAACATGAAGCCAGGCCTGCTGGGATAGAGGGTAAAATCAAATAAACAATCCTCTCAACATCCAGGAAACGGCTGCCCGGCCTTCTGACTTCATGAAACGCCGGGGCCAGCTGTGCTCTTCTATGCTGGGTCCTCTTCGTCCATTGCCACGTCGCTGTTGGTATTCTTCTTCTGCTCAGCCTCTGGCTCTGTGGGCAGAATGCTGGTGACGGTGTGGAGAAGAGCTTCAATCTGCTCCTCTGTGAGCCGCTCTTCACTCTCTTCCACCATCTGCAGAAGGAAAGAAAATTCTCCAGAGTTACAAATGAAACTTACAGCCCTGGCCAGCCCTGCCCACCGTGCTCACGGTCTCAGCCCGGGCTCCTGGCACACAGACCTCACAGCCTGGGTCCTTGTGAGTCCTCTCCATCTTACAGATGGAAGGGTGGAGCCAACTCACATCCTGGACTGAGCCAATGCAACTGATCAAAATGGGTCAGTAAAAACCGAGTTGTAGGATAGCATTTTTCTTTAAAGAAAAGGAAAACCCCCAGCCTGGGAAGCATAGAGGAACCCTATCTCTTAAAAAAAAAAAAAAAAATCAACCAGGCATGGTGGTGTGCGTCAATAGTCCCAGCTACTCGGGGGGCTGAGTTGGGAGGATCACTTGAGCCCAGGAGGTCGAGCCAAGCACTCCAGCCTGGGTGACAGAGCAAGACTCTGACTTAAAAAAAAAAAAAAAAAAAAAAGAAAAAGCTAACAGTTATGTAAACACACACACACACACACACAGAAGTGAACAGGTTGCATGTGCATCTCGAAGAAGTTAAATGGCACTTTATGTACTTTTATATTTCACGAGCACATCTGTAATTTTTTTTTTTTTTTTTTTTTGAGACGGAGTCTTGCTCGGTCGCCCAGGGTGGGGGCCGTGGGGGAATTTTGGCCCCCTTGCAAGCTCCGCCTCCCGGGTTCACGCCATTCTCCTGCCTCAGCCTCTCCGAGTAGCTGGGACTACAGGCGCCCGCCACCACGCCCGGCTAATTTTTTGTATTTTTAGTAGAGACGGGGTTTCACCCTGGTCTCGATCTCCTGACCTCGTGATCCGCCCGCCTCGGCCTCCCAAAGTGCTGGGATTACAAGCGTGAGCCACCGCGCCCGGCCTGTAATTTTTTTTTTTTTGGGAGGGGGATGGATTCTCGTTCTGTCGCCAGGCTGGAGTGCAGTGGCATGATCTCAGCTCACTGCAACCTCCGCCTCTCGGGTTCAAGCAATTCTCTTGCCTCAGCCTCCCAAATAGCTGGGACTACAGGTGCGAGCCACCACGCCCAGTTAACTGTTTGTATTTTTAGTAGAGACGGGGTTTCACCATGTTGGCCAGGATGGTCTCAATCTCTTGACCTTGTGATCCACTCACCTTGGCCTCCCAAAGTGCTAGGATTACAGGCGTGAGCCACCGTGCCAGGCACACATCTGTAATTTAATGAACTGTATCAGCAACACAGTTGATGATGCCCACTATGTGCCAAATGGTTTGGAGCCTTCTTCTAATCCTCACTCCCACTAGCAACAGCCCTGCAAGGAGGCCTACCATGTGCCTGGAGCTGCGTCTTGCACTTCCCATCCGGCATTTCCTTTCATCCTCCCAACAATGCTGCTAAGAGGTAGAACTGGAATCCCCAGCCAGAACTGCCCAGTCTAAAACCCACAGTCCTCCACGTTCCACACCACACTGCCCATCAAAGGTCCACGTAAAACCTGGTTTCTGATGTGGTCCCAGAAATCTGAATCTAGAGATGATACCCACAGCCTGAGCCAGTTTCCTTAGCTTCACCTCTAATTCCAAACAGAATTAGGCTGTCAGCTGCCTTTTTAAAGCAGCAGGCAGGCAGTCAAGTTACTTAACCCTGTTTGCTTGGTAGCATCAACCATCAATCACAAACACCTTTCTCAGCTCAAGGTGGCCAGGTTCTATTCCATGGCATTCCCCACAGCAATCTCTGAAATCCGGCAACTGGGACCACAGGGAGTTCCAGAAAGAAATCCTGGCAGACTGAAATAAAACAAGATAATAGGACAGGCCTGCAATCCTGGAGAGGATCCCAGTCTGACCACCTCCCTTTACAGACAACAGCACAGTTCAGGAAGTCATGTGACATGCCCAAGGTCACACCACGAACTCTTGGCAAAACCCTGGTCTCTCCACTCACTTCAGCCCAAAAGTGTTTCTGCAACTAGATAATAATCCTGGTGTCCCAGGATGGGGGAGATCCTGGGTGAATCAATGGGGGCTACTCCCTATGACTCTGTGAAATAAAATGACCATTTTCTAAAGATTCTATGGCTCAGGAAAATATAACTTCTCTTCTGAGAAAGAAACAATCTTCAAATCCCCCTGCCTTTTTTTTTTTTTTTTGAGACAGAGTTTCACTCTTGTTGCCCAGGCCGGAGTGCAATGGCATGACCTTGGCTCCCTAGTAGCTGGGATTACAGGCATGCACCACCACATCCAGATAATTTTGTATTTTTCGTAAAGACAGGGTTTCTCCATGTTGGTTAATCTGGTCTCGAACTCCTGACCTCAGGCGATCCACTAGCCTCGGCCTCCTAAAGTGCTGGGATTACAGGAGTTAGCCACCGAGCCCGGCCAAAAACCCATTTTTAAAATCGGACATGGGGCCGGGTGCGGTGGTTCACGCCTGTAATCCCAGCACTTTGGGAGGCCGAGGCGGGCAGATCACAAGGTCAGGAGATCGAGACCATCCTGGCTAACACGGCGAAACCCCATCTCTACTAAAAATACAAAAAATTAGCTGGGCGTGGCAGCGTGCGCCTGTAGTCCCAGCTACTCGGGAGGCTGAGGCAGGAGAATGGTGTGAACCCAGAAGGTGGAGGTTGTAGTGAGCCGAGATTGCGCCACTGCACTCCAGCCTGGGCGACAGAGCGAGACTCCATCTCAAAAAAAATAAATAAGTAAAATAAAAACAAAATCAGACATACAAAATTACAGTCTGTAAAAAGCAGTAATCTAACATGTACTGCCCCCAAAGAATAAAGCAGGGAAAGGAGGGAAATAGCCAAGATTTGATTATTTAACCCAGAGAAAAGATGATCTCCGTTTGAGAAAATAATGTGCAGAAAAGAAGTTTGCTAAGTTCACTAATGGCCGAAGCTTTTATCAACATCCAATCCTCCTTAATTACAGTCAAGACCTTTTATTTGCAACCTAAGGTTCCCAGTCACAGGAAAAAACCCTAAGCTGCATTAAACTAAATGAAATATAAACAAAAAAGAAACTTTCAGAAATAAAAAAACTTACTAGCACGTCTTGGATCACTAGGATAAATGACAATGACTACATTATCCCTCACCCCCACCTTTCTTTCCCAAAGAGAGTGGGTCTTACTCTGTCACCCAGGCTGGAGCATACTGGCGCGATCATCACTTACTCCAGTCTCAAACTCCTGGGCTCAAGCAATCCTCCTGCCTCAGCCTCCCGAGTAGCTGGGACTATAGCTATGTGCCACCATGTCCAGCTAATTATTTTTTATTATTTTTTGTAGAGATGGGGTTGCCCAGGCTGGTCTTGAACTCCTGGGCTCAAGTGATCCTCTCACATCACTCTCTCAAAGTGCTGGGATTATAGACATGAACCACCATGTCCGGCCCTTCACCTTTTCTTTCCAACACAGGAGAAACAGTCCAAGTAAAGAAGTAAAGTTCAAAGCACCATCTCAAGGTTCTCAGATACCAACCATTTCAGGTAGTTCAGAACATAAGGGGAAATAAAACTTAAAAATCCAAAGTATCAGCAGCTGGGTTAACATAAATGATAAACTTTTATTATCTCAATCCCAGGAGTATCAAACTGGGTTGCCGACCTCCAAAAATGGCAACTTGAAGTTGCCAAACCTAAAGTCCTACTTTCCTCAAAATGATTCAAAGATCTGCTAGCAACAATGTATACTATTAAATATTTGATCCAGAACAGTTCACTGAACCTGGCCTTCTAAATTTCAACTTTCTCTAACGTAAAATGAAAGTAACGCTTACAGCGAGGACAAAAGCAGAACATATGTAACAGTGTCTTACAAGCAATAACGCTCTGTATGAGTCAAGACTTCATAATCACGAAATTACTAATAGGCCTAGATGGTAGTGCTGTTCAGGGCAGTGGCCTGTGAGGTCACAGGATTCACTAACCTCAGGGCGGAGGGCTCACAAATCATTCCAAATCCATACACAACTGGGCACAACAAGTCCTAAGCCGGGTGGCCACCTCATTTCCTCACCGAGCCTCTGAGTCAGCAGGCAGTCATCAGACGGCCACAGCAAATCACAGCCCAGGCGTAACTGAAGAGGTGAGGCTTCAGCCTCCAAAAGACACCTGGCTTCCAAGTGAATGCTAATAAATGTCGGACGCTGGGACTGTTTTCTGGACCCAGGGAGAAAAAATGGCTCTAGGGTTAACATAGGGAACTTCTCACTCAAGTCCTTTGTGCTTTCCACTGTAAGTGAAACCTTTTATTTCTTTTTGTTTTCTAAAGATGGAGTTTCGCTCTTGTCGCCCAGGCTGGAGTGCAGTAGCGCTCACTACACTCTGCTCACTACAACTTCCGCCTCCCAGGTTCAAGCGATTCTCCTGCCTCAGCCTCCCAAGTAGCTGGGATTACAGGCGCATGCCACCATGCCCAGCTAATTTTTGTATTTTTAGTAGAGATGGGGTTTCGCCATGTTGGCCAAGCTGGTCACAAACTCCAGACCTCAGGTGATCCACCCACCTCAGTCTCTTAAAGTACTGGGATTATAGGCGTGAGCCACCACACCCGGCCATTTGCTTTTTTTTTTTTTAAAGACAGGGTCTTGCTCGGTCACCCAGGCTGGAATACAGTGGCACTATCATAGCTCACTGCAGCCTTGAACTTCTGGGCTCAAACAATCCTCTCACCTTAGTCTCCTGAGTAGCTGGGACCACAGGTGTGCACCACCATACCTGGCTAATTTTTTTCATTTTTTGTAGAGATGGGGTCTTACTATGTTGCCCAGGCTGGTTCTGAATTCCTGGCCTCAAGCAATCCTCCCACCTTGGCCTCCCAAAGTGCTGGGATTACAGGCACAAGCCACCATGTTCAGCCAAAGCTTTCATTTCTTATTCACTCTGGTGAGAAGAGATACTGCTACAAACCTTGGTAAACAATTTGCTACCTTTTGTAGCCAAATTCCAGAGTGGGAAGAATCTGGCTATAAAATGGTCCAACTGCTGAGAAATAGCAGTTTCTACCAAGGCCTACCTACTCTGTAAAAAGGAGAAGGAAACCATCTCAAGGGATGCCACACACATCTTTCTTCTCATCAAGCACAAATACCTGGCTTGGAGGAGCAAAGTAAAGCTTCTGAATCAGAAGGTCCCAATCAGCCACTCACCAGCCCTCTGGGCTAAAATGGAGAGGACACCTGTCCTCTTCCAAGACTGTGGGGAGGGCATTCAAAGTGACAGACAATCACAGGCACCAGGACCAAGGACTGAGACTGTGTCTGGCACACCCCATGCACTCTTTTTTTTTTTTTTTTCCAAGATGGAATCTCACTCTGTCACCCAGGCTGGAGTACAGTGGTGCGATCTCAGCTCACTGCAACCTTGGCCTCCCAGGTTCAAGTGATTCTGCCTCAGCCTCCCGAGTAGCTGGGATTACAAGTGTGTGCCACCATGCCCAGCTAGTTTTTGTACTTTTAGTAGAGATGGGGTTTTACCACTTTAGCCAGGCTGGTCTTGAACTCCTGACCTCAGGTGATCTGCCCACCTTGGCCTCCCAAAGTGCTGGCATTACAGGTATGAGCCACCGCACCTGGCCCACCACAGGCACTCTCAATAGCAGCGAATCTTCCCCCAAGTAATGATAGCACTTTCCACAGGCTCTGGCTGAGGTCACACTAACCCTCATCTCTTCTCTCTGCCTGTCATTAAGCCATGAGTAACATATGTTGCTGATTAAAGCTGGAGGAGACATGACATGTGATCTTTAACCCAGAGGGACAGGGATTCGTTTCTTGCTGTTCTGTTTGTTTCTTCTCTCCTCTAAGCTCTAAGTTGAAACTCCAACACAGAGTAAGGCATGAAAATAATCAGGACACATGAGAAAGGGGTTTCTATTTAGCCTACAGGCGGGTTCCCAGAGAAAGGCACCCTTCATGGAAGGAACTGTTCTAATTTAATTTTGGGTACATTCTGAAGGGCAAAAACAACCCTAGGAAGACAATGAACACTTTAGTAAAAAATTAAATACCCTATGGCCTTTTTAAAAGTTTTTCCATTAGCAACTCTAAAAATCGTATTTTTGACCATTTTCTTCCATACTTTTCTAAAGGAAATTTGACAAAGACCTAAGTATTTCTAAAACTGACTTTGGAAACTGCTTTATTCTCATTTTGTTAATTTTCTAAAGTTTCTTTTTTTTTTTTTTTTAAACTGGCAATTAGATGGCCTCCTTGACACTTGTCACGTACTGATGCTCTCTGCCCTGTAATAAGAAGGCAGCGGCCACAGCGTGCCCAGTGGTGGCCCGGGTATCTCCCTGGATCATTTCCCGGGCCCCTTACCCCATCACAGGCCCCTCTACTCTGGCTGCCTCCTCCTATTCCAAAGCCTATGCTCTCAGTACAAAGCGGACTTCACAAGTGATGAGGCTGCACTAAATAAATGGTTTATGCAGGGAAATGGGATCACATTCATGGTTTTAGTTGTGATCTCTGACGGTGATGTGGGAGATGGACTTGGGTAGCCAGGGAGAATGGGGAGAAGACAACCACAAGAGCCACGTGAAGAAATAATGGCAGAAATCAACGCAGTACATGAGGGAGAGAAGCAAGAACAGAAGACAGAAGCAACAGAACTTGGGGACTCCGTGACTATGAGATGAAAGGAAGAGAATGGCTTGCAGGTTTCCGGTGTGAGAGGCCAGGCCAGGAGATGAGCAAGGAAGGGAGCCGATGGAACAGCGCACACATGCTCCCCTCACCCAGAAGGAGAGGAAGCAAGAGTGGGGTGAAGGGTGGGCGTGGGGAGAGAGAAGGTTCACCAGAGACATGCTGAATTTCATGTTTTTATGCAATATCTGGTTGGCAACAACGCCTACAGGGAAGCAACGGCCAGAATGGCCTGGACATCAGGGGAGGTGGAGAGCCGCCAAGTCATCAGCCAAAACCCTAGGGGAGGAATGAAATCTCCTCCAGTGTTTCGTGGTCCCTAAGTCCACACTAACTAGGATCAAACTGGCAAGGTCTCCTTTTCCTTAAGAAATGGGGTGGTTGCGCAGTCTCTTCAGAAAAAAAAAAGAAAAAAAAAAAAAACAAAAAACGGCAGTTCCTGGCTTGTCCACCAGAGCCATTCTACATCTCAGACCCACAGCAGCCTCCCCAGGGCAGGCGCCCTTCACTCACCAGCTGGATCTCCACAGCAGTTACTGGCCGGTGGTTCAGCAGCTGGAGCTTCTCAGCTCTATGGAGGGAAAGTACAGCGTTGAGAACTCGCATAGCCCTAAGTCCTGAGTTCTGACTGAGCTGCACAGAGAATAATTTGTGAGATTAAAAAATGGGAGAACCACTGGAGCGTGGCCCTCAGTTCCTTCAATTGTAAATCGAGAGAACAGGAACAGGAGGGTGCATGTGAGTGACTCCCAGCCCACGGTACGAATGGGTATCAGAGGCGTGATTGTAGGAAACAAAGCAGCAGTGCATATGCCATTTTAAAAACAGGAGGGTCATTTTCTTTTTCCTTTTTTTTTGAAACAGAGTTTTCCCTTATTGCCCAGGCTGGTGTGCAGTGGCACAATCTTGGCTCACTGTAGCCTCCACCTCCAGAGTTCAAGTGATTCTCTTGCCTCAGCCTCCCAAGTAACTGTGATCACAGATGGTCGCAACCACATCCAGTTAATTTTTGGTATTTTTTTAGTAGAGATGGGGGTTTCATCATGCTGGCCTGGCTGGTCTCAAACTCTCGACCTTAGGGGATCCACCTGCCTCGACCTCCCAAAGCGGTAGGATTATAGGCATGAGCCACCGCGCCCGGCCCAGGACGGTAATTTCTATCTGGAAAATGTGAAGAAAATAATACTATCTTCATCCAAATTATAGAAAGTACCAACTAACAAAATCACCTTAGGCCAGGTATGGTGGCTCATGCCTGCAATCTCAGCACTTTGGGAGGATCCCTTGAGGCCAGGCATTCTCGATCAGCCTGGGCAACATTAAAAGACCTTACAAAAAAATAAAAATAAATTAGCTGGGCACGGTGGGTTGCGCCTGTAGTCCCAGCTACCTGTAGTCCCAGCTACCTGTAGTCCCAGCTACGGAAGGCAGAGGACAAGGGGGTGAGGCGGGAGGATTGCTTTAGCCTGGAGTACAGAGCCACACCCTATCTCTAAAAATTAAAACACACAAAATCATCTTGTGTGGTCATCTCTTAGAAATGGGTGAATTCCTTTTTGAGATTAAGATTTAATATTTCCCAGATTTGACCTATTATCTTAGTAAACAAAACAGGGACTAAAAGAGGCAGGAGTTAATACACAGAAATACAGGTACAGTCCCTCTGCCCTGAAAGCACTTAACTCAGCTGGAGAAGGAAGACAAATACATGCAAATTTTCACAACAAAAGATCTGAGTGATAGTTAGATATAGTGATCATCTGCCTCAAAGAAAGACACAGCTCATTGCTGAAAGGCTGGCTGAATCGTGTGGACCCTGAAAGACTACAGAACTTCAGAGGAGATCAAACGACTGCAGTGACCACCCCTATGCAGGTGACAACTTCTACATTTCTCTCTCAATTTGACCCTGGGGCTGCAGATCCATCTTTCCAATCAGCTCAGTAAGTATTTATTGTGTTAAAGACCTTCTGGAGTGAAAACATGAAGAAGCCACGACTCCTGCAGCCATGTGTTCGGGGAAGGAGAACAATTACCCACTCTTCCTGAGCCTCAGTTTCCTCATCTGTGAAACAGGAATGATAACAGTACTTACTATCTTATGAGAGGATTAAGAGGGATGAAAATCTTTCCAGAGGCCGCCACTAGTATTTATTGCTTGCTTTCCATGTGGAAGTACATCGAATCCTCAGATTTCACTAACACTGAGATATTAAATAACTTGTCCATAGTTGCAAAGCTAGTAAATGGCAGAGAAGCTCCTGTTCTTGGCCATCTGCTTCTAGTGTACATGTGATAACAGGTGGAAAGTGTCATAATGTCATCTGTCCCACAATAGTTTCTCCATAAATGGCAGTCATTATTAAGGCAGTTCTAGTCAATTTCTACTGCTTGTAATCCCCCAAATGTTTACTCTAGACTCAAGAAGGGAGACTCCACAGAGATGACCCTTGCACTAGACCCTGATGGCTTTTCAATGCAAAAGGGATGGAAGGGACAGACAGCCAGGGCGGGAACAATACAAGGACATGCCCAGAGGAAAGAAAGCTCCCGGAGTTTTAGGAAACAGCTAGAGAGCGGTGGGACATGGGGTGAAAGAGTCATTTGGGACAAGATCGAAAAGGGCTCTGAATGTCAAGAGGCTGAGTGTGACTTGGTCAATACAGGAGAACAACCAAGGAAGAGGGGCCTGCTCTGGCTGGTGCTGGCAGCGATTCTGGAAGACCCAAGAAAATGGAGGCAGACAGCGAGGAACGCACTGTAACACCCCCCTGGGTGAGTAAGAGTGAGGTTATGAAGTTGGCCAGCAGCAGCAGGCATGCCAGTAAGTGTCTAAATACGTGAAACGCTTCCCGTCACCCTTAGGTAAAGTCAACAGGACTTGACAACTGCCTAGATTGGGTAGGGTCGGGGAGGAGGAGTGAGGGAACAGATAGAGTCAAGGTTAGGCTGTTTAGAAAAAAATACATTATTTAACATGAAATTTGAGTTTGTAGTACTTTATAACTCTGAAGAGGCTTCTGTCAAAAAGTGTGTCTAGTTTGGTCTAAAACTAAAGGAAAAAAACCAGCACTAGATTTATTTGCAAGGAGTTACATGGAACCATGGAGTGGATATTATGGGTCCAGAGACCAACTGTGGAGTGAGAGAAGACCAGAACAGAACACCATAAAGTGCCTCCATTTAAGGGGCCAGGAGAAGCCAGGCACGGTGGCTCACATCTGTAATCCCAACATTTTGGGAGGCTAAAGTAGGAGGATCACTGAGGCTATGAGTTCAAAAACAGCCTGGGCAACAAAGTGAGACTCTGTCTCTACAAAAAATAAAAATAAAACAATTAGCCAAGCATGGTGGCATACACCTGTAGTCCTAGCCACTCAGGAGGCTGAGGCAGGATTGCTTGAGCCCAGGAGTCTGAGGCTTCAGTGAGCTATGATCACACCACTGCACTCTGTGACAGAGCGAGAAAAATAGGTTGACTGTGTCAATATAGAAGTCACTGGATTTGCCAACCAAGAGGTCATTGGTGGCCTGTGCAGTTCAGTGGAATGACAGCTGTGCTGACAACTGGACTCTGGGGACTGAGGAATGATTATGGAGAAACGAACCTCTTGATAACACAGAAGTAAAAAAGCAACTCCAGCCGAAGGAGGGAGGGTCTGGAAGGAGAGTGGAGAATGGCCACCGGCTGGGGAGACAAACATGTGGAGAGGCTGGAATTCCAGGAGGGAAAAGTAAAGACCCTCAGAAACTGCTGCCCAAATCTCGAGCAAAGGGGCTCATGTTCCACCAAGACCATGATGAAGGAAAAACAGCAGCCAATCGGAAAGGACTGGAAGGGAGATGAGTTCATTCTGGGTAGTTTTCTCAGTTCCTGTCTGAGAGGTCTCCACGTGAAGAGGGAGAAGAGGGATCGCAAGGACTAAAAGCTACAGAGGATCGGTAACGAGACGACCAGAAGTAAGATCAGCAACGACATTCACAACCGCTCCCTGAAAAACTCCAACTCAAGGTCAAACCACCAAGCAAGTTCCCTGTCCTACACCCAAGGAGCTGAGCACTGCTGTGGTCACAACAAGCCCCCACGCAGTCCACACTCCAGTCTGGGGTGGTGGGGGAATTAAGGGGGTCAGCGCACAAACATTCCCCGCTGGCTTCAGAACCAAGCCACTTTCATTGTGTCTACTTTCTCCCCTTGCTTCTCAACTCCCTGCACCCTAGCTCTTGCCCAAGTGATCACCAAAAGCGTTCTTGCTTCAAGGGCCTGGTGCCTCCACATGGACAAATCCAGTGGCTGCTCTTCAGTCTTACTCCATCCTGTTGGTGACATCTGACACTGCTGATCATTCCCTCCTTAAAACTGCCCGCCCTCAGGGCTTCCATGACACCTTCTTTCTCAATTCTTTTCTGATCTTTCCGACTCTCCCTTCTTCATCTCCTTCTGATTTTCTCTTCTCCAGCGAGGCTCTGGCACTCTCATGGTGCTGACTTGCATCCTCTGACCCTCCTACTGACGTCCTCACCCAGGCCTCACAATCTCAGCTACCACTACAGGCTGTAACCAAGAAGTCCATGCTTTCTGGAGACAGAGAGAGGAGAACGACCAGAGAGTAGCAGACCAGAGGCGGGGACGGGCAGTGGGGTGGGTGAGATGGGGGAAGTGCACATGGTTAATGACTATGAAAAAACAGAAAGAATGAATAAGATCTAGTATTTGATAGTCCAACAGGGTGACTACGGTCAACAATAATTTAATTGTACATTTAAAAATAACTACAAGAGTATAACTGGATGTGTTATGCTCACAAATATAACAAGAGCTGCAAGTTCCCAGAGGAGCCAGGCCTCCAGCCACAGTGAAGCCTGCCGCTCCCTCTACTGGCTGTTGGACAACAATGCCGCCTGAAGCGTTAGCTCTTGGCAGAGTCATGGAAACAAGCAATTAATCAAAGGGTTGAGGTTAAAAGGTTTAGAAAGCCTTTTAAAAAGATTTTTAAAAATCCTTGATTTTAGGATCACTAGTGGAAAAAAGGGAGTTAAAATTAATCCTTCTTGAATACTACAGTCTCCTTTAAATTTATATAGATCATGGCCAATCATGAAATCAGCTTGCAAGACAATGCCTATATATTTGTAGGTTTTCGGAACAGTATTTGTCCATATTTATAGTGGAAAAGATGTTGGGCTTAGGAAGCAATACATTAGCCCAGACAAAGAACTGAAAAGAGGCCTTAAAAATCAACTGTTAGCACTTCTGCTATAGGGCAAGATGGAGAAAGCCCACGAAAGCCTTTCTCTCTCCACAGATTACAATGAAAAATTTCAAGACAGCTGGGCGCAGTGACTAATGCCTGTAATCCCAGCACTTTGGGAGGCAGCGGATCACCTGAGTTCAGGAGTTCCAGACCAGCCTGGCCAACGTGGAGAAACCCTGTCTCTACTAAAAATACAAAAATTAGTGGTGGTGGCATGCACCTGTAACCCCAGCTACTCAGGAGGCCAAGACAGGAGAATTGCTTGAACCCAGGAAGCAGCAGTTGCAGTGAGCCGAGACTGTGCCACTGCACTCCATCCAGCCTGGGTAATAAGAGCAAGACTCCGTTTCAAAAAAAAAAGAAAGAAAAGAAGAAATCTCCAGACAAAAAAAACAAAAAAATACCCGAGGACTCTGAAAAGCAAACAAAAGCAGGTGGTCTGGGAGGGAAACAAAACCTGAGAACCATTTGGGGTGGAGGATGGATGTGAGTTTCTTGGGGCTTTTTCCCCTTTTCTCTCAGGGCCTCAATCCTGGTGCAGCTCTGGTGGTCCCACAGGCAGCTCCAACTCCAGGAGAAATCCAATCTTTCTGGCCAGGGGACTGAGAAAGGCTGGAGACCGAGGAGGAGTTCACAACTCAAGGGCAGCCTCCCCAGGTGGGGGCTAGCAGCAGGCGTAGCCCAGAAGGGAGCCCTTGCTGTCCAGAGTGCCCAAGAGTCATTTTTTCCTTTTCTACTTTCCCTGCTCTGCTCCAAGGACAGCTCTAGTAACAACCATACACAGGTGGGCAGGTAAACCTTTGAGAGAAACTCGGAACTTGTGGCTAGAGGACCCAAAAAGGGGTATCATGCGGGCCAGAGAGTAGGAGCAGGGAAATTCCAGAGAGCTAGAGAAGGGGACTCCTCCAAATTTGAATATCAATCAACACAAATTCTAGATTCACCTGAGCTATTTATGTGCAGAACAGCACCAAAACAGCAAGCATGGAACAGACCCAGCGCAGCAAAGACCCCCAGTGAGAAGGGAGCGAGTTCCACCACCAGTCCAGTCCCATATGCAAAGACCCAGAGTGGGTTTCAAAATCAAATGACACCGAAATCCTTGCCCCGGAAGGCAAGACCGACTTGAAGTCTGAACCTAATTGGATTGACAGCCTCCTAAAACACAAACCAGAAGCTTTTAACAGGACCCAGAGTCTTAACAATATAATACTCAAATGCTCATGATACAATCTACAATTACCTCGACCACGAAAATATGACTCATTCTCCAGGGAAAAGATAATCAACAGACGCCAAGCCCATGATGACATGTTAAAATTATCAAGATTCTAACTATTATAATAGCTGGGCAGAAAAGTAAACATTCCTGAAATGAATGGAACAATACAAGTTCTCAGGAAAGAAAAGAAGTTACAAAAAATAATCAAATGGAAACTTTAGAACTGAAAAATACCTGAAATGAAAAATTCACTGGTAGGCTTGATAACGGAAGATGCCAGAACAATCTGTGCGTACAAACAGATCAACAGAAATTATCCCATTAGACTTTGAGGCTGCAGTGAGCCTGAGGGCTCCACCACACTTCAGCTTGGGTAACAGAGTGAAACCTTGTCTCTACTAAAAAAAGAGACAGGGAAAAAAAAAGAAATTATTCCATTTGAACTACAAAATTTTTTAAAAAGAACAGAGCCTCAAAGACCTGTACAGCAGTATCAGAGGTTTACCAGTTGTGTTTTTGGGAGTTGAAGAAAAGGAGGAGAAAGAGATTGGGACAGAAAAAATATTTCAAAAATAGTTGAAAACTTCACAAATGTAGTAAGAAACATAAATTTACATAATCAAGAAGCTCAGCAAAAATAAACTGGGGGAAAAAAAGCTGAAACATACTATTATCAAATTATTGAAGACCAAAGACTTGATAATCTTTTTTTAAATTTATTAAAAAAAAATTTTTTTTTTTTGAGATGGAGTCTCGCTCTGTCACCCAGGCTGGAGTGCAGTGGTGCATCTTGGCTCACTGCAAGCTCTGCCTCCCGGGTTCATGCCATTCTCCTATCTCAGCTTCCCGAGTAGCTGGGACTACAGGAGCCCGCCGCCATGCCCGGCTGATTTTTTTTTTTTTCTTGAGACGGAGTCTCACTCTGTCGCCCAGGCTAGAGTGCAGTGGCGCAATCTCGGCTTACCGCAAGCTCCGCCTCCCGGGTTCACGCCATTCTCCTGCCTCAGCCTCTCCGAGCAGCTGGGACTACAGGCGCCCGCCACCACGCCCAGCTAATTTTTTGTATTTTTAGTAGAGACGGGGTTTCACCGTGGTCTCGATCTCCTGACCTCGTGATCCGCCCGCCTCGGCCTCCCAAAGTGCTGGGATAGCAAGCGTGAGCCACCGTGCCTGGCCTTTTTTTTTTTTTTTGTATGTTTTTAGTAGAGACGAGGTTTCACTGTGTTAGCCAGGATGGTCTTGATCTCCTGACCTTGTGATCCGCCGGCCTCGGCCTCCCAAAGTGCTGGGATTACAGGCATGAGCCACTGCGCCCAGCCTAAAAAAATTTTTTTAGGCTAGTGAAGTGAAGCAGTAGGAGTAGAGAGGGTATAAAAAAAATCTTAGAAGCAGCCAGAGGAAAATGACACATTAGGGTAAGGGTGATAGCAGATTAAAAATTTTTTTTAATTAATTATTTTTCAAAATACAGAGATGGAGTCTCACAATGATGCCCAAGCTGGTCTCAAACTCCTGGCCTCAAGTGATCTTCCTGCCTCAGCCTCCCAAAGTGCTGAGATTACAGGCGTGAGCCACTGCATCCAGCCTGATCACAGATTTCTAATAAAAAACTGTGACAGCCAGAAGTCACTGAAATGACATCTTAAAAGTTCTGAAGGAAAAGATCAATCAACCCAGTGAAATTATCCTTCAGGAATGAAAGGAAATAATGACATTCTCAGCTAAATGAAAATAAGAGAATTTGTAGCCAAAAGACCTGTTCTCAGAAAAGTGCCAAAGGAAGTTCTTCCTGGTGAAGTAAATGATAAAAAGGACACAGGGGCTGAGCGCGGTGGCTCACACCTGTAATCCCAGCACTTTGGGAGGCCGAGGCGGGCGGATCACGAGGTCAGGAGATCGAGACCTTCCTGGCTAACACAGTGAAACCCCGTCTCTACTAAAAATGCAAAAAATTAGCCGGGCGAGGTGGTGGGCGCCTGTAGTCCCAGCTACTCGGGAGGCTGAGGCAAGAGAATGGCGTGAACCCCGGGGGGCGGAGCTGGCAGTGAGCCGAGATTGTGCCATTGCACTCCAGCCTGGGCGACAGCGAGACTCTGTCTCAAAAAAAAAAAAAAAAAAAGGACGCAGGGCACTTCAGGAATAGAGAGCAAAAGAAATGATGACATCTTGGGTAGACATAAAAGACTATTTTTGTTCTCTTAAGTTCTTTAAAATATGTAAGAATATAGAAAGTAAATGTAAAAACACTACTAATAGTATGTAGATTATATGTTTCAATGTATGTAGATTATATGTTATAAATACAACCATAACACAAAAAGAAGGTAAACAGACTTATATACGCTAACTGGTAAAATATTAACTCTGGACTATAAATGGTCAAGCATGCATATTATTAACCCTTACTAGTAACCTAGTAGGGATCCCTACAGTAACTACTAAAAACAAAAATAAAAAGATACAGCCAAAAGGATACAAATCTTTTTAGCTTTATAGATATAGAAAAAGCAAGTGACAACATTCAACATCTAATCTCAGCAATTTGAACTTCCTATATCCGGTAAAAGACATCCATGGAAAACCTAAACTAGCATCATACTTAATGGTGAAGGACTGACTGTTTTCCCTTAATATCAGGAACAAGATGAGGATGTCTGATCTCACCACTCCTACTCAACATCGTCCTGGAGGCCCCAGCCAGGGCAATGAAATAAGAAAACGAAGGAAAAGGCATACAGATGAGAAAGAAGTAAAACTCTGTTTGCAAACACCATGACTGTCGCATAGAAAATCCTAAAGAATACTAAAAAAGTTGCTAGAACTAGTAAGTGGATTTATCAAGGCTGGAGGGCATAAAATCAATATAAAGTCAGCTGTACTTCTATATCAGCAATCAACAACTGGAAATGAGCATCATTTATACCTATTTCATAATGCAAAATTATGAAATAGGTATAAATCTAAAAAAATTTGTGCAGAACCTGTGTGCTACACTGTTTTCATGGACTAGAAGGTTCAGTATTGGTGGGTTGTTTTTTTTTAACCTTTGACTGATGTTAAATTATTATTATTATTAAATTTTTTTTTTTTGAGACAGTCTCACTGTGTCGCCAGGCTGGAGTGCAGTGGAGCTCACTGCAAGCTCCATCTCCCAGGTTCAAGTGATTCTCCTGCCTCAGCCTCCCGAGTATCTGGGACTACAGGCACCCCCGTCACCACACCTGGCTAATTTTTTGTATTTTTAGTAGAGACGGGGTTTCACCATGTTGGCCAGGATGGTCTCGATTTCTTGACCTCATGATCCACCCACCTCGGCCTCCCAAAGTGCTGGGATTATAGGCATGAGCCTCCGTGCCCGTCTGATCTTAAATTATTAATATTGTCAAGATGTCAATTCTCCCCCAAAACTGACCTATAGATGTAACGCAATCCCAATCAGAATCTTAGCAGGATTTGTTCCAGATATCAACAAGTCAATTCACAAATGTATACACAGGCCAGGCACGGTGGCTCACACCTGAAATGCTAGCACTTTGGGCGGCCAAAGCAGGAGGATCACCTGAGGTCAGGAGTTCAAGACCAGCCTGGCCAATACAGTGAAACCCTATCTCTACTAAAAATACAAAATTGGCCAGGCACGGTGGCTCACGCCTGTAATCCTAGCAGTTTGAGAGGTCAAGGTGGACAGATCACCTGAGGTTGGGAGTTCGAGACCAGCCTGATCAGTATGGAGAAACCACGTTCTCTACTAAAAATACAAAACTAGCCAGGTGTGGTGGCAGATGCCTGTAATCCCAGCTACTGTGGAGGCTGAGGCAGGAGGAATCACTTGAACCCGAAGGCAGAGGTTGCAGTGAGCCGAGATCGTGCCATTGCACTCCAGCATGAACTCACAAGAGTGAAACTCCGTCTCAAAAAAAAACCAAACCAAACAAACAAAAAAAAGGGCTAGTTTTCTTCTCATGTAAACTCCTGATGTATGACGTTTTCAATTTTAAAAGGTTGAACTCATTCCAGACCAAGAAAAGGAACTGGAAACTACAAGAACTCACAGAAGATGATCAAGCCACTTTTGCCTCAAGGAAACACAAATGTCAAAGGACTTCATTGATCAACTTTATAAAAAATACTTTAACTTGTAAACCCTACTTTTCATCCAATTTGGTCTGAATTCTGGGAGTGGGGGTGATGCGATATGTCATACAAACTGGGACTCCAAGAAAAGTTTTTTTTTTTTTTTTTTTTTTTGAGACAGAGTTTTGCTCTTGTTGCCCAGGCTGGAGTACAATGGCACAATCTTGGCTCACTGCAACCTCCATCTCCCAGGTTCAAGTGATTCTCCTGCCTCAGCCTCCCTAGTAGCTGGGATTACAGGCATCTGCCAGCACGCCCAGCTAATTTTGTATTTTTAGTAGAGATGGGGTTTCTCCATGTTGGTCAGGCTGGTCTAGAACTCCCAACCTCAGGTGATCCACCCACCTCAGCCTCCCAAAGTGCTGGGATTACAGGCATGAGCCGCCACGCCTGGCCAAGAAAAGATTTTTAAACCCCATTAAGATTTGTTCCTCATGGCACATGTATACATATGTAACAAACCTGCACGTTGTGCACATGTACCCTAGAACTTAAAGTATAATTTTGAAAAAAGATAAATAAATAAAAAAAGAAGGAAGAAAGGTCTTCTCCTGCATTTACCCATTCAAACCAGAGTTAGTACTTGATTAACATAATATTTCAATTCTGTCTTGTTTTTTCCCCGTTTCTACCACATTATCATATTTCCTTCCTTTCAAAACAATTTAGCTTATTTTATTAACATTTTGAGATCAGCTTGTGACATTTAATGTTCTCAATAATTAGAGAAGAATTAATTTGGTTAGCCTAGAATACACTCACTTGTGTTTCTAAATTAGTAAGCTCATTTTCATCTAGATAATGGGAGGCTAGAGGGGTCCTGCTTTAAGAGTAGAACTATTGGTTCTACCAATTTTGGCTTGCAGGCACTGTGTCTGTAAGAACCAAGTGGCCGTGATCCTCAGCTCTTGGTGTGAAGTGCTTTGTAAAGTTTATCTGAATTGAATCATTAGGGAAGAAGCAGTGTTAATAACATAGAAATGGTTGGCCCTGTTCACATTAATGGTTAATAAATAAGGTTGCATCATTTATGGTTTCTGGAGTCCAAAAAAGACATCTACACATATTGTTTCCATGAAGACACCACCCTTCACCCTTTCCCCAGCCTTGTGAGTTTAGCAGATGATCCTTATTTCAGTGGTGGGGATAATCAAACTCAGAGAGGTCAAATACCTTTTCCAAGGTCATGGTGCTATAAGGGGCAGAAAGTGGACTACAGCCCAGGTTCCCCGATTCCAAGCTTGTTATGCTGTGGTCAGATGCTAGCAGTTGGGAGTTAGCAGATATAAATAAACTGTATTTTAGCCCATTTGATTGAGATCTCTACTCATGACCTAAATTTGCCTTCTTGTCCATGAGGCATTTCCATTTCCCCTCACCAGTCTTTTTTGAGAATGTAAATTAATCTCTGCTAACTTTGCAGAATAAGCAGGCAGAGTAATACAGTATCACTAGGATAAATGAACTTTCTTCATTTATAAAAAAAAAAAAAGATCTGTTCCTTACTCTAGTCCTTATGTATAACTTTCAGTTGTTTCGTCTACAATACTATAATCCTCCTTTAAATCCAAACCCAGGTGAATATCAATACACGGTTGCTACGAATGTAGCAACTATCATTTCACCATGTGTCACTATCTTCCTACTTAAGAGATTTACTTACTTGGTCAACTTGTGGCTTTTCAATGCTGTGAGAAATTCTCTGACAATCTCAGGACTCTGGTGCCTGCATGGTGTTTTTGATATGTATTTTAACGTCTGGCAAAAAAAAAAAAAAAAGCCAAGCATAAGACGAAGAACCCTGAATGAGAAAAAACGAAGGCGATGGCTGTAATTAAAATTCTAAAATTTTGTTTGTAAAAATCCTGTAGAGGCCGGTCACGGTGGCTCACACCTGTAATCCCAGCACTTTGGGAGGCTGAGGTGGCCAAATCACCTGAGGTCAGGAGTTCGAGACCAGCCTGGCCACCATGGTGAAACCCCATCTCTACCAAAAATACGAAAAATTAGCTGTGTGTGGAGGTGCACGCCTGTAATCCCAGCTACTAGGGAGGCTGAGGCAGGAGAAACACTTGAACCTGGGAGGCAGAGGTTGCAGTGAGCTGAGATCGCACCATGGCACTCCAGCCTGGGTGACAGAGTGAGACTGTCTCAAAAAAAGAAAACAAAAAAGAAAATCCTATATAAAACAAAAAGGCATTCAGGAGAGCCAATCTTCGTGTAATTAGAATTCCTGAAAGAGAAAACCAGTAGCTAGAATAGGAAGAATAATTAATGAAATTTTAGGAGAAAACTTTTCTGATCTCAAAAAAAAAAAACCTCAATCTGACAATTGTGTTATATTTTGAACAATTTTTTTAAAGAGAGGGAACCCAAAGAATAAAATAAATTGCCATGAGTCTACACAGATATATACGACTGAATAAATAAACGGGTAAGAAGAGACAACTTTTTCTTATCTTTTTTTTTTTTTTTTTTTTTTAGAGGGAGTCTCGCTCTGTCGCCCAGGCTGGAGTGCAGTGGCGCAATCTCGGCTCACTGCAAGCTCCGCCTCCCGGGTTCATGCCATTCTCCTGCTTCAGCCCCCCAAGTAGCTGGAACTACAGGCACCCGCCACCACGCCCGGCTAATTGTTTGTATTTTTAGTAAAGACAGGGTTTCACCATGTTAGCTAGGATGGTCTCGATCTCCTGACCTTGTGATCCGCCCGCCTTGGCCTCCCAAAGTGCTGGGATTACAGGCGTGAGCCACCGCTCCCCGCCAGAAGAGACAACTTTTTCTTATGTAAGAATTCTAACTCTTAGGAGCTGGGAACAGTGGTGCATACCTGGAATTCCAGCACTATGGGAGGCCAAGGCAGGAAGATCACTTGATCCCAGGAGTTTGAGACCAGCCTGGGCAACACAGCAAAATCCTGTCTCTTAAAATAAAAAAAAAAAAAAATTCTAACTAATAGGCATAGAAAGAATGAGAAATTTTTTTTTCTTTTTTGAAACGGAGTCTTCCTCTGTCTTCCAGGCTGGAGTGTAGTGGCACGTTCTTGGCTCACTGCAAGCTCCGCCTCCCGGGTTCACGGCATTCTCCTGCCTCAGCCTCCTGAGTAGCTGGGACTACAGGCGCCCGCCACCATGTCCGGCTAATTTCTTTTTGTGTTTTTAGTAGAGACGAGGTTTCACCGCGTTAGCCAGGATGGTCTCGATCTCCTGACCTTGTGATCCACCCGCCTCGGCCTCCCAAAGTGCTGGGATTACAGGCGTGAGCCACCGCACCCAGCCAAGAATGAGAAAAATTTTTAAATCACTCTCAGGCAATTGTACCATAGTCATAACTACTGCAGGAAAGACCCACCAATAAATGCTAAAATTGACGATTAAAAGCGTAAGCAAAGGGTAGGCTGTTTTCCTAGCCGCAAAGCATCTTCCACAAAATATTTTTTAATTACTGTGGTGGTTTTAACATACATCCACAAATTCTTTGATATCCCTCCCTTCAAGAGGTGGAGTTTAATCTCCCCACCCCTCTTCCCCTTGAATATGGACTGAACTTTGTGAATCCTTTCATCTTATTTATTTATTTATTTATTTTTTTGAGACGGAGTCTTGCTCTGATGCCCAGGCTGGAGTGCAGTGGCGCAATCTCGGCTCACTGCAAGCTCCACCTCCCGGGTTCACGCCATTCTCCTGCCTCAGCCTCTCTGAGTAGCTGGGACTACAGGCGCCCGCCACCACGCCCGGCTAATTTTTTGTCTTTTTCAGTAGAGACGGGGTTTCACCTTGGTCTCGATCTCCTGACCTTGTGATCCGCCCGCCTCGGCCTCTCAAAGGGCTAGGATTACAAGCGTGAGCCACTGCGCCCGGCCAAATCATTTCTAACATAATGTGGAAATGAAGAAACAGTAGCTTTACAGTGCAGAAACCAGGCAGCTACCATCTTAACCAAATGACCAAAGTTAACAACATCACCCACAAGAAACATCGATATCATGTACCCCCAGAAATCATGACACGAGAAGGAGAGATTACCTCTGTGGTACTCTTCCTCAAAGCCATAGGTTCTGTGTAATCATAATAAAACATCAGATAATCACAAATCAACGGACATTCTACAAAATACTTGACGAGCCCTTTGGAAGTGTCAAGGTCATGGAAGACAAAGGAAGAGTAAGGATACAGATTGAATGACATTATGGGGACATGTTAACTAAACACAAAATGGTATCCTGAACTGAATCCTGGAACCCAGAAGACAGCAATGGGAAAACAGGGTATTCAAATAAAATTTAAGCTTAGCTTAATAGTATGTACCAATGTTAATTTCTTGGTTTTGATCACTGTACCATGGTTATGTAAGATACTAACATCAGAGAAAACTATGGGAAGGGTACATGAGAACTCCCAGCACTGTCTCTACAACTTTTATATGAGAAAAATGGCTGGGCACGGTGGCTCACGCCTGTAATCCCAGCACTTTCTCTACGTTTATGTAATGTAAAAGAAAAATGGCTGGGCATGGTGGCTCACGCCTGTAACCCCAGCACTTTGGGAGCCAGAGGTGGGCAGATCACGTGAGGTCGGGAGTTTGATACCAGCCTGACCAACATGGAGAAACTCCATCTCTACTAAAAATACAAAATTAGCCGGGCGAGGTGGTGCATGCCTGTAATCCCACCTACTCAGGAGGCTTAGGCAGGAGAATCGCTTGAACCCGGGAGCCAGAGGTTGCGGTGAGCCGAGGTTGCGCCATTGCACTCCAGCCTGGGCAACAAGAGCGAGAATCCGTCTCAAAAAAAAAAAAGAAAAGAAAAATGATTTCAAAATAAAAGGTTTTTCTTTTTTTTCTTTGATTTGCAATGGTGTAATGCTCTCATGATTACACAGATTTTGTGGCTTTTGAGGAAGAATATAGATATAATTTCGGAGGAAATATAATTACATATTTTGGAAGGAATCTCAAACTTGAAAAATAAACAATAGCCTTAAGCGTGTAAGTTCCCAGCACTTTGGGATGCTGCAGTGGGAAGATCCCTTAAGCCCAGGAGTTCGAGACCAGCATGGACAACAACAACAAAAAATAGCTAGGCATGGCAGTGGATGCCCATAGTCCCAGCTACTTGGGAAGCTAAGCTGGGAGCATCACTTGAGCCTAGGAGGTTGAGGCTGCAGTGAGCTGTGATCCCCTTTCAAGGAGAAGTGAGGGCAATCTTTTACACTATTCCTTCTAACTTTGTAGCTGGCTAAACTCTAAACTTGACCAAACTCCTCTCACTTTTATAAACAGAATAAAAATCAGGTTAGAGTAGGCTGGGCGTGGTGGCTCACGCCTGTAATCCCAGCACTTTGAGAGGTCTAGGCGGGCGGATCACGAGGTCAGGAGATCGAGACCATCCTGGCTAATATGGTGAAACCCCATCTCTACTAAAAATACAAAAAATCAGCCAGGCGTGGTAGAGGGCGCCTGTAGTCCCAGCTACTCAGGAGGCTGAGGCAGGAGAATGGCATGAACCCGGGAGGCGGAGCTTACAGTGAGCGAAGATCATGCCACTGCACTCCAGCCTGGGCGACAGAGTGAGACTCTGTGTCAAAAACAAACAAACAAACAAAAATCAGGTTAGAGTACAACTATTCAGATCATATAAAAAGCGATCTTGATTCCAGCTGCCAGTCATTGGGAGAATAAACCCCCCTCTCTCAATGGTACTTCAGGTAGGTCTACCAGAAGCCCAGCCTTACTTCATAGGTGATAGTGTTCAAGTTCTGTTGCCCAGAGCTGTGTTTATTCTTTCCACTTTCTTTACGCTGCTCTTTCAGATCAGTTAGTAACTGAAACACCTAGGAGGAGATACAAAAAAGACGTTTATGAATAAATTTGAGAAATATATCTATCCAAGGTCAGTGGTTTTGAAGGATAAACAGGAAAGTGTACTTCCTTTCACCCACCCATCACCCAGCTTCCAGCTCTTGGATTTGAGCAAATATGAGTCCCAGAGGCATATTACATTTTTTAAAAATGTTCTTTTATATAAGCCAAATAATCCAAATTCATTAATTTACTTAAAATATTTCAAATATTTCCTATCAATATGTACATCACTAATCTCCTCTGATCTCAAAAATATACTATTTGAAAGCAGATTTTCTAAAAACAAATATTTTGTTAAAAAAGAATTCTGGGTCCGGGCACGGTGGCTCACGCCTGTAATCCCAGCACTTAGGAAGGCTGAGGTGGGCAGTTCACGCGGTCAGGAGATCAAGACCATCCTGGCTAACACGGTGAAACCCCGTCTCTATTAAAAATACAAAAAATTAGCCAGACGTGGTGGCGGCGCCTGTAGTCCCAGCTACTCGGGAGGCTGAGTCAGGAGAATCACTTGAACCTGGGAGGCAGAGGTTGCAGTGAGCCTGGATGGTGCCACTGCACTCCAGCCTGGGTGACAGAGCAAGACTCCATCTGAAAAAAAAAAAAAAAAAAAAGAATTCTGCTTCTCTAGTATAAAAATCTAATATAATAATTTCTTTCTGGAAAAGAAAAATTTTGAGGCAAGTGATAAGACAGTTTACCCCCAAAAAAAGAAAGGAAAAAATGCTATGGATCTTTAGAAGCAAACTTTCCCACAAGGATAAAACATACATGTATTAGTGCTGGGGGAAGGGGGGAATCTCAATCTCATTCCAGTTTTAGAGATTCTACCAGAGAAGTGAAGAAAATGCAGGCTTACACACCATCACTAGATACAATGCAACCCCTCTCATCTGCTGTTCCTTTCAGAAATAGTGGCATGAGATCAATGAATGCAAAGTTTCCCCAATGGATAAAACACCCAAACACCTAGCAAAGTCCAAACTGGACAAGGAGGCTTCTAAAAGCCAAAGGCTTGGCCAAAAACCATTCAACCATTTCCTTCCTGTTCTAAGCTGCAACCACTTAAGACTGAGCCTTTAGGGAGGAAAGAATATGGCCAACTCTGTTTATTCTACTACCTTCTTTTTTGTGGGGCGGGGATGGGGAGCACCACAAGGGGGGAAGTTTCTTTCTTTTTGCTGTCTTACACTCTGGGAGTTTTTTTTGGGGAAACGGTCTCAAAATCTGTCTCCCAGGCTGGAGTACAGTGGTCATCACTGTAACCTCAAACTCCTGGGCTCAAGCGAACCTCCCCTCTGCCTTCCAAGTAGCTAGGACCATAGTAGGTGTTTGCTACCACGCCCAGCTAATTTATTGATTGATTGATTGATTTTATTTTATTTTATTTTTTTTGAGACGGAGTCTCGCTGTCGCCCAGGCTGGAGTGTAGTGGCACAATCTGGGCTCACTGCAGGCTCTGCCCCCCCCGGGTTCACGCCATTCTCCTGCCTCAGCCTCCTGAGCAGCTGGGATTACAGGCGCCTGCCACCTCGCCTGGCTAATTTTTTGTATTTTTAGTAGAGACGGGGTTTCACCGTGTTAGCCAGGATGTTCTCGATCTCCTGACCTCGTGATCCGCCTGCCTTGGCCTCCCAAAGTGCTGGGATTACAGGTGTGAGCCACCGCGCCGGCCGCTAATTTATTTTTTTAAGAGCTGGGGGTCTTGCTAGGTTTCCCAGGCTGATCTCTAACTCATAGCCTCAAGCAATCTTCTTTCCTTGGCCTTCCCAAGTGCTGAGATTACAGGTGTGAGCCACTGCACTTAACCTACTACCTTCTAGACCTCCTGAGTCTTCCTGAGTTTAGACTCTAGCACATAGAAAATTCACAGTCAGGCCGGGCGCGGTGGCTCACGCCTGTAATCCCACCACTTTGGGAGGCCGAGGCGGGCGGATCACGAGGTCAGGAGATTGAGACTATCCTGGCTAACACAGTGAAACCCTCTCTCTACTAAAAATACAAAAAATTAGCCGAGTGAAGTGGCAGGCGCCTGTAGTCCCAGCTACTGGGGAGGCTGAGGCAGGAGAATGGCGTGAACCCCGGGGGGCAGAGCCTGCAGTGAGCCGAGATCGCGCCACTGCACTCCAGCCTGGGCAACAGTGAGACTCTGTCTCAAAAAAAAAAAAGAAAATTCACAATCAAGGTGTAAATGGTTCTTTCTACACCTGGGGTGAGCCTATCAGATGGTTTTGCTAGTGCCAAATAGGAGGCAAAAATGCTGGAATATCTCCTCTCTTACCAACCTTTTTCCTTCTTTTCCTTTCTCCAGCAATCCCACCCTAAGCCCCAAAAATTCTACATTTCTTAATTTCTACTATTCAAAAAGGTAAGCCAACTAAACTCCCTCTTTTTTTTTATTTTTTAAGTAGGGATGGGGTTTCACCGTGTTGGCCAGGATGGTCTCGATCTCCTGACCTCGTGATTCGCTGGCCTTGGCCTCCCAAAGTGCTAGGATTATAGGCGTGAGCCACCGCGCTCAGCCTAAACTCACTTTCAAAATAAGGATGTTAATACCCATAAGACTATTTGCAATGTATAAAAGCATTATAAATATATAAATATATCCAGGGTGATAACTAGGAAAAATGATAAAAATTTTAATGGGAAATTTTGCAGACAGAAACAGCCTTAAAATAGATGCTTCTATCCTATGACTACATCCCGAATGATGATCTAGAATCTTTGAGATTTCGAGAAGGTTGCCTCCTCTAAATTAGAGTCTTCCCAACTTCCCTGAAGTACTAGGTATAATGTGTCAAGCTTACACTATTCCAAGGTCCACCAGATGTTGCCATGTCTTATTTTAAAGTGGAAAATCCAAATAAATTCAGTCATTTCTTTTTTCTTTTTCTTTCCTTCTTTTTTTTTTGAGACAGAGCCTTGCTCTGTTGCCCAGGCTGGAGTGCAGTGGTGCATCGTAGTTCACTGCAACCTCCGCCTCCTGGGTTCAAGTGACCCTCCTGCCTCAGCTGGGATCTGAAGTAGCTGGGACTACAGGCATGTGCCACCACAGTCAGCTAATTTTTGTATTTTTAGTAGAGACTGGGTTTCACCATGTTGGCCAGGCTAGTGTTGAACTCCTGACCTCAAGTGATCCACCCGCCTCAGCCTCCCAAAGTGCTGGGATTACAGGCGTGAACCACTGCACCCAACCTGAATTCAGTCATTTCTAACCAAAATGAATTTAACAATCTCAGGAGCAAAGGGCAAACTATCAGAGAGGAAAATGTAACAGTCCAATTTACCTCATAGTTACTGAGAAGCGCAGAATTGGCATCCTTCCTGAAAAAGAAAAGTAAGCTATCATCAGTCTGGGCTCACACCCCTTTCTGGGTATCAAATTCTGTAAAAGAATTCCTATCAAGATATAGTAATCCACTTTTTGAATGTAGGGACTACAACCTAAAATTGAAACTGAGAAATGTCCTAAGTCCAACATGGTTTAGCTAACTGTGGGCAATTTCAGAGCAGACTTGAGAACAAAGTGCTGTTTCATCCCACAGCCATGTCCTCTCCCCATTACTATCTGCCTCCCATCAGCTATTGACATCTTGGGCAGCCACGTCCTCCTGCTGAATCAACAGAAATGGCCCACTTAACACTAATGTCACCACTGGGAATTCCAGCCATGGTCAAGCATCCTACCAAATATCCACCATGCTCCCAAGGTGTTCACTACCTACGTCAACTCAACGGGTACAGTCAGGGTGGCAAGCAGTGGCCAAAAGCCTGCTTCCCTGTGTAACAGTTAATCTAGGCAATATGCCATCTTTCCTGAGTGAAGAAACACAACAATGTGACATATATTAAATCACAATCGATCCACTCTACAATAGCATATCAGAAAGCATTGTTTTCGGCAGTCTGGAGGCAGTGGAGTATGACAAAGAACATAGTTTTGAAATCAGATTTGGGTTCATATTCTAGCTCTGCCATTTATGTGCTGTGAGAATTTTAGTTAATTACTCCCTAACTTTTCCTTCTACAATAAAAATGGGATGAAACTAGTATCTAAAAAGTGTGGCCTGGATTCTAAATCCAGCTCCTGAATTCTTTGGCCATGTGAATCTGGGCAAGTTACTTAATCTCATTATGCTTACATTTCCTATCTATGAAATGGCAACTATAGTATCAACCTTATAAGACTGTTCACAGGGTTCACTGGAAACATGTAAAGTACCTGGAACAGGCCAGGCGCGGTGGCTCAAGCTTGTAATCCCAGCACTTTGGGAGGCCGAGGTGGGCGGATCACGAGGTCAGGAGATCGAGACCACAGTGAAACCCCGTCTCTACTAAAAATACAAAAAAATTAGCCGGGCGTGGTGGCGGGCGCCTGTAGTCCCAGCTACTCAGAGAGGCTGAGGCAGGAGAATGGCGTGAACCCGGGAGGCGGAGCTTGCAGTGAGCCGAGATTGCGCCACTGCACTCCAGCCTGGGGAACAGAGCAAGACTCCGTCTCAAAAAAAAAAAGTACCTGGAACATAGTAAGTGTTCAATAAGCACCAACATTATCATTACTACTACCTGTGCAACTACCACTACCACCAGTTCCTCCTACCTCATCAAACTGTTATGATAAAATGAGACAACAAATTTTTAAAAGTTTAGAATAGTTCTTGGTACTTGTATTAACATCTCCATAATGGAAGACTATTATTTGTAAAAGATATTATCTCAGTTAATTCTCACTGAAAACCCTGTGATGTAGGAGCTATTCGTATGATTCCTACTCTATAGAGATAAAGCACGACTCAGAAATTAAGTAACTTGCTCAAGGTCCCACAGTAAAAAGTCTAAATAAAGTGGAAGGTAACTATAGAACTGTGGGAAATGAGACTGAACTGGATGAATGGAAACTGGTCATGCAGAATCCTAAAAAATCAGGTAGAGGGGTCTGCACTTGACATATTGTGCAACAGAGACCCTGTATGTTCTTAAACAGAGAGTGTGGCGAGATGATGCAAATGATGACCCAAGACTTCAAAAGCATGGGCCAGATAGGTGACTTCCCAGTCAATAAATAAAGCAAAACCAACAGTGGTTCACAAAGAGATAGACCTCGGCCTTAGGTCATCAGCAGTGATGTCAGAACTATAATCAAATCAGCTCTGTGAAGCTTACCAAATGCTACCAGTGATTCAAGCTACGATTTCACAAAAGTGCTGCTTTGCCCAAATGACCACAAACACACTCAAGTCACAAACAGTATCATATTTGAAAGGAATCTAACACAGGAAAGACAATGTATAATTAGTGAATGTGACAGAGTTCATTTAAAATTGAAAATGACAAATCAAACCACATGTCATCTCTGCCTGCTTAATCAGGAAATCAGCCCACTGGCTTCTTCCTATCTTTGCTTGAAATTGAGTTATAACTCCCTGTGCTCTCCAAAATACGAGGCATTAAAATATCCCTTCCTGGAATACTTGACTGGAGAACAACTATGAATGTTATTTCTCTTCAGAGCCACTGGATCCATCACAGGTGCACTGTTACAACTTGATTTCCAAATAATGGCCCCTTCTCTGTCATTCAGAATATTCTACATCGTGGGAAATTTGTCCTTGGCCAAGTTACTACCCCACCAAACAAGTCAATAGTGTAAGGCAAGAATCCAAAGAACACTCTCTGCCTCTTCCAGAACAAATATAAAGGAGGAAAACTCTCTTTCACATAAGTTTTAATGAATCTGTGTTTTGGGATCAAGAGAACCAACTGATGTTTACATAGGTACTCTGTGTAACAGACTCTGGCTGACAGAAGCTGATTTATCCATTGATTTTATCAGGAAGATAAATTTTTTTAAAACCCAGCTAAATATTCACAGAATAAATGCCAATCAATGTATGCTAGGCCTTTATTTAATAAAATGTCAAGAGGTACATTATCTACCTTTTATAAAGTCCTAAATGAGCTGTTATGTATTGGGAAATTTTTTTAAAGGCAGTTTTTATCCTTGAGAAGTTACTGTAACCACCACTAAACGACAGGTTGTTGGCAACAGGATATGGTGAAACCAGGCAGACATCAACTTAATCAAGTTATCCAATTTCACAGCACCAATGATGTGATGCATGAGAAAGACACATCCCTCAGAGCAATCTAGCCCCAAGATGTTTAATTCAAATCTATCCATGAGGATATAATCAGAGAATTCCAAACTGAGGAACAGTCTTCAAAACAACTGGGTTAGATTTAGACTCTTCAAATATCAACGTCATCTGTCACAGTGCCAATGTCACAAAAAGAAGCTAAGGAAACTTCCAAAGGAAAGGAAATTAAAGAAACATGACAACTAAATGCAATGTGCAGTTCTTCACTGGATCCTGAATTGGGAGGAAAAAGAACACTATTAGGGCAACTAAAGAAATGTGAGTTTACATTGTATCTTAATAATAGTAGATATATCAGCGCTAAGTTTCCTGAGTGGGATAAGGCGATTGTAGCTACACAGAATGCCCTTTTTCAAGAAGGGGTGAAATGATCTGCTATCTACAACTCTCTAATGGTTCAGTAAAGTAAGTGTGTGCACCTGTGTATGGAGAGAAAGCTCATGCCTGTGCAAAAGAAATAAGAGAATGCCAGGCACGGTGGCTCACACCTGTCTTCCCAGCTACTCCGGAGGCTGAGACAGGAGGATCGCTTCAGCCTGGAGTTTGAATCCAGCCTGGGCTCAAGTGTCTAATCAAAAAAAAAAAGAAAGAAAGAAAGAAAGGAAGGAAGGAAGGGAAGGAGGGAAGAAGGAAGGAAGGAAGGGAGGGATGGAGGGAGGAGGGAGGGAAAAGAAAAGAGAAAAAGGAAAAGGCAGCAAATATCAGAATCAAAATGTTAACAAGTGGTGACTCTAGGTAACGCGTATACAGGTATTTGTGGCATTCTTTTTATTTTTATTTATTTATTTATTTTTTGAGAAGGAGTCTCGCTCTGTCTCCCAGGCTGGAGTGCAATGGCATGATCTCAGCTCACTGCACGCTCCGCCTCGCGGGTTCATGCCATTCTCCTGCCTCAGTCTCCCAAGTAGCTGGGACTACAGGCACCCGCCACCTGCCCGGCTAATTTTTTGTGTTTTTGGTAGAGATGGGGTTTCACCGTGTTAACCAGGATGGTCTCGATCTCCTGACCTAGTGATCCACCCGCCCCGCCTCGGCCTCCCAAAGTGCTGGGATTACAGGCGTGAGCCACCGGGCCGGCCTTTTTTTTTTTTTTTTTTTTTTTTTGAGACAGAGTTTCGCTCTTGTTGCCCAGGCTGGAATGCAATGGCATGATCTCAGCTCACCGTAACCTCTGCTTCCCGGGTTCAAGCGATTCTCCTGCCTCAGCCTCCCAAGTAGCTGGTATTACAGGCATGAGCCACCACACCTGGCTAATTTTGTATTTTTAGTAGAGACGGGGTTTCTCAATGTTGGTCAGGCTGGTCTCGAACTCCTGACCTCAGGTGATCTAACTGCTTTGGCCTCCCAAAGTACTGGGATTACAGGCGTGAGCCACCATACCAGGCCTCTAAAAGTTTTTTAGAGCTACTAGAACTTAATAGACACATCTAGCAATATAAATGTAGAAGCTATTGATCTCTACAAAGCAGGAACTGTCTGCTCTACAGCTAACACTTCAGTATTATGTAATATATTCACATGCAATCAGACTTCTAGAAACTGCTTACCAATACAAAACTTCATATTCTCCTGTAGGACTTAGAATAGTACTCATTTTACGCTGGGCGCAGTGGTTCATGCCTGTAATCCCAGCACTTTGGGAGGCCAAGTCGGGCGCATCATGAGATCAGGAGATCGAGACCATCCTGGCTAACACGGTGAAACCCTGTCTCTACTAAAAATACAAAAAATTAGCCGGGGATAGTGGCGGACGCCTGTAATCCCAGCTACTCAGGAGGCTGAGGCAGGAGAATGGCGTGAACCCGGGAGGCGGAGCTTACAGTGGGCCGAGATCGCGCCACTGAATTCCAGCCTGGGCGACAGAGAGAGACTCCATCTCAAAAAAAAAAAAAAAAAAAAAGAAAAAGAAAAAAAGAACAGTACTCATTTTATTGACATATGTTTAAAGCAAATACTCCAAGTGCATTTTAAAGACTGTCTAGAAAAAAGTCCAGGGACTTGTGCACACAGAGGAGAGACCATGTGAGAACACGGCAAGAAGTATGTAATCTGCAAGCTCAGGCAAGAGGCCTCAAAAGAAACCAAACCTGCTACACCTTGATCTTGGACTTCCAGTCTCCAGAACTGTCAAAAAACAAGTTTTTGCTGTCTAAGCCACCCAGTGTCTGGTGCTTTCTAAAAGCAGCCCTGGCAAATTAACATAGCAATGCTTGAGTGAAAAACAACAACAACAACAACAAAACCAACTGTCTAAATCTATACTACAGGCAGGCAGTTACTTAATTTCCTTAAGTAATGAATTAGATGACTGAAGCTGACTTTCTATTTGACACTTCTTGTAAAATTTGCTTAAAATGGTGAGTCAATTAAATGGATGTAAACAACTACTTGAGGAAACTGAATTCCAAATAAACAGAACAAAATGATCTCTTGGTGAACTTTCCTTAGAAGCAAACACATACACAAATGGCGCACGTGAACAGTGCCTTTTTTTTTTTTTTTTTTTTTAGACGGAGTCTTGCTGTGTCGCCCAGGCTGGAGAGCAGTGGCGCCATCTGGGCTCACCGCAAGCTCCCCCTCCCGGGTTCACGCCATTCTCCTGCCTCAGCCTCCCAAGTAGCTGGGACTACAGGCACCCGCCACCACACTCGGCTAATTTTTTGTATTTTTAGTAGAGATGGGGTTTCACTGTGTTAGCCAGGATGGTCTCGATCTCCTGACCTCGTGATCCACCCACCTCGGCCTCCCAAAGTGCTGGGATTACAAGCGTGAGCCACTGCGCCTGGCCAAACAGTGCCTGTTAATTACCGCACAGTCAACTCTTACGCAGGCAATGACGAAAAGAATTGCTCAAATTCTCCTATGCCCAACCTATGCTATCAAGTCATGCTCTGAAAACCTAAACTCTGGTACAAGCAAACTGGGCAGCTTCTGAAGTCAATGAAAAACTTAACTTGTAGCATTCTCTTGGGAGATAGCAAATGAGTATCTTCTTTCCAGTCCTGTTACTGGGTTGTTATAGTACCTATTACCCACCTTTTCTTTTTTTTTTTTTTTTTGAGATGGAGTCTCGCTCTGTCGCCCAGGCTGGAGTGCAGTGGCGCAATCTCGGCTCACTGCAAGCTCCGCCTCCCGGGTTCATGCCATTCTCCTGCCTCAGCCTCTCCGAGTAGATGGGACTACAGGTGCCCGCCACCACGCCCGGCTAATTTTTTGTATTTTTAGTAGAGACAGGGTTTCATCGTGGTCTCGATCTCCTGACCTTGTGATCCGCCCGCCTCGGCCTCCCAAAGTGCTGGGATTACAGGCGTGAGCCACCGCGCCCGGCCTACCCACCTTTTCTAAATATGAGTATTTCTGGCTGTAAAAGGAAAGAAATCCTTACAATACCTCAAAAAGATGGTACAGAGGATAGTGTCTATTTGCCCAATTATATAAATTATATTCAAGAATAAAAGAGTGGACACAAACCTTTCCAGCCATATCAATGATTTTTTTTTTTTTTTGAGACGGAGTCTCGCTCTGTCGCCCAGGCTGGAGTGCAGTGGCGCAATCTCGGCTCACTGCAAGCTCCGCCTCCCGGGTTCACGCCATTCTCCTGCCTCAGCCTCTCCAAGTAGCTGGGACTACAGGCGCCCGCCACCACGCCCGGCTAATTTTTTGTATTTTTAGTAGAGACGGGGTTTCACCGTGGTCTTGATCTCCTGACCTCATGATCTGCCCGCCTCGGCCTCCCAAAGTGCTGGGATTACAAGCGTGAGCCACCGCGCCCGGCCTCAATGATTATTTATAGACAAAGCCAAATAGCAAATACCTTACATATAGAAATACCTAATTTTGCTATATAAATATTTTGCATGGTGGCGCATGCCTGTAGTCCCAGCTAGTCTGGGACTGAGGAGGCTGAGGCAGAAGAATTGCTTGAACCCAGGAAGTGGAGATTGCAGTGAGCTAAGATTGCACCACTGCACCTTAGCCTAGGTGATGGAGCAAAACTCCATCTCAAAAAAAAAAAAAAATTGTATCCTTTTACTTGACGAAAATACATTTCCAAGTAATGGTCAAGAAGTTTTTATTTTTAAATTGTCAATCAAATAAAGCATAAATATTCCTCCCCTTTAATAAATTTCTGGGCCAGCGCGGTGGCTCATGCCTGTAATCCCAGCACTTCTGGAGGCCGAGGCGGTAGAATCACCTGAGGTGAGGAGTTCAAGACCAGCCCGGCCAACATGATGAAACCCCATCTCTACTAAAAACACAAAAATTAGCCAGGCAGCTACCCAGGAGATTGAGGCAGGAGGATAGCTTGAATGCGGGAGGTGGAGGTTACAGTTAGCCGAGATTGCGCCATTGCACTCCAGCCTGGGTGACAAGAGCGAAACTCCATCTCAAAAAAAAAGAAGAAATTTCAGGTATTATTATTATTATTATGTATTAGTTACTTAGTAGGTATTTCCTGAATAAGAATTTAAAAAGGAGCAAAAACTTAAGGGAGTTGTTCATTGTGCCTCCTCACTTCAGGTTCTGGGAGTGTCTGATAGAGGTACAATATACAGGCATCCTCTGGTATGTATTGGAGATTGGTCCCAGGACCCCCACATACACCAAAATCCGAACACGCTTGTCTCCCAGAGAGCCTTGCAGAACCAGCAGCTAGGAAGCCAGCTCTCCACATACGTGGGTATATTCTCATCCCTCAAATACTGTATTTTCATTCTCTGCATTTGGTTGCAGATGAGGAACCTGCAGACACAGAGGGCCAACTGCATTTATTTTTTAAGATCTGCATATAAGGAGATCCATGAAGTTCAAGCTCATGTTGTTTAAGGGTCAACTGTATCTGCAACTCAAGGTTCTGCTAAAGATCCTAAGGAGCAGACTTCCAAAGGTCACGTCTCCTGCTGAAGACCAGGTGAGGACCAGAAGTTAGGCTTCTAGACCTTTCCACTCCAGGGCCCTTCCACTCCCAAATCACGTCTATCTCAGGAAACCTCATTTTCCCATGATGTACTAGCTGCAAAATTCTTGATTGGTTACAGGAAGTCACTGACTACTTGGCAGAAGTGGACAGGCTGTTACAAGAACAAAAACCCCTTGATTCAAACCATTTCACTTAGGAAAATCAGAAAATATACATGCCTAGCAACTAGGATGCTAGCTAATGAATTTATCCAGTTGGCTCTCCTTAGCCTCAGGTTCCACATCCTTAGATTCAACCAACCTCAAATGAAAAACATGCAAAAAACATTTTTTTCTTTTTCTTTTTTTTCTGAGACGGGGTCTCACTCTATCACCCAGGCTGGAGTGCAGTGGTGCGATCTTGGCTCACTGCAAGCTCCGCCTCCCGGGTTCACGCCATTCTCCTGCCTCAGCCTCCCGAGTAGCTGGGACTACAGGCGTCCGCCACAGCGCCCGGCTAATTTTTTCTATTTTTAGTAGAGAAGGGGTTTCACTGTGTTAGCCAGGATGGTCTCGATCTCCTGACCTTGTGATTCCCCCACCCTCAGCCTCCCAAAGTGCTGGGATTACAGGCATGAGCACCGGGCTGCAAAAAAAATTTTTAAGGAAAATGCTACATTGTTGCTGACATGTACTATGTCAGGATGGCTGCCTCTGTAATGAACATGGATAGACTGCTTTTTGTCATTATTCCCTAAACAACACAGTACAACTACTATTTACACAGCCTTTACATTGCATCAGATATGACAAGTTGGTTGATAATCAAACAGTTTTTCCTCTGCTCTCACTCGACAACAATCAATACAGAAGACTTCTGTGACCAGATGTGTGGGGATTTCTCTCTACCAATAAGCAAGCAATCAATTCTGCAGCCAACACCAGCTGGGTGCCTTCCAATCCAATTCAATTCAGACACTATCTGAAAACAGTGTGAGATTCCACAGGCTGAGGGCTCAGTCTCAGAAGACTGCCCCTACTTCAGACACCAGTCACACATGTCAGGGCCTCCAGAACTTCTCAATGGCGGGCTTCAAGCTGCAGTTCCCAAGACCTCCTCTTTAGGCTTCATTAATTTGCTAGAATGGCTCACAAAACACTTACTTAGGTTTACTGGTTTATTATAAAGGACATTACCAAGCATACAGATGAAGTGGTGCACAGGGTGAGGGATGGAGAGGGGGCGCAGAGCTCTATGCCCTCCCCAGGCGTACCACCCTCCAGAAACTTCCACCTATTAGGCTATCCAGAAGTTCTCTTGGGTGTTTTGTAGAGATTTCATTAGAGAGATGATTGAAGCATGGCCAACCTCACAGTAATTGAATGGACAAGGAGCGTAATCTAATACTAAAAGACTGAGTGCAGACACCCAGCAAGGCCCGTCCTGATTCTTCTTGGCCTCTCTGTGCAGTATTCCTTCCTACCAGGTAAGGGGCAGGACCCCCTCTGAAACAATCAGACAAGATAGGTCAGAGAATTTCTTTACAACCAGCTCTAAGAAGAAAGGCAGGGTATGATTAGAGGGCAAGAGACAGACAGAGCTTCTATTTTCTGAGGCCTGCTTCTGAGGCTTAGAGTGCCCCAACATTCTAACAAAAGACTGTCTTTCACCTTTACTGCTCTGAAGCTGTTCCAAGGCCGCTTCAGGAACCATGGACAAAGGACAAAGACTTTAACAAAAGTTATGCTTACTGTTTTAGTCATTTAGGAAGTAACAAAGGCTTTGGCAGTTATGAGCCAGGAACCATGGACAAAAGCCGGTATTACATGTCATGGTGTCATAATAAGGCATCTAGAGATGATTTAAAGTATATGGGAGAATATGCATAGATTATATGCAAATACCACACCGTTTTATATCAGGGACTTGAGCATCTGTGAATTTTGGTATATGCAGGGGGTCCCGGAACCAATCCCCCAAAGACACTGAGAGATGACTATATTTATGAAGCTAATAAAGTATTGTTAACATTACTTTATTGAACAAGTATTTGCTGAATGCTTACTGTGTGCCAGATGCAATGCTAAGCACTAGGTGAACAGACACTGGTCCCCACCCTCCAAAAAAGTAAACATACATTTATTATTGCAACTTGTAATTATTTGAGAGAAAGTAAATCAAGGTGCTATGAAAGACAAAAAGAACTTATGTTAGTTAGACATACTGAAGACGAAAGGCAACTTTGAAAAGGGACACAACCTTCGAGAACAGGTGGCCAGGTGTGGTGGCTCACGTCTGTAATCCCAGCACTTTGGGAGGCTGAGGCGGGCAGAGCACCTGAGGTCAGGAATTGAAGCCCAGTCTGGCCAACATGGAAACCCCGTTTCTACTAAAAATACATAAATTAGCTGGGCGTGGTGTCTCACGCCTGTAATCCCAGCTACTTGGTAGGCTGAAGCACGAGAATCTTGAACCCTGGAGGCACAGGTTGCAGTGAGCTGACACTGCACCACTGTACTACAGCCTGGGTGACAGAGCAAGACTCCATCTCAAAAACAAACTAAAAAAAGAACAATAGAAGAGAACAGGACGAGGGCGAGGAGGAAAGTATACCAGACAGAGGGTACCACAACACAATGGTCCTCGGGAAGTGCTTAGAAGGTTAGAGGAGAAGGAAATACCTGTCAGTGGAAAGTGTGTGTCAGGGAGGCTGGGAGAGTGGCAAGTGGTAAGGCTGGGGAGTGTAGGTGAGGTTTTACAGGGTCTTGCAGGTCCTGGTAAGAGATGGAGATTTTCTCTAAGTACAATGGAAAGTCAATGAAGGGTTTTACCCAGGAGCGACATGTTCCAATCATTACTTAAGATCACTCCAGTTGCCATGTGGAGAACAGAATGGAGGCTGGGGAAGAGTGAACACCCAAAGGCTATTGCTTAATCCAGCCCAGAGGTGATGGACTACAAAGCTAACGGTGGAGATGGTGAAAAGTAACTGCATTCAAAATACATTCTAGGGTGGAAACAACACGACCATTATGGACTGGATTTAGGGAGTGAAGAGAGAGGGCTAGATTTTTGGTCTATGCAATTGGATAGATGATGACAAGAAGGTTAGAAACATACCTTTGGGAACCATCAGCACATAGATGGGTTAAATGACAGAGTATGGAGAGAAAGCGTCCCAGGACTGAGCCCTAAGATACCTCAACACTTAGACATCAAGCAAGAGAGGAACGGGACCCAGGGATGGACACTGAAGTAGTCCTTGATATAGGAGGAAATATCAAAAGGGAACATACATCACAAAAAAAGAAGTTTCTAGAGTTTCTGTATTAACCACTGCTGAGAGATCAAGAAAGTTGAGGCCAGAAAATCAACCTCTGGATTTGACAAGATGGAGGGATCAGGTTTTTTTTTTTTTTTTTTTTTTTTTTTTGAGACAGTCTTGCCCTGTCACCCAGGTTGGAGTGCAGTGGCACAATTTGGTTCACTGCAACCTCTGCCTCCCGAGTTCAAGTGATTCTCCTGCCTCAGCCTCCTGAGTAACTGGGATTACAGGCGCCCACCACCACACCCAGCTAACTTTTGTATTTTTAGTAGAGAGAAGGTTTTGCCATGTTGGCCAGGCTGGCCTCAAACTCCTGACCTCAGGTGATTCGCCCACTTCGGCCTCCTAAAGTGCTGGGATTATAGGCGTGAGCCACCTCGCCCCGCTGGTTCAGGTAATCTTACGGTAGACCAGTGAGGATGAAAGCCCAACAGAATGGTTGAGAGAATGAGGCGCTAATCAGCACTTTCAAGAAGTTTTGTTGAGGCCGGGCGCGGTGGCTCACGCTTGTAATCCCAGCACTTTGGGAGGCCGAGGCGGGCGGATCACGAGGTCAGGAGATCGAGACTACGGTGAAACCCCGTCCCTACTAAAAATACAAAAAAAATTAGCCGGGCGTGGTGGCAGGCGCCTGTAGTCCCATCTACTCGGAGAGGCTGAGGCAGGAGAATGGCGTGAACCCGGGAGGCGGAGCTTGCAGTGAGCCGAGATCACGCCACTGCACTCCAGCCTGGGTGACAGAGCAAGACTCCGTCTCAAAAAAATAAAAGAAAAAAAGAAGTTTTGTTGGGATGGGAAGCAGAAATGGAGTAAGAGGTGGACATGTATGTGGGGACAGGGGATTTTCTAAGATGAATTCACTAAAGCAGGGTTGTATGCTCACAGGAAATGCTCTAGTAAAGAGGGAAAAATTAGTAATGATGGCTTGGACTAGAGTAAATTATATGAATAATTTTTTAGGTTGCAGATGAAATCCCATCAGTGGGGTGCAAAATTAATTCAGTGGGTCTATCTTTTTTTTTTTTTTTTTTTTAAGACAGAGCCTTACACTGTCACTCTGGCAGGAGTATAGTGGCTCGATCTCAGCTCATTGCAGCCTCCTGGGATCAAGTGATCCTCCCATCTCAGCCTCGTAAGTAGCTGAGACTACAGACATGAACCACCACACCCAGCTAACTTTTTAATTTTTTGTAGAGACAAGGTCTCCCTATGTTGCCCAGGCTGGTCTCCACCTCCCAGGTTCAAGTGATCCTCCTGCCTAAGCTTCCCAAAGTGCTGGGATTGCTGGTGTGAGCCACCACGGTTGGCCCCATTCATCTTAATAAAAGACAATATGAGAGTGTACTCCACACATCATTGTTTCATGAGCCTTTCATTTCAGTTACACAGACATATTGTGCTTAAAAAAAAAAAAAATCGGAAGGGGCCAGGTGAAGTGGCTCACGCCTGCAATCCCAGGACTTTGGGAGTACAAAGCAGGAGGATCACTTGAGCTCGGGAGCTGGAGACCAGCCTGGGCTGTAGTGAGACCCTGTATCTACAAAACTTTTTAAAAAAAATTAGCGGTGAGTGATGGCGTGGGCCTGTAGTCCTAGCTACTGGAGAGGCTGAAGCAGGATTGCTTGAGTCCAGAAAGTGAGGCTGCAGTGAACCATGATTACACCACTGCACTCCCGCCTGGGGGACAGAGCAAGACCCTGTTTCTCAAGAAAAAACAATTAATTAAAAATGTAAAAATCTGAAATGCCATAGTACATATAACCATTAAACATGAGGCAAAAGAACATAAAGGAAACTGTATCAAATAATCAGTTCGCAGAGAACACAAGACAGGTAATATCTACAAATTAATATCAACCATATAAAGCCCACATTCAGAGTAGATGCAAAATCTTCCATTTGCACCAGGCGCAACGAGCAAGCATGGAAAAGACCACGTGGAGTTAAATTGTCAGAAAACCTCTTACCCTCACCTTGCACACACACCCACACACCCCGTGCTGTTTCTCCGGTCCCAGTCCTGGTTCACATCCTTCCCTTCTCCACCCAAAAACCAGCCCCTTCCCTCACAGTGTTGACTGCTCCCATCAAACTGAGGGCAGCTCTTCCGAGTGAGGGCTCCCCAGGGGCCCAGAGCTGCAAGCAGAGCTCTACCTGCCCCTGATCCGTCTCTCCTCCACCCACTTTCAGGGCGGACAGACTCAGGCCTTTATAGCCTTCTAAGTCCCGGGTCGGATACCAGACAGGGCTCCACCCCCGAACTGTGACCCAGAAACGCTGGTAAATGAATGAGAGAAGGAGGGGGCACATTGAAAGGCAGCCGGACACGGAGGTGCTCGGCCCCGCACCCCAGACACGGTGTGAAGGGGAAGCGAAGGCTCGGAGGGGCAAAGCGAGAGTCCTGTTCGTCCCCGTCACCACCCCGCGGCCCTCCCGGACAAGGCCGGCCCCCTGCCCTCACTCCCATACGAGGGTCGCCCAGTCCCCACGGTTCTCGGCTCTCAGCGGTCAAACCGTTGGGCTCCTCGGCCAAAAAGGGACTCGCCCGAGAAGACTTACACTTCCATGACGTCCCGCCTCGTCGCCCCTAGCTGTCAGCAGACAAAGAACCTCACACTTCACAGCTGTCCCCGCCGCCACCGACCGCGCCAAGGTGCCAGCTCCGCGCGCCAAGGTGTTCGCCGGGATCGCCGCGCTGCATGCCGGGAACTTGGCGGACCCGGAACCTCTCGCTGCGCACTCCCCTTTTTCGGGGGGCGGGGTGGGGGAGGGTCCCTGCATCCTTCCACCAGGCCGACTTAAGACTGCTAAGCGTTTGCGGACAGGATTATCTCGTGTTTTCTTTTCTTTTTTTCTTTAATCTTTTTGTTTGTTTGTTTTTTGAGACGGAGTCTCGCTCTGTCGCCCAGGCTGGAGTGCAGTGGCGCGATCTCGGCTCACTGCAACCTCCGCCTCCTGGGTTCAAGCGATTCTCCTCCTGCCTCAGCCTCCCAAGTAGCTGGGACTACAGGCGCTTGCCACCAAGCCCGACTAATTTTTTGTATTTTTAGTAGAGACGGGTTTTCACCGTGTTAGCCAGGATGGTCTCAATCTCCTGACCTCGTGATCCGCCCGCCTCGGCCTCCCAAAGTGCTGGGATTACAGGTGAGGCACCGCGCCCAGCCCATTTTTTTTCCTTTTTTGAGACAGTCTCGCTTTGTCGCCCAGGCTGGAGTGCAGTGGCACGATCTCGGCTCATTGCAACCTCTGCCTCCCGAGTTCAAGCAATTCCCTGCCTCAGCCTCCCGAGTAGCTAGGATTACAGGCGCCCGCCATATCGCCTAGCTAACTTTTGTATTTTTTAGTAGAGACGGGGTTTCACCATCTTGGCCAGGCTAGTCTTGAACTCCTGACCTCGTGATCCACCCGCCTCGGCCTCCCAAAATGTTGGGATTACACGCGTGAGCCACCTCGCCGGGCTATCTCTGTGTTCGTGGTCTAGGTTTTAACAAAGTATTAATCAGCTGAAGTTGCGAGACGTGATCAGGTTAGTGGGCCTTTGCATGTTAAAATCCCACCCCTCAGAGAGTACTGAGGCTGGTGGCATCTGGGCTGCCAGAAACATTGTAGTTTATTTATTTATTTTTTTAAGAGACAGGGTCTTGCTCTGTCGCCAAGGCTGGAACGCAGTAGTGCACTCAGAGCTCACTGCAGCCTTGAGCTCCCGGGCTCAAGCAATCCTCCCACCTCAGCCTGCCAGAGTAGCTGGGACCACAGGTGCACTCCACTACACCTGGCTAATTTTCTTTTTTCTTTTTCTTTCTTTTTTTTTTTTTTTTTTTGAGATCAGTGTCACTCTGTTGCCGAGGCTGGAGTGCAGTGTCGCCATCTCAGCTCATTGCAACCTCTGCCTCCTGGGTTCAAGCAATTCCCTGCCTCAGCCTCCCCAGTAGCTAGGATTACAGGCGCCCGCCATAATGCCCAGCTAATTTTTGTATTTTTTTAGTACAGACTGGGTTTCACCATCTTGGCCAGGCTGGTCTTGAACTCCTGACCTTGTGATCCACTCTCATCAGCCTCCCAAAGTGTTGGGATTACAGGCGTGAGCCGCCGCACCCAGCCACCTGGCTAATTTTCTAAAATAAAATTCTTTATTGTCCAAAGGGCAGCTAGAAAGTTTTTTAAGTTTTCTGTAGAGATGGGAGTCTCACTATGTTGCCCAGGCTGGTCTTGAACTCCTGGCCTCAAGTGATCCTCCCACCTCCCAAAGTGCTGGGATTACAGCTGTGAGCCACTGCAGTAGCCGCTGTTGCCTACTTTGTAAATAATAAGGGTGTTAAATAATCCTTATAAAGTGCCTGGCACTTTATTAATTACTGTGGCAATACAACCATGACTCTCTATGAAGTAGATTCCATTATTATTGACGTTTTATAATTGAAGAAACAGAGGCAGACTTGGAGAGATTATGATTTACCAAAAGTCACTCATCTAGGAACTTGTTCAGTGGGTATTGAACCCCAGTCAATCTGAACAAATACAATGGATGCATTAACTAGAGACTGATGAGTGGATGAGTAAAATGTGCTACTTCTGTACAATGGAAAACTACTTTAAAAGGTGGCCGGCTGGGCGTGGTGGCTCACGCCTGTAATCCCAGCACTTTGGGAGGCCAAGGCGGGCAGATCACAAGGTCAGGAGATCCAGACCATCCTCGCTAACAGGGTGAAACCCCGTCTCTACTAAAAATACAAAAAAAATTAGCCGGGCGTTGTGGTGGGCGCCTGTAGTCCCAGCTACTAGGGAGGCTGAGGCAGGAGAATGGTGTGAACCCGGGAGGCAGAGCTTGCAGTGAGCCAAGATCGTGCCACCACACTCCAGCCTGGGAGACAGGGCAAGACTCTGTCTCAAACAAATAAAAATAGAAAGGAGGCCAGGCTTGGTCCCAACACTTTGGGAAGCGGAGGCAGGAGGATTTCTTGAGACAAGGAGTTCCAGACCAGCCTGGGCAACATAGCCAGACACCCTAACTACGAAAAGTTAGCCAGGTGTGGTGGTGAGCACCTGTAGTCTCAGCTACCAGGGAGGCTGAGGTAGGAGAATTGCTTGAGCCAGAAGGTCGAGGCTGCAGGGAACTATGATCACACAGCTGCACTCCAGCCTACAGAGTGAGAGAGCTTGTTGCAAAAAATATATAGATAGATTAATAGATAAATGCTGCAAGATGGATAACCTCCCAAAACATGATGCTATTAATAAGTGAAAGAAGCTAGACACAAAATAATATATATTGCCTGGCCAGGTGGCTCAAGCCTGTAATCCCAGCACTTTGGGAGGCTGAGGTGGGTGGATCATTTGAGATCAGGAGTTCAAGACCAGCCTGGCCAACATGGGGAAACCCTGTCTCTACCGAAAATACAAAAATCGCCAGGCGTGGTGGCTCACGCCTGTAATCCCAGCACTTTGGGAGACCGAGGCAGGCAGATCACGAGGTCAGGAGTTCGAGACCAGCCTAGCCAACATGGTGAAACCCCGTCTGTACTAAAAATACAAAAATTAGCTGGGTGTGGTGGTGGGCATCTGTAATCCCAGCTACTCAGGAGGCTGAGGCAGGAAAATTGCTTAAACCCAGGAGGCAGAGGTTGCGGTGAGCCGAGATCGCGCCTCTGCACTCCAGCCTGGGTGACAGAATGAGACTGCTTCTCGAAAAAAAAAAAAAAAGAATACATATCGTATGATTCACTTTATATGGAATGTCCAAGAAGAGACCAATCTATGGATACAGACAGAAGGCTAGGTTGGGGGCAGGGATGGGAAGTGATGGCTAATAAGTAGGGAGTTTCTCTTTGGGAAACAGAAATCGTCTAAAATTATTATAGATGGTGGTGGTGGTTGCACAACCCTCTGAATATACTGAAAACATTGAGTTGTATACTTTAAATGGCAAATTGTACAGCATATTAATCCTATATTAACAAAGCTGTTAAACATTTTTTACTCTGCTGAGTGTAGTGGTCCACACCTGTAATCCTAGCATTTTGGAAGATGAAGGCAGGTGGATCACTTGAGCCCAGTTTGAAACCAGCATGGGCAACATGGTGAAACCTCATCTTCACCAAAAAAGTAGAAATTAACCAGCGTGATGGCTTGTGCCTGTAATCGCAGCTACTCAGGAGGCTGAGGCAGGAGAATCGCCTGAACTCGGGAGGCGGAGGCTGCAGATCGTGCCACTGCACTCCAGCCTGGGTGACAGAGCGAGACTCCATCGCAAAATAACGACAACAAAAAAGTACATAAAATGCCACCCAGACCCAGCTGGCCTGATTAGTGTGGAGAATTCCCTGTACCTTCGTTGAGGAGATGGGGCCCCACAAAGAAATGCTAAAGCTCCTCCTTGTGTTATTCACTCAGCAAGTATGTAGCCATGGCCCATCGGGTGCTGATGATACAAATGTGACTAATACACACCCTCTGCACTGCCTAGCTGACAGCATAGTTGGGGAACCAGCTCTGGACATAAATAACCACAATGCATTGTGTTTCGACGCGATGGGGTAGGGGAGGGAATGACTAATGAGGTGGAGAGGCGTCCCAAAGCCATGGGCCTTTGAAGTGGGTGAGGGGAAAAGCACACGAGGCCGAGGGATTGGGTATGGGCTTCAGTGGAAAAGAGCAGTGCCTCTGACAGCCCCCCATGATAAAATGGCTCAGGTGTGACTTAGAGTAAGGAGTTAGCTGGGTGTTCAAATGGTACCCAGTAGGCCGGGTGTGGTGGCTCATGCCTGTCATCCCAGCATTTTGGGACACTGAGGCGGGTGGATCACTTGAGTCCAAGAGTTCAAGACCAGCCTGGCCAACATGATGAAACCTCATCTCTACTAAAAATACAAAAATTAGCCGGGCATGGTGGCAGGCGCCTGTAATCCCAGCTACTCAGGAGACTGAAGTAGGAGAACCACTTGAGCCCGGGAAGAGGAGGTTGCAGTGAGCCGAGTAAACATTCTTTTTACTGTCTGCACCTCTGGCCCTGGATAGTCGCTGATCACCATGACAATTAAGGGTATGGACCTTGAGATGAAAAGATTATCCTGGATTTTCTATATGGTATCAACATAATCACGTGGATCATTAAAAGCATAAAATCGCCTGCCTTCCTTCCTTCTTTCTTCCTTCCTTTTCTTTCTTTCTTTCTTTCTTTCTTTCTTTCTTTCTTTCTTTCTTTTTTCTTTCTTTCTTTCTTTCTTTCTTTCTTTCTTTCTTTCTTTCTTTTTCTTTCTTTCCTTCCTTCCTTCTTTCCTTCCTTCCTTTCCTTTCTTTCTTTTCTTTCTTTTCCCTCTGTGGCCCAGGCTGCATGTAATCTACTCGGCTCGCTGCTGCCCCGCACCGCGGACTGCCTGGGACTGCCAGCGCTCGCCAGCCTGCTTTTCCTCCTTTGGCTGCAGGCGCGGTTTCGCCATGTTGGCCACGCTGCTCTCCGGCTCCTGACCCCGAGTGCTCTGCCCGCCTCAGCCTCCTGAAGTGCTGGGACTGCGGGCGGAGTCTCGCTCACTCGGTGCTCCCTGTGGCCGG
>NW_026652276.1:104614844-104734947 GCF_009828535.3 Hylobates moloch | reverse complement strand
GGGGGCCGAGGCGGGTTGATCACTTCGGGCTAGGAGTTCGAGACCAGCCTGGCCAACATGGCGAAACATATGAAAAATACAACAGACAAACCAACCAATCAACTCAGTGACAACAAAACAGGTATATCCTGGAGTCATACTCTAATTTTTTCTATTTCTCTCCCTTTCTGATCCTTTATCCCACTTTCTTTTTCTTCCTCTTCCTTCTCCTTCTTCGTCAAATAGAGGATTGAGTTATTATCACTGATCCATATAAAGTCCCTCTCTCATTTATTTTGATTCCCACTCCCCATTTCTATTCCCCGTCTTCCCATGTGCAACCTTCCTAATATGTTTGATACGCATCTTTTTGTTTGTATGTATTTTTAGAAAATGTTTATTGTTTTTGTGTGCAAAAAAAATTTAAAAAAAAAGTCCAAAAAAAAAAAAAAGCATAAAATCATTCTCACCTGATGTCAGAGCCTAAGGAAGAATGATCTGAGAGATGCAATATTCCTGCCTTTCAAGATGGAGGAAGGGGCCATGAGCCAAGGAATGTAGGTAACCTCTAGAAGCTGGAAAAGGCAAGAAAACAGATTCTCCTCTGAAGCTTCCAGAAAGGACTGCAGCCCAGCTGGGTGCCATGGCTCACACCGGTAATCCTATCACTTTGGGAGGCCAAGGCAGGTGGATCACTTGAGGTTAGGAGTTTGAGACCAGCTTAGCCAACATGGTGAAACACTGTCTCTACTAAAAATAAAAAAAATTAGCTGGGTGTGGTGGCGGGCGCCTGTAATCCCAGCAACTTGGGAGGCTGAGATAGGAGAATCGCTTGAACCCGGGAGGGGTAGGTTGCAGTGAGCCAAGATCGTGCCCCTGTATTCCAGGCTGGGCAACAGAGCGAGACTCCAACTCAAAAAAAAAAAAAAAGGACTGCAGCCCTACCAACACCTTGATTTTAACCCAGTGAGACCCATGTAGGACTTTTGTATTATTCTGTTCTCACACTTCTATAAAGAAATACCTGAAGGCTGGGCACAGTGGCTCACGTCTGTAATCCCAGCACTTTGGGAGGCTGAGGCGGGCAGATCATGAAGTCAGCAGTTTAAGACCAGCCTGGCCAACATGGTGAAACCCCATCTCTACTAAAAAAATACAAAAAAATATAAGCTGGGCATGGTGGCGCACACCTGTAATCCCAGCTACTGGGGAGGCTGAGGCAGGAGTATCTCTTCACCCAGGAGGCAGAGTTTGCAGTAAGCTGAGATTGCACCACTGCACTCCAGCCTGGGCAACACAACAGCAAGACTCCATCTCAAAAAAAAAAAAAAAAAAAATACCTGAGACTAAAAAAGAAAAAAGAAGAAATACCTGAGACTAGATAATTTATAAAGAAAGGTGGTTTGGCTGGGCGTGGTGGCTCACGCCTGTAATCCCAGCACTTTGGGAGGCCAAGGTGGGAAGATCACGAGGTCAGGAGATCAAGACCATCCTGGCGGTGAAAACCTGTCTCTACTAAAAAATGCAAAAAATTAGCCAGGCGTGGTGGCGGGCGCCTGTAGTCCCAGCTAGTAGGGAGGCTGAGGGAGGAGAATGGTGTGAACCCAGGAGGCGGAGCTTGCAGTGAGCCGAGATCTCGCCACTGCACTCCAGCCTGGGTGACAGAGGAAGACTCTGTCTCAAAAAAAAAAAAAAAAAAGAAGAAAGGTGGTTTAATCAGCTTACAGTTTCACAGGCTCTAGAGGAAGAAAGGCAGCATCTTCTTCTGGGGAGGCCTCAGGGATCTTCTGCTCATGACGGAAGGTGAAGGGGAGCAGGACCAAGAGAGGAGGGGAGGAGCTACACACTTTTATTATTATTATTACTTTATTTCTTTATTTTATTTTTGAGACAGAGTCTTGCTCTGTCACCCAGGCTGGAGTGCAAGAGTGCAGTGGCGTGATCTCGGCTCATCACAACTTCCGCCTCCCGGTTTCCAGCAATTATCCTGCCTCAGCCCCCTGAGTAGCTGGGATTACAGGTGTCTGCCACCATGCCCAGCTAATTTTTGTATTTTTAGTAGAGATGGGGGTTTCACCGTGTTGTTCAGGTGGGTCGAGAACTCTTGACCTTGTGATCCACCTGCCTTGGCCTCACAAAGTGCTGGGATTACAGGCATGAGCCACCACACCCAGCCCATGTCTGCAAATTCTTTGACACCCCTCATGGAGTGGATACTAATTCCTCCCCACCTCGAACATGGTCTGGCCTTCCTGACTCACTTCCTTTTCTTTTGAGACAGGATCTCACTCTGTATCCCAGGCTGGAGGGCAGTGGCGCAGTCACGGCTTACTGCAGCCTTGACCTCCTGGGCTCTGGCCATCCTCCCACCTTAGCCTCCTGAGTAGCTGGGACCATAGGTGCTCACCACCACACCCAGCTGACTTTTTTTTTTTTTTTTTTTTTTTGAGATGGAGTAGCATTCTTGTTGCCCAGGCTGGAGGGCAATGGCGTGGTCTGAGCTCCCTGCAACCTCTGCTTCCCGGGTTCAAGCAATTCGCCTGTCTCAGGGTCCCAAGTAGCTGGAAATACAGGTGCCTGCCACCGTGCCCAGCTAATTTTTGTATTTTTTAGTAGAGATATGTTTCACCATGTTGGCCAGGCTGGTCTCAAACTCCTGACCTCAGGCGACTCGCCCACCTCGGCCTTCCAAAGTGCTGGGATTACAGGTGTGATCACTGCTCCTGGTCGATTTTTGTATTTTTTTGTAAAGATGGAGTTTCACCACCATTGCCCAGGCTGGTTTCAAACTCCTAGGCTCAAATGATTCTCCCATTTCAGCCTCCCAAAGTGCTGGGATTATATGTGAGAGTACTGTGCCAGGCCAACTCACTTCTTCTAATTCTTTTTTTTTTTTTTTTTTTGAGATGGTGCCTCCCTCTTTTTCCCAGGCTGGAGTGCAATGGCGTGATCTTGGCTCACTGCAGCCTCTGCCTCCCGGGTTCAAGCGATTCTCCTACCTCAGCCTCCCGAGTAGCTAGGATTGCAGGCGTGTGCCACCACACCCAGCTAATTTTTGTATTTTTAGTAGAGATGAGGTTTCACCATGTTAGCCAGGCTGCTCTTGAACTCCTGACCTCACTCAGGTGATCTGCCCACCTCAGCCTCCCAAAGTGCTGGGATTATAGGCGTGAGCCACCACGTCTGGCCCTGACTCACTTCTAAGAGGTGGAATGTGGTCAAAGAGACTGCATGACTGCTGAGGCTGTGTCAGAAAAGGTAATGCAGCTCCCACCTGGCTCTCTCTGGGGCTATGGGCCTTTGGAGCCTGGAGCCTGGAGCCAGCCTATAAGAAGCCCAGCTGCCTCCACCCCACCATGCTGGAGGGATTACATGGAGAGATCACACAGTTATACTGTGAGATGTCCTGTCTGTCCCAGCCCTCAGCCATTCGAGTCTTCCCAGTCTAAATACAAGACGTGACTGAGGAAGCTTTTGAAATGATCCCACATAGTGATGCGCACCTGTAGTCCCAGCTACTCGGGAGGCTGAGGGAGAGTTGCTTGAACCCAGGAGGCGGAGGTTGCAGTGACCAGGATCAAACCACTGCACTCCAGCCTGGGCGACAGAGCAAGACTCCAACTCGAAAAATAAAAATAAAAACGAAGGCCAGCTGTGGTGGCATATGCCTCTAATCCCAGCACTTTGGGAGGCCGAGGTGGGCGGATCACGAGGTCAGGAGATAGAGACCATCCTGGCTAACACAGTGAAACCCCGTCTCTACTAAAAATACAAAAAATTAGCCCTGTGTGGTGGTGGGCACCTGTAGTCCCAACTGCTTGGGAGGCTGAGGCAGGAGAATGGCATGAACCTGGGAGGTGGAGCTTGCAGTGAGCAGAGATCGGGCCACTGCATTCCAACCTGGGCGACACAGCCAGACTCCATCTCAAAAAATAATAATAATAAAATAAAAAATAAAATAAAAACATGGTCTGGTCTTCATGACTCACTTCCTTTTGAAACAGGATTTTCAGCCAGTACTGTAAACATATGAGGAACCATAAGCAAGACCTCCCAGCTAATTCAACCCCCTGAATTATCAGCGGTAATAATTGTGACAGTTGTTTTACAACCTGGGATGTCTCGTCACACAGCAAAAGACAACAGATAGACACATATAGTACTTTGCACATAAAAAACATTGAAAACATAGCAGTCCTGGCCAGGCATGGTGGCTCACTTCTGTAATCCCGGCACTTTGGGAGGGCAAGGCAGTGGGATCACCTGAGGTCAGGAGTTCGAGACCAGCCTAGCCACCATGGTGAAGACCCGTCTCCACTAAAAATAAAAAAATTATCCAGGTGTAGTGGTGTACACCTGTAATCCCAGCTACTCAGGAGGCCGAGGCAGGAGAATTGCTTGAACCTAGGAGGTGGAGGTTGCAATGAGCCAAGATTGTGCCTCTGCACTCCAGCCTGGGCAACAGAGTGAGACTCCATCTCAAAAACAAAAACATGTCAGTCCTAATTGTTATTATTATTTAAAACCAGCTTTATCTTGACCCACTAGGCCCTTATGTATTAATCATAGCAACTATTATTTATTGAACGCAGTATAAATCAGACACAGCACATATGTGCACACCTTGTTATACTGCACTTTGATTTATTGTGCTTCACAAAAACTGCATTTTTTACAAATTGAAGGTTTGTGGCAACCCTGTGTTGAGTAAGTCTGTCAGTGGCATTTTTCTAACAGCACATGCTCACTTCATACCTCTGTGTCACAGTTCGGTAATTCTGGCAGTATTTCAAACTTTTATTTACTTACTTATTTTGAGATGGAGTCTCACTCTGTCACCCAGGCTGGATTGCAGTGGCGTGATCTCGGCTCACTGCAAGCTCTGCCTCCCGGGTTTATGCCATTCTCCTGCCTTAGCCTCCTGAGTAGCTGGGACTACAGGCGCCTGCCACCACGCCTGGCTAATTTTTTGTATTTTTTAGTAGAGACGGGGTTTCACCGTGTTAGCCAGGATGGTCTCGATCTCCTGACCTCGTGATCCACCCGCCTCGGCCTCCCAAAATGCTGGGATTACAGGCTTGAGCCACCACGCTCAGCCCAAATTTTTAATTATTACTATATCTGCTGTGGTGATATGTGATCAGTGGTCTTTGATATTACTACTACAGTTGTTTTGGGCATCATACACCGTGCCCATTTAAGATGGTGAATTTAATCAACAAATGTGTGTGTTCTAACTGCCTCTCTTACCAACTGTGTCTCTGTCTCATGCCCTCTTGAGTCTCCCTATTTCCTGAGACAGCACAATATTAAAATTAGGTCAATTAACAACCCTACAATGGCCTCTAAGTGTTAAAGTGAAAGGAAGGGTCCTACGTATCTCACTTAATGTCAAAAGCTGGAAATGATTAAACATCGTGAGGCAGACATGTTGAAGACTGAGAAAGAACAAAAGCCAAGCCTCTTGTACCCGTTAACCAAGTTGTGAACACAAAGGAAAAGTTATTTTTTTCTCTCTCTCTCGAGACGGAGTCTCGCTCTGTGGCCCAGGCTGGCATGCAATGGCGCAATCTCGGCTCCCTGCAACCACTGCTCCCAGGGTTCCAGTGATTCTCCTGCCTCAGCCTCTCAAGTAGCTGGGATTACAGGCACGTGCCATCACAACCAGCTGTTTTGTATTTTTAGTAGAAACGGGGTTTCCCCATGTTGGCCAGGCTGGTCTTGAACTCCTGACCTTAGATGATCTGCCTGCCTTGGCCTCCCAAAGTGCTAGGATTACAGGCGTGAGCCACTGTGCCTGGCAGGAAAAGTTCTTGAAGGAAATTAAAAGTGCTACTCCTGTGAACACACGAATGAGAAGAAAGCAAAGCAGCCTTATTGCTGATACAGACAAAGTTTGGTCTGGATAGAAGATCAAACCAGTCACAACATTCCCATAAGCCAAAGCCTAATCCAGAGCAAGGCTCTAACTCTCCTGAATTCTATGAAGGCAAAGAGGGGTGAGGAAGCTGTAGAAGAAAAGGTGGGGCCAGGTGTGGTGGCTCATGCCTGTAATCCCAGCACTTTGGGAGGCTGAGGTGGGTGGATCACCTGAGGTCAGGAGTTCGAGACCAGCCTGGCCAACGTGGTGAAAACTCGTCTCTACTAAAAATACAAAAATTAGCCAGGCATGGTGGTGGGCACCTGTAATCCCAGCTACTGAAGAGGCTGAGACAGGAGCATCACTTGAATCTGGGGGGTAAAGGTTGCAGTGAGCCAAGATTGTGCCACTTCACTGCAGCCTGGGCGAAAGAGCAAAAAACTCCGTCTCAAAGAAAAGAAATACATTTTGTGGCCGGGTGCGGTGGCTCAAGCCTGTAATCCCAGCACTTTGGGAGGCTGAGTTGGGCGGATCACGAGGTCAGGAGTTTGAGACCAGCCTGCCCAATACAGTGAAACCTCGTCTCTACTGAAAATACAAAAATTAGCCAGGCGTGGTGGCACGGGCCTGTACTCCCAGCTACTCAGGAGGCTGAGGCAGAAGAATCGCTTGAACCTGGGAGGTGGAGGTTGCAGTGAGCAGAGATTGTGCCACTGCACTCTAGCCTGGGCAACAGGGCGAGGCTCCAACTCAAAAAAAAAAAAAATTAGCTGGACGTGAATTGCTCAATCCCATGAGCAAACTTGAATGAATGAGCAGTTGCTTCTTACGACTGAGCAAAAAAATTGGTTTCTTCCGATGGGATGTACTCCTGGTGAAGATACTGTGAATATTGCTGAAATAACAGCAAAAGATTTAGAATACTACATAAAAACCTAGTTGATAAAGTAGCAGCAGGGTTTGAGAAGATTAACTCTAATTTTGAAAAAAGTTCTGCCGTGTGTAAAATGCTATCAAACAGCATCACATGCTACAGTGAAGGTGGAAGTCAATTGATGCTGCAAACTTCAATGTTGTCTTATTTTAAGAAATTGCGGCCGGGCACGGTGGCTCAGTCCTGTAATCCCAGCACTTAGGGAGTCCGAGGCGGGCGAATCACGAGGTCAGGAGATCGAGACCATCCTGGCTAACACGGTGAAACCCCGTCTCTACTAAAAATACAAAAAATTAGTCAGGCGTGGTGGCAGGCGCCTGTAGTCCCAGCTACTCGGGAGGCTGAGGCTCCAGAGAATGGGGTGAACCTGGGAGGTGGAGCTTGCAGTGAGCCGAGATCACGCCACTGCACTCCAGCCTGGGCGACAGAGCAAGACTCTGTCTCAAAATAAATAAATAAATAAATAAATAAATAAATAAATAATAAAAATTAAAAAAGAAATTGCAGCCAGGTGTGGTGGCTCACACCTGTAATCTCAGCACTTTGGAAGGCCAAGGCGGCTGAATCACCTGAGGTTGGGTGTTCGAGACCAGCCTGACCAACATGGAGAAAACCCCATCTCTACTAAAAATACAAAAACTTAGCCAGGCGTGGTGGCGCATGCCTGTAATCCCAGCACTTTGGAAGGCCGAGGCGGGTTACTCACCTGAGGTTGGGAGTTCGAGACCAGCCTGACCAACATGGAGAAACCCCATCTCTACTAAAAATATAAAAAATTAGCCAGGCATGGTGGCACATGCCTGTAATCCCAGCTACTCAGGAGGCTGAGGCAGGAGAATCAATTGAACTTGGGAGGTGTCAGTTGCAGTGAGCTGAGATCCCCCAGGTGTGCACCACCATGCCAGAATAATGAAAACATTTTTTTTTTTTTTTAAGAGATGGGTGTCTCCCTATGTTGCCCAGGCTGGTCTTGAACAGCCTGGGAAACAGCAAGAATCACTTTCTAAAAAATTAAAAATAAAAACATTAGCCGGATGTGGCAGCACACACCTAAAGTCTCAGCTACTCATGACGCTGAGGGAGGTGGATCACTTGAGCCCAGGTGTTCAAGGTTACAGTGAGCTATGATCATGCCACTGCATTCTTGCCTCTTTTAGTGAGACCCTCCTTTAAAAAAAAAAAGTTATGTTTACACTCTTCCGTAGTCTTTTATTAATTAATTAATTAATTAATTTTTTGAGAGGGGATCTTGCTCTGTCACCCAGGCTGAAGTGCAGTGGCGTGATCTTGGCTCACTGCAACCTCCACCTTCTGGGTTCAAGTGATTCTCCTGCCTCAGCCTCCCGCGTAGCTGGGATTACAGGCACATGCCACTCTGCCTGGCTAATTTTTGTATTTTAGTAGCGATGGGGTTTCACCATGTTGGTCAGGCTGGTCTCGAACTCTTGACCTCAAATGATCCACCTGCCTCTGTAGTCTCTTAAGTATGCAATAAAATTATGTCTATAAAAACAATGTACAGGCCAGGTGCAGTGGTCCACGCCTGTAATCCTAGTACTTTGGGAGGCCAAGGCGGGCAGATTACCTGAGGGCAGGAGTTTGAGACCAGCCTGGCCAACATGGAGAAACCCCATCTCTACTAAAAATACAATAATTACCTGGGCCTGGTGGCACATGCGTGTAATCTCAGCTACTCGGGAGGCTGAGGCGGAAGAATTGCTTGAGCCCCGGAGGCGGAGGTTGCAGTGAGCCGAGATTGCACCACTGCACTCCAGCCTGGCCGACAGAGCAAGACTCTGCCTCAAAAAAAAAAAAAAAAAGAAAGAAAGAAAGAAAAAAAAGTATATACCTTAACTTAAAAATACTTTATTGCTTAAAAATGTTAATGATCATCTGAGTTTTCAGTAAGTCATTACATTTTTGTTAGTGGAGGGTCTTGCCTCTATGTCGGTGGCTGCTGACTGATCAGGGTGGTGGTTCCTGAAGGTTGAGATGGCTGTGGCAGTTACAGGCGTGCACCACCACACCTGGCTAATTTTTGGATTTTTAGTAGAGACGGGGTTTCACCATGTTGGCCAGGATGGTCTTGAACTCCTGACCTCGTGATCTGCCCGCCTTGGCCTCCCAAAGTATTGGGATTACAGGCGTGAGCCACGGAGCCCAGCCTTAATACACCATTTTATAAGTTTTTTCTTAGACAGGGTCTCACTCTGTCAGCTAGGCTGGAGTACAGTGACATGATAAGAACTCTCAATGAAGCCTCAAACTCTGGGGCTCAACAGATCCTCCTGCCTCACCCTCCAGAGTAGCTGGGACAACAGGCATGTACCAACATGCCCTTCTAATTTTTGAATTTTTAGTAGAGATGGGGTTTCACCATGTCTGGCCAGGCTGGTCTCGAACTCCACCCACCTTGGCCTCCCGGAGTGCTAGGATTACAGGCGTGAGCCATTGTGCCTGGCCTCATTTTTTTTTTTTTTTTTTTTTACTTCACTTTATTGTGCTTCAAAGATATTGCATTCCTTAACATTTTTAAAATTTAAAAATATAAATAGGCCAGGCGCAGTGGCTCAAGCCTGTAATCCCAGCACTTTGGGAGGCTGAGGTGGGCAGATCACAAGGTCAGGAGATCGAGACCATCCTGGCTAACACGGTGAAACCCCATATATAGTAAAAATCCAAAATGTTAGCTGGGCATGATGGCGGGCGCCTGTAGTCCCAGCTACTCGGGAGGCTGAGGCAGGAGAATGCTGTGAACCCGGGAGGCGGAGCTTGCAGTGAGCTGAGATTGTGCCACTGCACTTCAACCTGAGCGACAGAAGAAGACTCTGTCTCAAATAATAATAATAATAATAATATTTAAAACAATTGAGATGGGGAGTCTCACTATGTTGACCAGGCTGGTCTAGAACTCCTGGCCTCAAGCAATCCTCCCATCTCAGCCTCCCAAAGTGCTGGAGTTACAGGCATGAGTCACCATGCCTGGCCCATTTCTTAACATAGTAGAGGATTGTGGCAACCCTGTGTTAAGTTAGTGTATTAGACCGTTTTTCAAACAGCATGTGCTCATTTGGTGTCTTTGTGTCACATTTCGGTAATTCTTATTGTATTTCAAACTTTATTACTATTTTTTTGAGACAGAGTCTTACTCCATTGCCCAGGCTCAAGTGCAGTGGTTTGACCATAGCTCACTGCAGCCTCGACCTCTAAGGCTCAAGTGATCCTCTTGCCTCAGCCTTCTGAGTAGCTGGGATAACTGGCTTGTGCCACCATTCCTGGCTAATTTTTAACTTTTTTTTTTTTTGTAAAAACAGAGTCTCACTATGTTGGTCAGGCTGTTCTCAAACTCCTGGGTTTCTAGCAATCTTCCCACCTTAGCCTCCCAAATTGATGGATTACAGGCGTTAGCCACTGCACCTGGCTCTTTTTTTTTCTGAGATGGAGTCTCACTCTGTCGCTCAGGCTGGAGTGCAGCAGCCCGATCTTGGCTAACTGCAACCTCCGCCTCCCAGGTTCAAGCGATTCTTCTGCCTCAGCCTCCGGAGTAGCTAGTACTATAGGTATGAGCCACTAAGCCTGCTTGGCTGTTTTTTTCCTCTTCCCTCTTTCCTCTTTTCCTCTTCCTCCTCTTGTTTCTTTTTCTTCCTCCCTCTTTCCTCCTCCTCATTCTTTTTCCTCCTCCTTCCTTCCTCCTTACTGCTGCCCCCCAAACTGCTGGGATTACAGGCATGAGCCACCGTGCCTGGCAGTTTCTGTCTCCTCCTTATCCTCCTCCCCTCTCCCCCTCCCCGACAGGCCTGAGCCACCAATCCAGGTAGTTTCCTTCTCCTCCTCCTCCTCTTCCTCCTTTACAGGCTGTGCCACCACACCTGGCTGTTTCTCCCTCTTCCTCCTCCTCCTCGTCCTTTACAGTCGTGAGCCACTTCGCCTGGCTGTTTCCTCCTCCTCTTCCTCTTCCTTCTCTTCCTTTACAGGCATGAGCCACTGTTCCTGGCTGTTTCCTCCTCCTCCTCCTTTACAGGCGTGAGCCACCACGCCTGGCTGTTTCCTCCTGCTCCTCTTCCTCTTCCTTTACAGGTGTGAGAGCCACCGGGCCTGGCTGTTTCTTCCTCCTCCTCCTCATTCTCCTCCTCCTTTACAGGCCTGAGCCACCGAGCCTGGCCGTTTCCTTCTCCTCCTCCTCCTCCCTCTCCCCCTCCTCCTCTACTCCTCCTCCTTCTCCCCCGACTCCTCCTCTTCTCCTCCTTTCCTCCTCCTCCCGTCTTTCCTCCTCTTCCACCTCCTCCTCTTCTTCCTCCTCCTCCACCTCCTCTTCCTCCTCCTCCATCTCCTCTTCTCCTCCTCCTCCATCTCTTCTTCCTCCTCCTCCATCTCCTGCTCCTCCACTGCTCCTGGCTGCTTCTTCTTCCTCCTCCTCCTTCTCCCCTTCCTTCTCCTCCTCCTCCTCCTTTAACAGGCCTGAGCCACCACACCTGGCTGTTTCCTCCTCCTCCTTTACAGGCTTGAGCCACTGTGCCTGGCTGTTTCTTCCTCCCCCTCTTCCTCCTTTATAGGCATGAGCCACGGCCTGGCTGTTTCCTCCCGCTCCTCCTCCTCCTCCTCCCCCGCCCCCACCACTCCTCCTTCTTTCTTATTTATTTATTTACTTATTCATTTATTTTTAGACAGAGTCTCCCTGTGTCACCCAGGCTGGAATGCAGTGGCATGATCTCAGCTCACTGCAACCTCTGCCTCCCGGGTTCAAGTGAGTCTCCTGCCTCAGCCTCCCAAGTAGCTGGGACTACAGGCTCCCGCCACCATGCCTGGCTAATTTTTGTATTTTTAGTAGAGATGAGGTTTCACCATGTTGGCCAGGCTGGTCTCGAACTCCTGACCTCAGGTGATCCACCCGCCTCGGCCTCCCAAAGTGCCGGGATTACAGGCGTGAGCCACCGTGCCCAGCCACTATTTTATTTTATTTTATTTTTTAAGACAGAGTCTTGCTCTTGTCACCCAGGCTGGAGTGCAATGGTGCGATCTCGGCTTACTACAACTTCTGCCTCTTGGGATCAAGCAATTCTGCCTCAGCCTCCCGAGTAGCTGAGATTACAGGTGCCCGCCACCATGTCCAGCTAAGTTTTGTATTTTTCGTAGAGATGGGGTTTCACCATGTTGGCCAGGCTGGTCTCAAACTCCTGACCTCAGGTGATCCACCCACCTCAGCCTCCCAAAGTGCTGGGATTACAGGCGTGAGTCTCTACGCCCAGCATTATTGTTTTTTTTATTTATTTATTTATTTATTTATTTATTTATTTATTTATTTATTGAGATAGAGTTTTGCTTTCGTTGCCCAGACTGGTGTGCAATGGCATGATGTTGGCTCACTGCAACCTCCACATCTGGGGTTCAAGTGATTCTGCTGCCTCAGCCTCCCAAGTAGCTGGGACTGGAGGCATGCACCACCATGCCTGGCTGATTTTTAGCATTTTAGTAGAGATGGGGTTTCACCATGTTAGTCAGGCTGGTCTTGAACTTCTTTTTTTTTTTGAGACAGAGTCTCGCTCTTTCACCCAGCCTGGAGTGCAGTGGCGCGATCTCGGCTCATTGCAGGCTCCGCCCCCCGGGGTTCACGCCATTCTCCTGCCTCAGCCTCCCGCGTAGCTGGGACTACAGGTGCCTGCCACCTCGCCCGGCTAATTTTTTGTATTTTTAGTAGAGACAAGGTTTCACCGTGTTAGCCAGGCTGGTCTTGAACTTCTGACCTCAGGTGATCCACCTGCCTCGGCCTCCCAAAGTGCTGGGATAACAGGTGTGAGCCACCGCGCCAGTGTATTATTATTGTAATAATATCTGTCATGCTACTCTATGACCAGTGATCCTTGATGTTACTATTGTATCCGTCCAAAAGTAATTGCAGGTTTTGCCATCGAAAATAATGGCACAGCCGGGCGCGGTGGCTCATGCCTGTAATCCCAGCACTTTGGGAGGCCGAGGCGGGCAGATCACGAGGTAAGGAGATCGAGACCATCCTGCCTAACACGGTGAAACCCCGTCTCTACTAAAAATACAAAAAAAAATTAGCCGGGCCTGGTAGCAGGCGCCTGTAGTCCCAGCTACTTGGGAGGCTGAGGCAGGAGAATGGCGTGAATCCGGGAGGCAGAGCTTGCAGTGAGCCAAGATCACGCCACTGCACTCCAGCCTGGGCGACAGAGCGAGACTCCATCTCAAATAAATAAATAAATAAAATAAAGTAATGGCAATAGGCTGGGTGGGGTGTCTCACACCTACAATCCCAGCATGTTGGGAGGCCGAGGTGGTTGGATCACCTGAGGTCAGGAGTTCAAGACCAGCCTGACCAACATGGCGAAACCCCATCTCTACTAAAAATACCAAAAAGAATTAGCCAGGCCTGGTGGCAGGTGCCTGTAATCCCAGCTGCTTGGGAGGCTGAGGCAGGAGAATCACTTGAATCCAGGCAGAGGAGGTTGCGGTGAACCGAGATTGCACCATTGTACTCCAGCCTGGGCAACAGAGCGAGACTATGTCTCAAAAAATAAAAATAAAAACAAACAAAAAAAGATTGACAATGGAAGCAGAAAGAGAACTGAAGATGCTACACCACTGGTCTTGCAGATGGAAGAAGGAACTACAAGCCAAGCAATGCAGGTGGCCTCTAGAAAATGGAAGAAACAAGGAAATGGATCCTCCTCTAGATCCTGGCTGCCACTTGATTTCTTCTCGGTAAAACCAATTTCAGACTTGTGATGTCCAGAATTATCAGATTACACATGTTGAGCCATTAAATTCATGGTAGGCTGGGCGTGGTGGCTCATGCCTGTAATCCCAGCACTTTGGGAGGGTGAAGCAGGTAGAAGGCTTGAGCTCAGGAGTTTGAGACTAGCCTGGGAAACATAGAGCCCATCTCAATTTTTTAAAAATAAAATGAAATTATTTTAAAAGTTTTTTTTTTTTTTTTTGAGAAGGAGTCTCACTCTGTCACCTAGGCTGGAGTGCAGTGGCATCATGGTCTCAGCTGACTGCAACCTCCACCTCCCAGGTTCATGCAATTCTCCTGCCTCAGCCTCTCGAATGGCTGGAACTACAGGTGTGCACAACCGTGCCTGGCTAATTTTTGTATTTTTATTAGATATGGGGTTCCAACATGTTGGCCAGGCTTGTCTCGAACTCCTGGCATCAAGTGATCCACCGGCCTCGGCCTCCCACCATTCTGGGATTACAGATGTGAGCCACTGTGCCTGGCTGAGCTTGGATTTTTCTTTTTTTGAGGCGAAGTCACGCTCTTGTTCCCCAGGCTGGAGTGCAATGGCACGATCTCAGCTCATGGCAACCTCCACCTCCCGAGTTCAAGCAATTCTCCTGCCTTAGCCTCCCGAGTAGCTGGGACTACAGGTGCCTGGCACGACGTCCAGCTTTTTTTTTTTTTTTTTTGAGATAGAGTCTCGCTCCGTCACCCAGGCTGGAGTGTAGTGGTGTGATCTCCGCTCACTGCAAGCTCTGCCTCCCGGGTTCACGCCAGTATCCCATCTCAGCCTCCTGAGTAGCTGGGACTACAGGTGGCGCCTGGCTAATTTTTTGTATTTTTAGTAGAGATGGGGTTTTACCATCTTGGTCAGGCTGGTCTTGAAGTCCTGACCTCATGATCCACCCGCCTTGGCCTCCTAAAGTGCTGGGATTACAGGAGCAAGCCACCGCACCCGGCCTGTTTTTTTTTTTTTTTTTTTTTTTTTAATGTGGTAGCTGGGATCTTGCTATGTTGCCCAGGCTGGCCTTGAACTGAACTCCTGGCTTCAAGCAGTCCTCCCACCTTGGCCTCCCAAACTGTCAGGATTACATGCATAAACCACCGTACTTGGCCTCTAATTTCAGACATATCTTATCAGGAGTTTGGTGAGATTTGCATAGAAGAGGTCTCTGTGTCACCACGGGCTCTCTACTGAACACTTGCAGTGTGCCCGGCCTGGCCTCAGGGCTCTCTGCAGGCTTGGTGTAGCCATGCCTCCCTTGACTGCAGCAAGGCGCGGGTCCCCTCCAGGCCCTACATCCCAGTCACCCTCCCCTCAAGGTCAGTGGGGGGGAATTTATCTGTACATCACTCTCTAGAGTGGAGGAGGTGTCGGTTTTGCAGGAAACTAACCCAGTGGCTGGCATCACATACTAGCTGGATGGCTGACCTTACCACTGACCATGCCCCTTAGGAGGTCACAGGTCACCCTTGCAGTGCTGGTACAGGCCTCAGCCTGAGCAATACCCGTGATGGTGCCTGAATGGTCCAGGAAAGGGTAGGTTCAGCAAGGGGTGAATGAGGGCAGGGGGAGCCCAGAGGATGCTGGGAAGGAAGGGAGATGGACAGTGACTGACGGGGCCACCCACACCCATCAGGTCCCACCAGTCCTGCCAATGACACCCAAGGCAGGAAGTTATTTTTTTTTTTCCCCAATGAGAGAGTCTCACAATGTTGCCCAGGTTGGTCTTGAACTCCTAGCCTCAAACAATCCTGGCTCAGCCTCCTGAGTAGCTGGGATTACAGGTGCACACCATCATGCCATGCTTTTTTCTTTTCTTTTTTTTCTTAGGTCACTGTGTGTTTTTTGTTGTTGTTTTTTGAAACAGAGTCTTGCTCTGTCACCCAGGCTGGAGCCAGTGTTGCGATCTCGGCTCACTTCAACCTCCCCCTCCTAGATTCAACTGATTCTCCTGCCTCAGCCTCCTGAGTAGCTGGGATTACAAGCATTCCCCACTATGCCTGGCTAATTTTTGTATTTTTGGTAGAGATGGGGTTTCACCATGTTGACCAGGCTGGTCTTGAACTCCTGACCTCAGGTGATCTGCCCGCCTTGGCCTCCCAAAGTGCTGGGATTACAGGCATGAGCCACTGTGCCTAGCCAGAAAGTTTGCATTTCTAACAAGCTCCTCGGTGAAAATTATGATGGCCAGGAATGACAGTCTGAGAACAACTGCTCTGGAAGATTTTATCTGCGACCCAGAGCTTTGACCCTTTTGGGGATTTGGTGTCACGTCCTCACTGCTGGAGTCTGGCTTTTGGTTCCTTTCTTTTTTTCTTTTTTTTTTGGGGGGGGGGACACAGACTCCCTCTGTCACCCAGGCTGGAGTGCAGTGGCACAATCTCAGTTCACTGCAATCTCCACCTCCCAGGTTCAAGTGATTCTTCTCTCTCAGCCTCCCAAGTAGCTGGGATTACAGGCATGTACCACCATGCCCGGCTAATTTTTTTTTGTATTTTTAGTAGAGATGGGATTTCACCATATTGGCCAGGCTGGTCTCGAACTCCTGGCCTCAGGTGATCTGCCCGCCTTGGCCTCCCAAAGTGCTGGAATTATAGGCGTGAGCCACTGCACCCAGCCTTAGTTCTTTAACAAAATCTGTCATTGCTCCCAAAATCACGTGGTAGGGGTTATTCATTCTTCCTTGAGTTTAGCTTGTTTATCGTTGTTGTTAATAAAATGTAAGTTTCAGACATTTCTTTTTTTTTTCTTTTAGGGACAGGGTCTTGCTCTGTTTCCCAGGCTGGAGTACAGTGCCATCACAACACACTGCAGCCTCCCACTGCTGGGCTCAAGCAATCCTCCCGCCCTTGCCTTCTAAGTGGCTGGGACTACAGGCACACACCACCACAACTGGCTAGTTTTTGTTGTTGTTGTTTTTTAGACAGAGTCTCACTCTGTGGCCCAGGCTGGAATGCAGTAATGCAGTCTTGGCTCACTGCAAGCTCTGCCTCCCGGGTTCAAGCAATTCTCCTGCCTCAGCCTCCCGAATAGCTGGGATTATGGGCATGCGCCACCATGCCTAGCTAATTTTTGTATTTTTATTAGAGATGAGGTTCCACTATGTTGGCCAGGCTGATCTTGAACTCCTGGTCTCAAGTGATCCACCAGCCTCAGCCTCTTAACAGTGCTGGGATTACAGGTGTGAGCCACCGCGCCCAGTTTGGCTAGTTGTTTTGTTTTGTTTTTGTTTTCATTCATGTTTTTTTTAATGCGGTAGCTGGAGTCTTGCTGTTGCCCAGGCCCTCCCAAAGTGCTAGTATTACAGGCGTGAGCCCTCGCTCCTGGCCTAGGAGGTCACTGTGATACCCTGTTTGAAGGGGATGGGGCCTGGACAGAGCAGAGGCTATGATGGGAGCGCCCTCTTCCCTTCCCGTCTATGACTCTCGTTGCCCTTGCCCAGTTTTCTCCGCTTCCATTTATTTTTCATTTATTTATTTATTTTTAGAGACAGGGTCTCACTCTGTTATCCAGGCTGGAATGCAGTGGCATGATCATAGCTCACTGCAGCCTCCACTCCTGGGCACAAGTATCCTCTCACCTCAGCCTTACAAGTAGCTGGGACTATATGCATGGGCCACCATGCCAGGCTATTTGTTTTATTATTGAGTAGAGATGGGGGTCTCCCTGTGTTGCCCAGGCTGTGTCAAACTCCTGGCCTCGAGCATCCTCATACCTTCCCCTTCCAAAGTGCTGGGATTACAGGCCACCCCGCCCTGCCTCCCCAGTCCCTGACTGTCCCCACTGGCCAGCCCCAGAAAGCCCAGCAACGAGGGAGACAGGCTGGGGCAGGAAACACACAGCAGCCTCCTCTCACACCCACTTTATTAGGGGGCAGGTGCGGGAGGACCTAGGCTTGCTGTGCCTGCAGTAGCGCCCGCACCTGGCGGATCTGCCAGTCGACACTGGAGCGTGCAGTGCCGCCCAGGGCACCATACTGCTCCACACTGTGCCCGTAGTCCCACACGCAGCTCACGTCACCCGAGAACAGGGGGCTGGGGAGAGAGGAAGAGGTGGGCCAGGGTGCCGGGCCACCCTGGGCTCCAGGCACCCAGGCTCACTTCCTAGGAGGCAGCATGGGGAAGGGGATGGGCCACACCTGATGGTCTGCAGCTCCTGCAGTGACAGCTGGTTGAGGGCGACCCCCTTGGTCTCGGCCATGAACACAGCTTTCCCGGAGGCCTCGTGGGCCTGGCGGAATGGCATCTGGATGCCAGGGAGGAAGATGGCGCTGAGGCAGCTTTCTCCATACCCTGATCTGCCTGCATTGTCTGCACCCGCTTCCTTTTTTTTTTTTTTTCTTTTTGACACAAAGTCTCGCTCTGTTGCCCAGGCTGGAGTGCAGTGGTGCCATCTCACCTCACTGCAACCTCCACCTCCCAGGTTCAAGCGATTCTCCTGCCTCAGCCTCCCAAGTAGCTGGGATTACAGGAGTGTGCCACCACACCTGGCTAACTGTTGTATTTTTACAACAAAAGAGATAGGGTTTCACCATGTTGACCAGGCTTGTCTCGAACTCCTGGCCTCAAGTGACCCACCCACCTTGGCCTCCCAAAGTGCTGGGATTACAGGGGTGAGCCACCAGGCTGGGCCGCTTGCGCCCATTCCTGAGCTCCCCCACCCTCTGGGGGGCACCCCATCTCCTCACCCTCCCCCTGGCTGCTACACACTTACCCCTTTGCGGACCAGGTAATAGGCAAGGTCAGTGGCCAGCATGTCGGGGCTGAGAGCCTGTCCCATGTTCTCTTGGTGAATCTGGGGGCACAGGTCGGCGAGTGGTGAGCCCTGGGGACCCTGGGGTCTGAAGCTGCCAGGCCCAGCCCCTGCCCCTCTGCCACGATGTCCCTGCCTTGGGCACATCCTCTCTTACCCACTCGGCTCTGTCTCACTCTCAACTTGAACCATCTTCTCATAATTATCGATAATATTTACGTGTGCTATTAACGCTTACTGGCCTGTATGTTTTACTGGCCTTCATGTTTTCAAAGAGTCCTTATCTTTAGCATACATCAGATGTTCCTGGAGGATTTGTTTTCTGTTTTAGGAGACAGGGTCTTGCTCTGTTGCCCAGGCTGAAGTGCAGTGGCCATTATAGCCCTCTGAAGTCTGGACCTCAAGGGATCTTCCAGCCTCAGCCTCCCGAGTAGCTGGGACTACAGCCATGCACGCCACTGTGCCCAGCTAATTTGTTGTTGTTTTGGGCTTTTTTTGAGACAGGGTCTTGCTCTGTCGCCCATGTTGGAGTGCAATGGCACAATCCTGGCTCTCTGCATCCTTGAGCTCCTGGGCTCGAGGGATCCTCCCACATCAGTCTCCTAAGTGGCTGGGACCACAGGTACACGGCATCACGACTGGCTAATTTAATTTTTTTTTAATTTTACAGACAGGGTCTGGCTATGTTGCTCAGGCTGGTTTTGAACTCCTGGGCTCAAGTGCTTCTCCTGCCTCAGCCTCTCAAAGTGCTGGGATTACAAGCATGAGCCACCAGGCCTAGCCACTGGAGAATTTACTAAGAAAAAATACAAATTGCTGGGGACTACCCCCAGAGTCTCTGATTCAGACATCTGGAGTGGGGCCTCACATCACATTTCTCAGGACTTCTGAGGTGATGCTGGTGCTGCTAGTTGGGGGACTGGCTTTCAGAACACTGCCTTTTTTTTTTTTTTTTTTTGAGATGGAATCTTGCTCTGTCACACAGGCTGGAGCGCAGTGGCGCAATCTCTGCTCACTGCAATCTCCATCTCCCGGGTTCAAGCAATTCTCCTGCCTCAGCCTCCTGAGTAGCTGGGATTACAGGCGTGTACCACCACACTCAGCCAATTTTTATATTTTTAGTAAAGACGGGGTTTCACCATGTTGGCCAGGCTGGTCTCAAACTCCTGACCTCAAGTGATCTGCCCACCTTAGTCTCGCAAATTAATGGGATTACAGGCATGAGGCTCTGCACCCAGCCAAGAAACACTGATTTCAAGACATATCCTGAACTATTTAGGAATGAAATGATGTGATGATGGGAATTTGCTTCAAAATAAGGGGGTAAAGGAGTGGGAGAGAGCTGTGGGTAAAGACAGCTGGAGCCAGGACGTCCGTGAGTTGATTATCATTGAAGCTGGGTGTTGGTACATAGGGTTCATTATGCATTCTCTAGCTGTTATATACATAAATTTCCCATAATAATTGATTTAAAAAGAAATCAGCCAGGCAAAGTGGCTCATGCCTGTAATCCCAGCACCTTGGGAGACCAAGGTGGGAGCATGGCTTGGGGCCAGGAGTTTGAGACCAGCCTGGAAAACATAGGGAGACCCTGTCTCTACAAAAAATAAAAAAAATTAGCCAGGCGTAGTGGCGCATGTTTGTAGTCCCAGCTACTCTGGACACTGAGGTGGGAGGATCACTTGAGCCCAAGAGTTTGAGGCTGCAGTGAGCTATGACCGCACCACTGCACTCCAGCCTGGGTGACAGAGAGTGACCCTGTCTCTAAAAAATGTTTTTTAAAGATATTTAATTTAATTTAATTTAATTTAATTTAATTTAATTTAATTTATATATTTGTAGATGTAGTTTTACTCTGTAGTCCAGGCTGGAGTGCAGCGGCATGATCTTGGCTCACTACAACTTCCATCTCATGGGTTCAAGCGATTCTCTTGCCTCAGCCTCCTGAGTAGCTGGGATTACAGGTGTGGGCCATCATGCCTGGCTAATTTTTGTATTTTTAGTAGAGATGTGGTTACGCCATGTTGGCCAGGCTGGTCTCAAACCCCTGACCTCAAGTGCTCCATCTGCCTCGGCCTCCCAAAGTGTGAGATTCCAGGCATGAGCCACTGCACCTGGCCTTTTGTATAGATTTTCTTTTTTTAAAGAGTTCTAGACAGGCCAGTTGACAGGCCCCAGGCCCCCTGAGCCTCATCTACTTCCACTGCATGGCAGCAGTTTCTGTCCTTTCCCTGTTCCCCAGGAGCAGAAGCGAGCACAGCTCTCCTTCCCTGACCCAGGTCCTCCAGCCCCACCTCGCCTCCTCCCAAGGCCACCCTCCCCGAATGCCCACCCCAGTGCCTGGGACCTAGGGGAGGAGAAGCAGGTGGGTGATGTCTTGCCTGCAGTGTAGAGATGACGCCAGTGGCCACCTGGAGCACGGCACTCATAGTGTCTGACACTTCAAACACAGCTTCCTTGTCCTCCTGGGAGGCACATGGCAGGAGGTGAGGGCCTAGCAGCCCCCTGGCACCCAGAGTCCCCACAGCCCCACCCCCCCCACTGAGGCATCCCCACTGCCTTCCATGGGAAGAACACTCAATACCCCAACAAAGGAAGGGCAGAGAGTCCAAGGGCAGCCACGGATGCCGCTGCGTGCACAGGATGGGAGGATGTATGGCAATCCCGGGGTGGGGCTCTGCCTGGGTGTGCCAGAGCCCTGAGAACCGGCACGTAGTAGCCAGGCCTCCCCCGACCTCGCACCTGTAAGTCTTTGTTGTAGGTGCTGGGAAGTCCCTTGAGGGTCATCAGGAGCCCGGCACACTGCGGGAAGAGGGAGGCACAGGGGCTGGACACGGGATCCTGCCAACTGGCCACCCACCATCAGCCCAGAGGCCCCACCCCTCCCCCTGCCTTGCTCACCCGCCCAAACACACGCCCAGCCTTGCTCCGGATCAGCTCCAAACTGTCGGGGTTTTTCTTCTGGGGCATCAGGCTGCTTCCCGTGCTAGGGACAGAGGTGCTGGCGCTGAAGGGGCTGGACCCTTGGCTGGTCCAGCGGCGCACTGGCTAGGTCTGGCGGAGTGGGGCGGGGAGGAAGGCAGCCACGTCCGCGGGGGGCGGGGAATACAGAGGCCGGCAGGGGCAGATGGAGGTGGCAGTTCAGGGCTTACCTGTAGGCATCCGAGAGCTGCACGAAGCTGAATTCCTTGGTGCAGTAGAGGATGAGGTCCTCGGCCATCCTGCTGAGATGGGTCATGCACAGCGAAGCCCAGAACAGGAACTCGGCTGGGAGAAAAGTTTCCCAGTCACCAGGCCTCTCCCATCGCTACCCAGCCTGACCATATAGAGGGCGGGAGGACGTTAGGCGGTGGGGGGACCCGGCTAAATTTTCATTTTTCGTAAAGATGGGGTCGTGCTATGTCGCCCAAGCTGGTCTGAAACTAGGGGGCTCAAGCAATCCTCCTGCCTTGGCCTCCCAAAGTGCTAGGATTACAAACGTGAGCCACTGCACCTAAACTGTTTTTTGTTATTGTTGTTGTTTTAAATAAACCAGCTTTACCGAGTTATCACTCACAAACAATTTATCCATTTATTTATTTATTTTTTGAGATGGAGTCTCGCTCCCATCGCACAGGCTGGGGTGCAGTGGCCCAATCTCGGCTCACTGCAACCTCCACCTCCCGGGTTCCAGCGAATCTCCTTCCTTAGCCTCCCAAGTAGCTGGGATTACAGGCATGCACTACCATGCCCAGCTAATTTTTGTGCTTTTAGTAGAGACGGGGTTTCGTCATGTTGGCCAGGCTGGTCTTGAATTCTTGACCTCATGTGATCCACCTGCCTCGGCCTCCCAAAGTGCTAGGATTACGGGCGTGAGCCACCATGCCTGGCCTATTTATTTTTATTTTATTTTATTTTTTGAGATGGAGTTTCGCTCTTATTGCCCAGGCTGGAGTGCACTGGCGCGATCTCGGCTCACTGCAGCCTCCGCCTCCTGGGTTTAAGCGATTCTCTGGCCTCAGCCTCCTGAGTAGCTGGGATTACAGGCACCTGCCACCACACGCCCAGCTAAATTTTGTATTCTTAGTAGAGATGGGGTTTCACCACGTTGGCCAGTGCTGGAATTACAGGCATGAACCACCATGCCCCACCCAATTTACCCATTTAAGGTTTATACTTCAGTGTACAATATCACCACAACCAGCCTGTCCATGGAGGTGTGGGAGGAAACTGGAGAGAAGCTGGGCTGAGGGACTAAAGTGAGGCACAGGGCAGGGGACTGGCTCCCCAAGACTCACCCACAAAGTCCCGCTCACTAGTGGCATCCATGCTGTTGAGAGTGATGGCCCCAAAGTTGAGTTCTGGGGGGTAGGAGGAAGCAGGGCTAAGCTGGAGGACAGGGAGTGGCCCCCTCTCCCCCAACTAGGTTGCCCAGCCCCCTCCCCTGATCAGGGTGGGGCAGCAGCTGGGGGAAGGGATCTTTTGCACAGTCCCAGGAGGGAGGCAGGAGCCCTGAGTCTTTCAGTACCAGGCATCCCTGCCATGAGTGACCCCTGGACTTGATGACCTCAGTGCCCGTAGGCAATGAATGAAGGTTTCACCAGGAGCCACAGGCCCCTGCCCTCTGGTTTCAGGTGTGTCTGCGGGTCCTGGCGGGTGCTGAGGGTGATTCTCCCTGGGGAGGAGGGGCAGGACATCTCACCTGCTCGGAGCAGCTCTCGGTCCACACCCAGGGGATTGCCTGCAATGGCCCCACTGCAGGGACAGGGATTCATGGTGACCAGGGCTCCTGGCAGGCAGCCCTGACACACACACACACACACACACACACACAGAGAACCAAGTCCTGGTTGCCAGGGCAACCACCTGGCGCTCAGCCTCTTCCCTGGCCCAGTCTCCTTGGGTACAGAATACTTGTCCCCAAGTGTCCACAAAACACTTGTCCCCAAGCACCGAGTCACCCTGGGTGCAGGACACTTGTCTCTTGACACATGTTTCCATATGTCAGGCTGAGGGCAGCAGGCTGGGCTTGCCAGGAGCCTTGCTGGAGGGCTCTGGCCCTGCTCGGACAGATTCAATGGCTTGGTCATCCCCACCTTAGCGAGAGCTGGGGCTCCATGCGGGGTCCCCCGCTGAGCAGACAAGGCGGTTTTCTGTCCCACTCTGCCCTTCCCAGCTCTGTCAGTCCCTAAGGTTATGCAGCAGCCACCCCCACCAGGCCCTCGGGGCACTGGTGCCTCACCCACCTCCCCAGGGGCAGGACATTGATCCGCTTCCGCACCTCCAGCAGCCGCTCAGAGTCTCGGGTCAGCGCCACGGCGTGGCTGTGGGAAGCCAGGGGCAGGAGAGTCAGGGCAGCCAGGGTCCTCCCCTCCAGCACGGCCCCTGCACTTCACCTGGCTCACCTCAGAATCCAGTGGCTCCAGCGGATGGGCTGGGCCCTCTGCAAATGGGTGTACCCTGGGAAGAGAACGTCACGTTCCCTGTGGGAGAGGAGGAGCAGAAGGTCGGGTGGAGGCTCGCGCAAGGCCTGCCTGTGACACTGGGACCCTGCAGGCCTGGGTCACCCCTGGAAAAAGTGTCGCCCTGCAGCACTCCACCTGAATGAGGGATCTGGTGATCTCCCAGGGACAAATCGGTCTTAAGGGCAAAAGAGGCCGGAAGTGGGACCGTGTGAAGCAAGGACTGGGCCTGAGCTGTGGGGCTTCCTGCAGTGAGGCTTTGCCAGAAACACCCGAAGTCCAGCCTCTGTCACTCAGCATCTCCGAGTAGGGGCCAGAACAGGGGAGGAGGACCGTGTTGGGTATGACTTGGCTGTGGGAGGTTTTGTTTGAGGACCCTAGAAATAGCTGGGGCTCATTCAAGGGCTGCTCTGAGCAGGTGAGATGCCCTGCACCTCATTCAAGTAGGCAGGGCAGAGGCACAGGTGCTGTGAGTGATGGTCCTGTTTTCTTGTTGTTTTGTTTTGTTTTTGTTTTTAGAGACAAGGTCTCGTTCTGTTGCCCAGGCTGGAGTGCAGTGGCATGATTGTAGCTCACTGCTGCCTCGATCTCCTGGGCTCAGGCGATCCTCCTGCCTCAGCCTCCTGAGTAGCTGGGAATAAAGGGACATGCCACCATGCCCAGCTAATTTTTAGTTTTTTGTAAAGATGGGGTCTTGTGGCCAGGCGAGGTAGCTCACGCCTGTAATCCCAGCACTTTGGGGAGGCCGAGGCGGGCGGATCATGAGGTCAGGAGATCGAGACCATCCGGGCTGACACGGTGAAACTGCATCTATACTAAAAATACAAAAAATTAGTCGAGCGTAGTGGTGGGCGCCTGTAGTTCCAGCTACTCGGGAGGCTGAGGCAGGAGAATGGCGTGAACCCAGGAGGCAGAGCTTGCAGTGAGCCGAGATTGCGCCACTGCACTCTAGCCTGGGCGACAGAGTGAGACTCCGTCTCAAAAAAATAAAAAAGATGGGGTCTTGCTATGTTGCCCAGGGTGGTCTGAAACTCCTGGTTTCAGGCAGTCCTCCTGCCTTGGGCTTCCAAAGGGCTGGGATTACAAATATGAGCCACCATACCTGGCCTTTCTTTTGTTGTTGTTGTTTTTGAGAAAGAGTTTCGCTCTTGTTGCTCAGGCTGGAATGCAGTGGCGTGATCTTGGCTCATTGCAACCTCCACCTCCCAGATCCAAGAGATTCTCCTGCCTCCCAAGTAGCTGGGATTACAGGTGCCCACCATCACACCCAGCTAATTTTGTGTATTTTTAGTAGAGATGGGGTTTCACCATGTTGGCCAGGCTGGTCTTGAACTCCTGACCTCAGGTGACTCACCCGCCTCAGCCTCCCAAAGTGCTGGGATTACAGGCGTGAGCCACAGCGCCTGGCCTGTTGTTTTAAATAAACCAGCTTTACTGAGATATCATTCACAATTTACTCATTTAAAGTTTACACTTTACTGTACAACCATCACCACAACCAATTTTAGAACATTTGCATCACCCCATAAAGAAATTCTGTACTCAAGGCCAGGCACGGTGGCTCAAGCCTTTAATCCCAGCACTTTGGGAGGCCAAGATAGAAGGATCACTTAAGGCCGGCAGTTTGAGACCAGCCTGAGCCACATAGCGAGACCCTGTTTCTACAAAAAATTTAAAGAATTCACGGCTGGGCGCGGTGGCTCACGCCTGTAATCCCAGCACTTTGAGAGTCCGAGGTGGGTGGATCATGAGGTTGGGAGATCCAGACCATCCTGGCTAACACGGTGAAACCCTGTCTCTACTAAAAATACAAAAAATTAGCCAGGCGTGATGGTGGGCACCTGTACTCCCAGCTACTGGGGAGGCTGAGGCAGGAGAATGGTGTGAACCTGGGAGGCAGAGGTTGCAGTGAGTGGAGATCACGCCACTGCACTCCAGCCTGGGCAACAGAGCAAGACTCCGTCTCACAGGTGGTGCACGCCTGTGGTCCTAGCTACTCAGAAAGCTGAGGTGGGAGGATCACTTGAGTCCAGGAGTTTGAGGCTGCAGTGAGCTATTACTGAGCCACTGCACTCCAGCCTAGGTGACAGAGCAGGATCTCATCTCTAAAGACAATTTAAAAAGTTAAAAATTTAAAAATTAAGCCAAGCGCAGTGGCTTATGGGTATAATCCTAGCACTTTGGCAGGGCGAGGCGGGTGGATCACCTGAGCTCAGGAGTTCGAGACCAGCCTGGCCAACATGGCAAAACCCATCTCTACTGAAAAAAATACAAAAATTAGCTGGACACGGTGGTGCACACCTGTAACCTCAGCTACTTGGGAGGCTGAGTCACTAGAATCACTTGAACCTAGAAGGCAGAGTTTGCAGTTAGCTCAGATGGCGCCACTACACTGCAGACTAGGCGACAGAGCAAAACCCTGTCTCAAAAAACAAAACAAAACAAAACAAACAACAACAAAAAATTAAAGAAACCCTGAACTCAGTAGCAGACACTCCCTGTTCCTCCTAGCAGCCCCACCCCACCTGCTGGGTGACAATTCTTGTGCCCTTGTTTTCCCCCAAGTCTGTGCAACAGGGGTCACAGGGAGTTGAGGAAGAGGAGGGGTCTCTGACAACACATGGAGACTCCTCAGCAGCTCTTCGTCCAGGTCTACAAGGAACAAATCCAGTCCCAAAGACACCAGGTCCCAGAAGCCAAAGCCTGAAATGAGGCTAGCAGGAGGCAGCCTTTGGCTCTGTCTGTTGCCAGATGGGCTGGGTGGGGAGGTGAAGCTTGGGATGGGGGATCTGGGGGACAGGCAGGGTGGGGAGTGACTGGCTGCTCCAGGCACAGCCAAGCTAGCTGTGCTTGGCTTGGCTTCCTGCCCTCAAATCTGCAAATGGTGAGTTTTCTTTTTTCTTTTTTTTGAGACAGAAGTCTCGCTCTGTAGCCCAGGCTGGAGTGCAATGGCGCGATCTCAGCTCATTGCAACCTCTGCCTCCCAGGTTCAAGCAGTTCTCCTGCCTCAGCCTCCTGAGTAGCTGGGATTACAGGCGCACACCACCACATTGCCTAATTTTTGTATTTTTAGTAGAGACAGAGTTTCCCCATGTTGGCCAGGCTGGTCTCGAATTCCTGACCTCAGGTGATCCACCCACCTCAGCCTCCCAAAGTGCTGAGATTACAGGCGTGAGCCACCGCACCCGACCCCAGGAAGGGTTAGTCTTCTCTGCTGAGCTAGACTGGCATGGGAGTATTGGGGCCTGCAGGAAATGGCCCACTCCTGGCTGCTCTGCCTCAATCCTGGAGTTCTGGGATGCACCTGTCCCCCAGGGCCTGGCACCCCCACCCTGTTCACCCCTGCCCCCTAGGTCTCCTGTTCAGGCTGCCATCACACCTCTGTCTGCCCCCTGGGTGTCCCTGTAGGACTCACGCCTCTGCCCGATCCACCATGGTCCTAATGAGCTCCCAGAGGAGGCCCGAGAGTGTGGAGCAGGTCTGCCGCATCCACAGCCTGAGGTCCGTGACCACCTGTGCGAGGAGGAGGTGGTGCTCAGGGAAGCCGACGTATTGCTTCCCTGAGGAGCCAGGACCGCTGCAGAGCTCTAACTGCCACCTGGGCTCCTCAAGTTTGGGACAACCGGAGCAGGGGGATGGAGGGGCTAGAAGCACCTGGTCATTCCGGCTCCGTCCCGTGTGCAGCTTCCCTGCCGTTTCACCAATGAGCTCCTGGAAGTGAAGGGAGACCCAGGGTCACGGTCTATATCCCCAGAGGAGTCAACCCAGGCAGGGCAGGGTTCCTCATCAGCCCTGTCAACCTACCTCCATACCCCAGAGCTCCGGGTCCTGCCCAAATCTCTTGCCATTTCTGCTGAGGCCTGTTGTTCTTTTTTTTTTTTTTTTGTAATTTTTGTAGTTGTGGGACCTCATTATGTTGCCCAGGCTGGACTCGAACTCCTGGCCTCAAGCAATCCTCCCACCTCAGCCTCCCAAAGTGCTAGGATTATAGGCATGAGCCAGGGCGCCTGGCTCATGTCCTGAGGTCTCGCATGCTGTCTGCCAATGGCGAAGTAAACAGAATGATGGTGCTAATGCTCAAAGTGGCCCTGGGCAAAGTGGAGAGGGGAGGCCAGGAAAGCAGCGGGGCTCCAGGGGTCATACCTTCAGGCGGCGCTCATTGGCTGTGTGGATGTCCTCATCATTGGAGTTGAGTCTGAAGATGCCCTGGGCCCACTCCTCAGCCACCTATAGCAGGTAGCAGCAATGCCAGAGGTCAGGTGAGCAGGCATCAGCAGCCAAGAGAGCCCCTGCCCTGGTCCCACCCTATCCCTGATGACTGACTGTCCCTGTCCGGGAGCTAAGTCCTGGAAGCGCACCCTGGGAGGGGGCATCTCAGGCCCAGCACACCTTCACCCATGAGCCATGTGGGCCACAGGGGTCATTAAAAGATGGAGAGAGGTGATCATCAAGGCACACAGTTAAACAGCACTTGAGTATATAATTAGTTCAGTGTGAAACCACAGATGGGCAACACTGCACTGTTTGCTCAGGGATTTGGTGGGAGCCTGGGGCCACAGGAAAGGGGCCTTGGGTGGGGCTTGGGCCACGGTGAGTACCTTATCTAGGCCATGGAGTATCTGGTCCATCTCGGCCTTGGTGAGGAGCCCTGCCTTCTCCAGGCCCCTGCTGTAGGCTTTGCTGCCTTGAACATCCACCTTCCAAAGGTGCCGGTCGTAGGAAATGGACGCGTTGAATTTCTCCATGATGGGGTCCACTGCACCCACAAACCGGCCACCCCAAAGCTTCCCACTCTGGCCAGGAGAGCAAGAACAATTAGTCTCTCCTCCACCCTCCAGAACAGCACTTCTTGCAAAGAGTCTTTGGGAAACTTATCAAGTCTGATGGTAGCAGGGGCATCAGATCATTCTAACTGGGCAGACAAGGAGGCTGAGACCTTCCCAGAGTCACCACTCTGGGAGTGAGCATGGGTACGTGGCTGAACACCAAAAGTTTGGGTTCTTTTTTTTTTTTTTGAGACAGATTCTCACTCTGTCGGCCAGGCTGGAGTGCAGTGGTGCCATCTCGGCTCACTGCAATCTCTGCCTCCCAGGTTCAAGAGATTCTCCTGCCTCAGACTCCTGGGTAGCTGGGATTACAGGCACATGCCACCACACCCAGCTAATTTTTGTATCATTAGTAGAGATGGGGTTTCTTTTTTTTTTTTTTTGGAGACGGAGTTTCGCTCTTGTTGCCCAGGCTGGAGAGCAATGGCGCGATCTCGGCTCACCGCAACCTCCGCCTCCCAGGTTCAAGCAGTTATCCTACCTCAGCCTCCTGAGTAGCTGGGATTACAGGCATGCACTACCACGCCCGGCTAATTTTTTGTATTTTTAGTAGAGACGGGGTTTCTCCATGTTGAGGCTGGTCTGGAACTCCTGACCTCAGGTGATCCGCCCACCTCGGCCTCCCAAAGTGCTGGGATTACAGGCGTGAGCCACCGCGCCCGGCCCGAGATGGGGTTTCACCATGTTGGCCAGGCTGGTCTTGAACTCCTGACCTCAGGTGATCCTCCTGTCTTGGCCTCTGAAAGTGCTAGGATTACAGGCATGAGCCACTGTGTGTGGCCTTGAAGTTGGGGTTCTTTCCCACCACATGGCACCCCTCCAAGGAGATGGTGGCAGGGCCTGAGGCACCCCTCAGACCACAGCAGAGCTTCTGGAACCTTTCCCACCACTGACCAAGGAGCCAGGTGCCATCCTAATTGTTGATACAACCCTCTGGGGTAGGCATCAATACAATTCCACTATGAAGAGGGGGAAACTGAGGCACAGAGCAGCCTGCTCTCATCTGGGGTGGGAGAGCCAGGGCTGTGGCCCAGCAGTCTGAAGTCAGAACCTATGCTTTTCACCCCTGTTCCACCAGGGCTTCTGGACTTGGCTTTGGTGTCCTGAACCTTTGCTGCAGGGACAGGCAAAGAGGCCTTGAGGGTCTCCACCAAGCTTAAGTGCCCTGCAACTCTCTCCCTCACAGCTTGGAGCTGGACTAAGATCCCAATTCCTACCACTCCCTTGGCTCTGAAAAGCACCCTGACACCCCCATTGTCACTGGCCTTCTAGGAGGTCGCTGGGTGATCCCTTACTCCCCAGGAGCCAAGAGCGGAGGAATGGTATGTAGGCATCTACGTTTTGTTCGTTTTTTTTTTTTGAGATAGAGTCTCACTCTGTTGCTTAAGCTGGAGTGCAGTGGCATGATCTCAGCTCACTGCAACCTCCACCTCCTGGCTTCAAGCCAATTTTCCTGCCTCAGCCTCCTGAGTAGCTGGAATTTTAGTTGTGTGCCACCACACCTGGCTGAGTTTTATTTTATTTATTTATTTATTTATTTATTTATTTATTTATTTATTTATTTATTTTTTGAGACAGAGTCTCGCTCTGTCACCCAGGCTGGAGTGCAGTGGCGCGATCACGGCTTACTGCAAGCTCCGCCTCCCGGGTTCACGCCATTCTCCTGCCTCAGCCTCTCCGAGTAGCTGGGACTACAGGCGCCCGCCACCACGCCTGGCTAATTTTTTGTGTTTTTAGTAGAGACAGGGTTTCACCGTGGTCTCGATCTCTTGACCTCGTGATCCGCCCGCCTCGGCCTCCCAAAGTGCTGGGATTACAAGTGTGAGCCACTGCGCCCGGCCGAGTTTTATATTTTTAGTAGAGACGGGGTTTCACCATGTTGGTCAGCCTGGTCTCGAACTCCTGATCTCAGGTGATCCCCTGACCTTGGCATCCTGAAGTGCTTGGGATTACAGGCATGAGCCACCTTGCCCAGCCTGTTTTGTTCGTTAAAAAAAATCTTTTTTAATTCTTTTTTTTTTTTTTGAGATGGGGTCTGTCTTTGTCACCCAGGCTGGAGTGCAGTGGCGGGATCTTGGCTCACTGCAAGCACCACCTCCCAGGTTCACGCCATTCTCCTGCCTCAGCCTCCTGAGTAGCTGGGGCTACAAGTGCCCGCCACCATGCCCGGCTAATTTTTTGTATTTTTCTTTTTTTCAGTAGAGACGGGGTTTCACCGTGTTAGCCAGGATGGTCTTGATCTCCTGACCTTTGATCTTCCCACCTCGGCCTCCCAAAGTCCTAGGATTACAGGCGTGAACCACTGCACCCGGCCTTTAAATTCTTTTTTAGACACAGGGTCTCACTTTGTTACCCAGGTTGGAGTGCAGTGGCACCATCATAGCTCACTGCAGCCTCAAACTCCTGGGCTCAACCAATCGTCTCGCCTCAGCCTCCCCAATAGTTGAGACTACAAGCATGCGCCACCACACCCAGACATTTTTTAAAAAATTTTATAGGACCAGGAGTGGTGGCTCACGCCTGTAATCCCAGCATTTTGGGAGGCTGAAGTGGGTGGATCACGAGGTCAGGAGATAGAGACCATCCTGGTCAACATGGTGAAACCCAGTCTCTACTAAAAATACAAAAATTAGCCGGGCATGGTGGTGTGCTCCTGTAGTCCCAGCTACTTAGGAGGCTGAGGCAGGAGAATCGCTTGAACCCAGGAGGTGGAGGTTGCAGTGAGTCAAGATCACGCCACTGCACTCCAGCCTAGGTGACAGAGCAAGACTCTGTCTCGAAATAAATAAATAAATAAATAAAAATAAAAAATTTGGTAGAGACAGGGTCTCGCTATGCTGCCCAGGCTGGTCTTGAACTCCTGGGCTCAAGCCGTCCTCCAGCCTCAGCTTCCCAAAGTGCTGGGATTACAGGCATGAGCGTAGGCACCGGCCACATCTATGTTTTGAAAGATGGCAGAGGCCAGGGCATGGGACAGAGCGGGGAGGGGGTACAGAACACCTGGGGAGCAGCCCTAGTGCCCAGGACTGGGAGGAGGGTGGCGCAGAGGTGGGCATGTCACTTCACTTCACTGACGTCCTTTTTGTGGAAGGGAGTCTACAATGGCCAATGTGGATATATATATCCTCCTCTGTCCCCCTGCAATGCCCCAGACTTCTATTAACCACCTGGCCTGGCACCTATTATTAAACCTCAGGGGCCGGGTGTGGTGGCTCACACCTGTAATCCCAGCACTTTGGGAGGCCAAGGTGGGCGGATCACGAGGTCAGGAGATAGAGACCATCCTGGCTAACACGGTGAAACCCCATCTCTACTAAAAATACAAAAAAAAAGTTAGCCGGGCATGGTGGTGGCGGGCGCCTGTAGTCCCAGCTACTTGGGAGGCTGAGGCAGGAGAACAGCATGAACCCGGGAGGTGGAGCTTGCAGTGAGCTGAGATCGTGCCACTGCACTCCAGCCTGGGCGACAGGGCAAGACTCTGTCTCAAAACAAAAACAAAAACAAAAACAAAAACCTCAGGGTTGGGAGGCCCAGGCAGGTGGATCACTTGAGGTCAGGAGTTCGAGATCAGCCTGGCCAACATGGTGAAACCTCACCTGTACTAAAAATACAAACATTAGCCAGGCACGGTGGCAGGCAGCTGTAGTCCCAGCCACTTGGAAGTCTGAAGCAGGAGAATCACTTGAATCCTGTAGGTAGAGGTTGCGGTGAGCAGAGATGGCGCCATTGCACTCCAGCTTGGGCGACAGAGCAAGACTCCTTCTTAAAAATAATAATAATAAGATAAGGATAATAATAGCCTGATAGCCTTGTTGTGAGCATTTAATCAGATAATATTTGCAAATTGCATACACAACACGGTGCCTGGTACTCAGGAAGGACTCGAGAAATGCCAGCAGTTACTAAGGGAGGGCTGTCGGGGGATAGGACATGCTTCAGCTCCACTCCTGGTTCCTGTATGCACCCCAGAGACCTCTACAGTGCTCTGGCCCTGAGCTGTGAGCTGACCCCTCCATGCCCAACAGCCCCAGCTGCCAAAGGACTCTGCCCTGCAGAGGCAGTCTCCGCCCCCACCCCATCTTTCAGCTGGTCCTGCCCCTTAACCCACAGCTGCCCCACCAAGCCTAGATCTCCAGCAAAGCACCACATGGGGCCCTGGTCCTGATCACTGAAGCCAGCCAGTCAGAACTGGGGCCAGCCTGCCCCTCAGCCAGGAGCCTGGCACTGCCTTCCCCAGTGGGCTCCTGGGCCACCCTGCCTAGGTTGTTAGTAATAAAAACAACTACTTAATAAGTGGAGCTGCAGCCAAACCAATTAGTGCCAACCTACAGGAAGGCCTGGGGCAAGCTGAGGTCACCTGGAACAGTGGGCTTTTTGGAAGCCAGACCACTCTGCTCTAGAACCAATCTCCTATCTTTACTGGCAGGCATAATAGGACCCCACAGGGACATCAGAGTGAGGTGCCTCCCCTTGGGCACTGGGGAGAGTGGACGCCCAGTGTGGTAGCAGAAGGTGATACTCCAAGCCAGGACACATCTGGGCCAGAATGATCTCTTCAGGGCCAGGGGATGGGGCACTGAGTTGGGCTGGGTTGAATGAGCAACAGTCAAGGTCAAATGTACATGGGAAATACCAGTTTTGGTTTTGGGATTTGTGGGGTTTTTTTCTTTTTTTGAGGTGGAGTCTTGCTTTGTCACCCAGGCTGGAGTGCAGTGGTGTGATCTCAGCTCACTGCAACCTCCGCCTCCCGAGTTCAAGTGATTCTCCTGCCTCAGCCTCCCGAATAGCTGGGACTACAGGCACCCACTACCACACCCAGCTAATTTTTGCATTTTTAGTAGAGACGGGGTTTCACCACGTTGGCCAGGCTGGTCTCAACTCCTGACCTCAGGTGATCCACCCGCCTCGGCCTCCCAAAGTGCTGGGATTACAGGTGTGAGCCACCATGCCTGGCAGGTTTTTTTATTTTCATTTTTTTGGAACTGGATCTCACTCTGTTGCCTGGGCTGGGGTGCAGTGGTGAGATCATGCTCACTGCAGTCTCAAACTCCTGGGCTCAAGCAATCCTCATGCCTCTGCCTCCTGTGAGACTACAGGTGTACGCCGCCACACCTGGGTAATTTTCAAAATCTTTTTATAGAGACAAGGCCTCACTACATTGCCCAGGCTGGTCTGGAATTCCTGGGCTTCAGCAATCCTCCCGCCTCGGCCTCCCAAAGTAGAAATATCAGTATTGTTGTGGTTAGCCACCATTTATTGAGCACCTACTGTTGCTCAGCCCCGTGCTAGGGATTTGACATAGGTTATTACGGCCTTTTATGAAGTGGGCAATATTACCCCTATTTCACAAATGAGGAAAGAGGTTTAAAGGGCTCAAGCGACTGGTATAGAAACCAAGCCTGTTTGGCTCCAAAGTCCAGGCCCTACCCCCCTGCCATGACCCAGAAGCTTGCAGGGCACTGAGCTTGCAGGGCACTGAGAAAGAGGAAGCGAATTGCTAGCTAATGAAGGCCAGAAGGGCCTGGAACCCAGACCTCCTGCTTCCCGGAGTTCCCTACATCAAGCATCAGGTGAACAGCCCCTTTCACCTGAAGGGTCCAAAGCAATGGCCTCATAATCTAGTGCCTTACAGAGTGAGGCCGACAGCTATTATTACGCCCATTGCCAGATAAATCAACTGTGGCCCAAGGAAGGAAACCTCTGCCTGGGAATCCAGCATCTCAGTGGTCAGGAAGAGAAGCCAGGAGCCCTTGACCCTAAGGAGCAGGGTCCAGTGAAACAGGAAGGGACCAGGCACCAGGGTTGCTGGAGCCACAAGGCGAGGTCCCCTTTTTCGTGGCTCTTTCCACATGCCACAGTCAAGGACAAGAACACTTAGGGGCTGAGCCTTATTCTACAAACAGGGACAATTGCTCTAGCAGAAGGGATGAGGTGTGGGGTGGGACCTCACAGGAGGACACGTGGGAAGAAGGAAGGAAAAGGTGGAAGGCTGAAGGTTTGGGAGCACTTTTCCTGGCCACGCAGGCATCACTGTGAGGTGAGGACAGAGCCACTCTACCCCTCGTAGTGTGGGTTGGTGGGTTTGCCACAAGGGCTGCCTGGGGACACTGGTGAGTCCCGGTAAAGGTGACTGCTGAGCTCCAGAAGATGCGCCCGGGAGGGTTGGGAGTGCAGGCTTCCTGGGTAATTTTCAAAATTACTTCCTGGAGGGCGATTCCCAGCAGGGTGGCCCGAGGCAGGTCTGGCGCCCCCACTCTCTCGTTTGGAGGCTGGGAGGACCGAAGTCCCCGAGGTCCCACTCACCTCCGAGGCCATGTTGGGTGGTTCCTCGTCGTCCGGAAGCTTCAGTCCTCCGGGCCTGGAAGACAAGACGGGACTGACGACCTCCTTGGCTAGCAGGGTACCCCGGGCCGGGCTGGCTCCGAGCTCTGGGCACTGCCCTTGACCGAGCGCAGCCCTTGGGGACGTGGACGTGAGCATGCGCCACAGTTCTCGGCGTCCTCCACGCCCGTCCCGCCCATCCGGCCGTCGCGCACTCACCTCCGCCTGGCCGCACGGATAGTGTCGCGCCCGCCACTGACCAGGGCTTTTCTGGCCGGGATGGCATCAGCAGCCGCCCGATCCTGTCCCCACCCCTGGCGGCGGCCGCGCCAATAGGAGGCCGCCCGGCGGGGTGGGCTGTGCCTCCATCCTCCAATCCTGGCCGTGGGCGGGGACACCTCCGGCTGAGCTGGAGGCTAAGCGGCCCCGGGGCGGGGGAGCGGGCGGGGAAAGGGTTGGGGGGACCCCGACGGGGAAGCGGCCTGGGTTGGGGTTGGGGAGGGTAGTGCCCTGGCGTTCACGCTGTGGTCAGCAGACACGCAGGGGACCGGAGACTCGGGCCAGGGGTAGAGGCTATGACATCAGGCCCGGGCCTGGCGGGTTCACAAGATACACAAGGTGAAATGGCATGTTCGCTCATTCATTCATTCATTCATTCATTCATTCATTCATTCATTCATTCAACAAACACGTACAAGGCACCTCTACGTGCCAGGTACAGAGAAAGGCATCAAGGAAAAAGGAAGGAGCATCAGAAAGCCTGTGCCAGGCGTGGTGGCTCACAGCTGTAATCTCAGCACTTTGGAAGGCCGAGGTGGGAGGATCGCTTGAGGCTAAGAGTTGGAGACCAGCCTGGGCAATATAACAAGATCCCGTCTCTACAAAAAAATTAATTAAAAAAAAGAAAATAGCAGGGCGTGGTGGTGCAAGCCTGCAGTCCTAGCTACTCAGGAGGCTGAGGCGGGAGGAGCACCTGAGCCCAGGAGTTCGAAGCTGCAGTAAGCTATTGTGCCACTGCACTGCAGCCTGACTCCTGTAAAATGGAAAAGAAACGCAGCCGGAGGCCGGGCGCAGTGGTTTACCCCTGTAATCCCAGCACTTTGGGAGGCCGAGGCGAGTGGACCACGAGGTCAGGAGTTTGAGACCAGCCTGGCCAAGATGGTGGAACCCCGTCTCTACTAAAAATACAAAAATTAGCGGGGCACGGTGGCGGGCTCCTGCAATCCCAGTGACTCAGGAGGCTGAGGCAGGAGAGTCGCTTGAACCCGGGAGGTGGAGATTGCAGTGAGCTGAGATCATGCCATTGCACTCCAGCCTGGGTGACAGAGCAACATTCCATCTCAAAAAAAAAAAAAGAAAAAAAAAGAAAAGAAAAAAGAAACGCAGCAGGTCACAATGGCTTACGCTTTTAATCTCAGCACTTTGAGAGGCTGAGGTGGGCGGATCACCTGAGGTCAGGAATTCGAGACCAGCCTGGCTAACACGGTGAAACCTTGTCTCTATTAGCCGGGGATGGTGGTGGGCACCTGTAGTCCCATATACTGGGAAGGCTGAGGCAGGAGAATCACTTGAACCAGGGAGGTGGAGGTTGTAGTGAGCTGAGATAGCACCACTGCACTCCAGCCTGGGCGACAGAGTGAGACTCTGTCTCAAAAAAAAAAAGAAAAAGAAAAAAAGAAAAGAGAAAACAAAGAAAGAAACAAAACAAAAGAAATGAAGCCTGACTTCAAGAAGTTCCAACATAGCATGGAGGAGGTGTGCAGGGAGCACGGGGGTGGGGGTGGGGGGCTATATTGGGTACTCAGGGAAGATGTCTTTGATCTGATTAATTAATTATTCAACCAAAATGGCAGGCTGGATTCTAGGCACTGGGAGTACCCCAAAGGGGCTTCTAGTGAACCTGTCTTCTGCATTGGGTCTTGGAAGACGGGAGGAATTTGCCCAGGGAAGAAGGGGAGAAGAACATTCCAGGCAGAGGGAGAAGTCTGGACAAAAAAATGTGACTGGCCTGCTTTAAGAACAGGAAATCATCCAAGTGGCTATAACTATAACAAAAGGTAGGGAGGAGAGGCAGAAGGAGTTTGGGGGAAGGCTGTGAAGAGTTTTCAATGTCAAGAGAGGGAGTTTGTTCTTGGTCCTATAGGTCATAGGAAACCCCAATCGATTTTAAAATCAGGGGAGCCAAATTTATTTTATTTTATTTTTATTTATTTATTTATTTATTTATTGAGATGGAGTTTCGCTCTTATTGCTCAGGCTAGAGTGCAATGGCACGATCCCAGCTCACTGCAACCCCTGCCTCCCAGGTTCAAGTGATTCTCCTGCCTCAGCCTTCCAAGTAGCTGGGGTTACAGGCATGCACCACTACGCCTGGCTAATTTTGTATTTTTAATGGAGACGGGGTTTTTCCATGTTGGTCAGGCTGGTCTTGAACTCCTGACCTCAGGTGATCCGCCTGCCTCAACCTCCCAAAGTGCCGGGATTACAGGGGTGAGCCGCTGCGCCCGGCTGAAACCCCATCTTAGAAAAAAAAAAAAAAAAAGGAAGGAAGAAAGATAAATCTAGCTATAGTATTGAGGATGGAATGGAGGGAGAAGAAAAGACCAATGGCTGGAATATTTTATGATTTGAAGGTGTTTAGGCCCTCGCTCACTCAAGAGTGGAATTACTTGGAGTTCCCAGAATGCACCCAACTGTTTCAAGCCTTCCTAAATGCTCTTCCCTGTGCCTGGGATGCCCTTCCCTCAGTGTTGGTCTTGCTACCTCCCATTCGTTTTTTTGTTTTGTTTTGTTTTGTTTTTTTTTTGAGACGGAGTCTCACTCTGTCCCCCAGGCTGGAGTGCAGTGGCACAATCTTGGCTCACTGTAAGCTCCATCTCCCGGGTTCATGCCGTTCTCCTGCCTCAGCCTCCCGAGTAGCTGGGACTACAGGCGCCCACCACCATGCCCGGCTAATTTTTTGTATTTTCGGTAGAGACAGGATTTCATCGTGTTAGCCAGGATGATCTCAATCTCCTGACCTCGTGATCCACCCACCTTGGCCTCCCAAAGTGCTGGGATTACAGGCGTGAGCCACCGCGCCTGGCCTCGTCCATCAGTATTCTAGCCAAACATCATCAATGTCAGGTAGACTCCCAGCTGATCCAGGCTTCCAACTCTGGGCTCCCATGTGATCCTGAGTATACGGGCATTTAGCAATCTTTTCCTGATTTGGGAGCACTGTAGTGCCTTCTGGGCCTTCTCCACCACCCAAGTGGTGCGCTCCTTGCAAGCAAAGCCTCATCTGACACATTTGTGTGCCCTGACTCCCAGCCCTCTCCTGTCTTCCCCCACAGAAGCCCTAGAACTGGGCTGCAGCTGACCACTGGGAGGACAGGAAAGACTGTTAGATCAACTGCATACCGTGTGGTCCTGAAAAATGCCAAAGTGGAGTGGCAAGTCCCGAGATCCAACAGCTAGTGTCTGAGGCCTGGCATCCCTTCCTGGGAGGCCTCGTGTGAAAGTCAGTGGCATTCTGCAGACGTGAGGTCGTGCTTCTGAATATCCAGCAAAATACTGGGGCCAAACCCTTTGACAAATGAACTGAGGCTAGAAAGAGAGTTGGAGAAGTGGTTTGACAGCACAGCTGTAACCACAATACCTAACATGGGTAAGTCACCAGGTGGCAGGCTCTGAGCTAAAATTCATCTCATTGCATCTTCACCACAGTACTGTTCATAGATAAAGAAACAGAAGCTGGGTGGGCTTTGTGGCTCACGCCTGTAATCTCAACACTTTGGGAGGCCGAGGCAGGCAGATCACCTGAGGTCGGGAGTTTGAGACCAGCCTGACCAACATAGAGAAAGCCCATCTCTACTAAAAATACAAAATTAGGTGGGCATGGTGGTGCATGCCTGTAATCCCAGCTACTCGGGAGGCTGAGGCAGGAGAATCGCTTGAATCGGGAGGCAGAGGTTGTGGTGAGCCGAAATCGCGCCATTGCACTCTAGCCTGGGCAACAAGAGTGAAACTCCATCTCAAAAAAAAAAAAAAGAAAGAAACGGAAGCTGCAAAGGGTTAGGGTTAGGGGTTAGAGGACATGTGCACAGGCACCCAGGTAGTAGAAGAGGACAGTCAGTCTGGCTGCCCAGAAGACAGAAGAGAGATTGTCCGTCCAGGTTTGTTTGCAACAAACAGCAAGCTTGCAAGCTTGACATTTGTGGAGGCCATGCTGTAGGGATGGGGAAGAGACTCAGGAAGAGGAGAAAGACAGGAAGGCAAGCCGGGCACGGTGGCTCACGCCTGTGGGCACGGTGGCTTACACCTGTAGCCCCAGCTACTTGGGAGGCTGAGGCAAGAGAATCGCTTGAACCCAAGAGGTGGAGGTTGCAGTGAACCGACATCATGCCACTGCACTCCAGCCTGGGGACAGAGCGAGACTTGGTCTAAAAAACAAACAAACAAACAAAAAAAGACAAGAAGGCAGCATAAAGGCTTGCAAAAAGCAAAAAATCAAAAACAAATAAACAAAAAGCAGATGAGTCAAAAGTGTCTGCAGCTGAGTCCCTGACAGTTGACACTGAAATGGGTGTGAGGCTTTATCTTGACAAAGCATCCTTGGCATTAAAGACTCATAGGAGGGCAGGGCGCAGTGGCTCATGCCTGTAATCCCAGCACTTTGGGAGGCTGAGGTGAACGGATCACCTGAGGTCAGGAGATTGAGATCAGCCTGGCCAATATGGTGAAACTACGTCTCTACTAAAAATACAAAAATCAGAGTGCGACCCGTCCTGTCCTTGCCATGACGCTGTACCAGGCTCCAGAGTCCAGAAAGGTGTTCATTCAGAGACTACAGCAGCGGCACACGCTGCCAGTTCCAGACTGAGTTCCCCACAGAGCTGGAGAACCAGATTGATAGGCAGCAGTTTGAAGAAATAGTTCGAACTCTAAATAACCTTTATGGAGAAGCAGAGAAGCTTGGTGGCCAATCATATCTTGAAGGTTGTTTGGCTTGTTTAACAGCATATACCATCTTCCTACGCATGGAAACTCATTACCAGAGGTTCTGAAGAAAGTCTTCAAATGCATTCAAGAGCAGAATGAGAAGATCTATGCTCCACAAGGCCTCCTCCTGACAGACTCCATTGAGTGAGGACTGAGAGTTATTGAAATTACCATTTATGAAGGCAGAGGCATGAGCCATGGAAGATAAACCATAGAATTAAAGATCCCACTTCCAGCCGGGCCCCTCATGTATCCATTGGCCAACTGCAGAGTGTCCCTACCTCCTCTCCAGAGCATCATTCCTTTCTATCTGCTGCCAGAGCCACGGTGCCATTTACTCCAAGGACTTTGTAAAATTCCACACCTGGAATGACCTCTAGTCGCTTGGTATCCACTTTGTGTCTCCAAATTGTGTAGGACTCTGTAATCTTTTGACTAGTTTCTGAGAAAACACATGAAGCATTTCATTTTTTTTTTTATTGTAGGCCATTTAATAAAACGCAGCTGGTTAGCCCAGTGCAAAGCTTATTATCTGCCACCAGTACGTACCATTGGTTCTCTTCATTCCTTGGGCCAGCTTCAGACCTCAACAAGTTGTATCTTTGCCAGTGTTCCATCTTGTTCCCCTAAATTAATAAAATGCTCTTCTCCAGGATTTTGGCGAGGGTTAGCTGTGGCCGTGGTTTTGCTAATGCACCTCCAAGATTTCAAAGATTTACCAGTTTTACCATGACTCAAATATTAAGATCTGTTTCTACTATTCAGTTCCTCAAACTGAAGCTCATTGAAAAAATAATATATCATGTTATTTGTTTTATTGTAGCAATTATTCCTCATTAAAGCAGTATTTAATGCAATTTCCAGTTATTTTTTTGGAGAATTTTATGTCATTGTTGCATTACCTTGAATGTTGTGATAATGTGATGTGCGTTGCTTGTTCATCACAAAAATCAGTAAGCACAATAAAGTGGATGCCAAACCATCAAACACACAGATGTTCCTGCTGTGTCCTTGGATATGTAATAAGCAGTTATAAAAATATTTTAATTATAGTTTTCTTATAAATGTAACTTATGAGAAAAAAATTTAATAGGAATAATACTGTATATTACTAATTTTTAACTATCCCTATGCAAACCTTATGACTCACAGAATTTTCTCATACACAGTATTCAGTGCACAGAAAACTTATGACTGGCTCAAGTACAGTAAGTTACTTCTAAGTAAAACCTCAAGTCTGGGTCCATATTTGTAGCTCTGCTTTTGGCTGTACATTTCTAGGATCAGGGCTCTTTATGCCTTTTCGTTCATCCTTGGGGTTTGAGAGCACTGTATTCGGGAGAGAGTTTAAAAATACATTAGGAGAGGGAAACCATTGAAAGTTTAATGGTCAGAGATATTGTAGGTGCTAATACTGGATTTTGTCTTTCAGATTTAATTTCTTTTATGGGTCTGTTGGTCATTCAATAAATCCTATAAGTATGTGTAATATTTCAACTGTGTAAAACTCGTTTGTCACTTTAAAGCCTGTGATAGTGTGTTTGTGTTTTCAACCCATTGCAATAACTTTGCTGAAATATTAACACATTAATAAAATTTTTCTTAAAAAAAAAAATAAAAATAAAAATACAAAAATTAGCCAGGCGTTGTGGTGCACGCCTGTAATCCCAGCTACTCCAGAGGCTAAGGGAAGATAATCACTTCAACCCAGGAGGCAGAGGTTGCAATAAGCCAAGATTCCACCACTGCATTCCAGCCCAGGAGATTAAAAAAAAAAAAAGGCCGGGCGCGGTGGCTGTTGCCTGTAATCCCAGCACTTTGGGAGGCCGAGGTAGGCGGATCACTAGGTCAGGAGATCAAGACCACCCTGGCTAACATGGTGAAACCCAGTCTCTACTAAAAATACAAAAAATTAGCCTGGCGCAGTGGCAGGCACCTGTAGTTCCAGCTACTGGGGAGGCTGAGGCAGGAGAATGGCATGAACCCAGGAGGCAGAGGTTGCAGTGAGCCAAGATTGCGCCACTACACTCCAGCCTGGGTGACAGAGCAAGACTCTGTCTCAAAAAAAAAAAAAAAAAAGAAGACATGGAAAAAGCCAATAAAATGATGTATGAACAAAATGGAAATATCAATAAAGAGATAGAAAACCTGAAAAAGAAACTAAGAACAAATTTTGCAGCTAAAAAGTATAATAACTAAAATGACAAATTGGCAGAATAAATGATATAATTTGGATGTTTGTCCCCCCAAAACTCATATTTAAATGTAATCCCAATGTTGGAGGTGGGCCCTGGTGGGAGGTGTTTTGGTCATGGGGACAGATCCCTTATGAATGGCTTGGTGCTCTCCTTGCAATAGTGAGTGAGTTCTTGTGGGATCTGGTTGTTGAAAAGTGTGTGGCACCTCCCTCCTCTCTCTCTTGCTCCTGCTCTTGCTGTGTGATGGGCTGGCTCTCCATCACCTTCCACCATGATTGTAAGTAAGCTTCCTGAGGTCTCACCAGAAGCAGATGCAAGCACCATGCTTCCCACAAAGCCTGCAGAACCATGAGGCAATGAAACCTCTTTTCTTTGTGAATTATGCAGTCTTAGGTAGTCCTTTATAGCAACACAAAGAATGGCCTAATACAAAAAAGAATGAGCAAATTTGAAGAAAGGGCAATGGAAAGTATTGAGTCTGAGGAATAGAAAGAAAAAAGATTGAGGAAAAGTGAACAGAGCCTAAGAGACCTGCGGGAAACCATCATGTGCCCCAACCTACACATTGTGAAAGTTCCAAAGGAGAAGGGGGGTGGGTGCTGAGAGAATATTTGAAGAAATAATAGCTGAAAACTTCCCAAATTTGATAAAAGACATAAGTATAAAAAATCCAAGAAGTTCAATGAACTCCAAGTAAGATGAACTCAGAGACCCATAGTGAGACACGTTATAATCAAAGTTGTGAAAACCAAGGAGAGAACCTTGAAAAGAGCATGAGAGAAGAGCATGCAAGGCATCCTCAATAAGATGAAAATCAGCAGATTTCTCATCAGAAGCTATAGAGATCAAAAAGCTAATATAGTGAAGTGGGGAGCTGTCAACTAAATATCTTATATCCAGCAAAACTATCCCTCAAAAATGAGAGAGTGGCCAGGTGTGGTGGCTCATGCCTGTAATCCCAGCACTTTGGGAGGCCGAGGCAGGCAAATCATGAGGTCAGGAGTTTGAGACCAGCCTGACCAACATGGTGAAATCCTGTCTCTGTTAAAAATACAAAAATTAGCCGGGCATGGTGGCAAGGAGAATTGCTTAAACCTGGGAGGTGGAGGTTGCAGTGAGCCGAGATTGTGCCACTGCACTCCAGCCTGTGTGACAGGGTGAAACTCCGTCTCAAAAAAAAAAAAAATGAGGGAGATATTAAGACATTCAAGATAAACAAAAGCTGAGGGAGTTTGGGCTGGGCACAGTGGCTCATGCCTGTAATCCTAGCACTTTGGTAGGCCAAGGCGGGCGGATCACCTGAGGTCGGGAGTTCGAGACCAGCCTGATCAACATGGAGAAACTCCGTCTCTACTAAAAATACAAAATTAGCCGTGCGTGGCGGCACATGCTTGTAATCCCAGCCACTCGGGAGGCTGAGGCAGGAGAATTGCTTGAACCCAGGAGGCTGAGGTTGCGGTGAGCCAAGATCGCACCATTGCACTCCAGCCTGGGCAACTGAGCGAAACTCTGTCTCAAAAAAAAAAAAAAGCTGGCTGGGCGCGATGACTCATGCTTGTAATCTCAGCACTTTGGGAGGCTGAGGCAGGCGGATCATGAGGTCAGGAGTTTGAGACCAGCCTGACCAACATGGTGAAACCCCGTCTCTACTAAAAACACAAAAATTAGGTTGGTGTGGTGGCGGGAGGCTGTAATCCCAGCTACTCAGGAGGCTGACGCAGGAGAATCGCTTGAACTGAGAGACCGAGGTTGCAGTGAGCTGAGATCGCGCCACTGCACTCCAGCCGGGGTGACAGAGCAAGACTCTGTCTCAAAAAAAAAAAAAAAAATGCTGAGAGAGTTTGTTACCACGAGACCTGCCCTGGAAGAAATGCTCAAAGGAATCCTGCAGGGTGAAATGAAAAGACACTAGTCAGTAACTCCAAGCCATTTGAGGAACTAGATATCTCAATAAAGATAAATACATAGGTAATTATAAAAGCCAGTATTATTGTAATAACAGTCTGTATCTCCACTTTTTGTTTTGTTTTTTTCTCTCTCTTTCTTTCTTTCTTTCCTTCTTTCTTCCTTTCTTTCTTTCTTTCTTCTTTCTTTTTTTGAGACAGAGTTTCCCTCTGTCGCCTAGGCTGGAGTGCAATGGTGCAATCTTGGCTCACTGCAACATCCACCTCCCAGGTTCAAGCAATTATCCTGCCTCAGCCTCCCAAGTAGCTGGGATTACAGGTGCCAGTGACCATGCCCGGTTAATTTTTGTACTTTTAGTAGAAATGGGGTTTCACCATGTTGTCCAGGCTGGTCTTGAACTCCTAACGTCAGGTGATCTGCTTGCCTCGGCCTCCCAAAGTGCTGGGATTACTGGTGTGAGCCACTGCACCTGGCGTCCACGTTTTGTTTTCTAAACGATTTAAAGAAAGAATACATTTTCAAAAATAGTAGTCTAAAAGCTAGTGTTATTGTGACTTAAGTTTGTAACTCTACATCTTGTTTTCCACATAATTTAAGGAACAAATGTATTTAAAAGAATTATTAGGCCAGGCGCGGTGGCTCATGCCTGTAATCTCAGCACTTTGGGAGGCTGAGGCAGGTGGATCATGAGGTCAAGAGTTTGAGACCAGCCTGACCAACATGGTGAAACCCCGTCTCTACTAAAAATACAAAAATTAACTGGGCTTGGTGGCGTGTGCCTGTAATCCCAGCTACTCAGGAGGCTGAGGCAAGTGAATCGCTTGAACCGGGGAGGCGGAGGTTGCAGTGAGTCAAGATCACATCACTGCACTCCAGCCTGGGTGACAGAGCAAGACTCTGTCTAAAAAAAAAAAAAAAAAAAAAAAGAATTATTAGTTTCTGTTTGGGGACACACAATGTATAAAGATATAATTTTGTACATCAGCAACTGAAAGCGTTGAAGACAGAGCTGGAAATAAAGAGTTTCTGTATGTTCTTGAAATTTTGTATGTTATTAAAGTATATATCTCTTTTATTTAGGTCTTCTTTAACTTCTCTGAGCAATATTTTATAGTTTAAAGTGTACACACGTTCACATTTGTCTTAGCTTCCTAGGGCTGCTATAACAAATTACTATGAACACAAATTTCTGTTGATCTGGCTTAAAACAATAAATTTATTTTCTCATAGTTCCGGAGACTAGAAATCTGAAACAAAGGTGTCAGCAGAGCCATCCTCTTTCAAAGGCTGTAGAGGGGAATGTGTTCCAGAATCTGTTTCTTTCTCTTCGCTTCTGGTGTCACTGTTAATGTTTGGCATTACTTGATTTGTAGCTGCATAACTTCACTTTCTACCCTCATCATCACATGGCATTTTCCCCTTGTGTCTTCACATTGTTTTCTTATAAGGACACCAGTCATATTGTATTGAGATCTCACCTACTCCAATATAACCTCCTTTTAACTAATTCCATCTGAAATGAACCTGTCTCCAAATAAGGTTATAACCTGAGGTAGTAGAGGTTAAGACTTCAACCTATATATCTGGAGAACACAATTCAACCCATAACAACATCTTTTGTCAAATTTAGCCATAAGTATTTCACATTTTTGATGCCATTATAAATTGTATTATTAATTTACTTTTAATTTCTGATTCGTTGTTGCTAGCATATGGAAATACACCTAATTTTTGTGTTGATCTTATATCCTGCTTTTAAAAAGTAGATTTTATTAAATTTTCTACATAGATAATCATCTGGGAATAACTAGAATTTACTTCTTCCTTTCTAAATTGAATGTCTTTTTTAAAAAACCTCATTGAGGCTGGGCGCAGTGGCTCACATCTGTAATCCCAGCACTTTGAAAGGCCGAGGCGGGCGGGTCACCTGAGGTCAGGAGTTCGAGACCAGCCTGACGGGATAAAACTCTGTCTCTACTAAAAATACAAAAATTAGCCAGGCACAGTGGTGCGTGACTGTTGTCCCAGCTACTAGGGAGGCTGAGGCAGGAGAATCTCTTGAACCCGGGAGGTGGAGGCTGCAGTGGGCCAAGATTCCACCACTGCACGCCAGCCTGGGTGACAGACCAAGATTCTGTCTCAAAAAAAAAAATAAATAAATAAAAAATAAAAACCTCATTGCACTGGTTAGACTATTTTGTACAAAAAAAAAACACACACACAAAAAAACAGAGACTATTTCGTACAGTGCTGAATAGAAGTGATGGGAGTGGACATTCCTGTATTGACCTGATCTTTATGGGAAAGCATTTAGTCTTTCACCATCAAGCATGCTGTTACTTGTAGGTTGATGGTGTCCTTTATCAGTTTGAGGAAGTTCTCTTTTCTAATTTGCTGAATGGATCCTGTCAAACACTTTTCTGAATCTATTGAAAGATATTAATGGTTTTCTTTTTTAGTTTAATAAAGGAGTTACATTGATTATTTAAAAATAGGCTTATTGAGATATAATTCATATAGCGTAAAATTCACACATTTACAATGCACGATTCAGTGATTATTATATGCAAAAGTTACGCAACCATTGCCACAGCTTAATTTAGAAACATTTTCATAGGCTGGGCATGGTGGCTCACGCCTGCAATCCCAGCACTTTGGGATGCCAAGGTGGGCAGATTACAAGGTCAGGAGTTTGAGACCAGCCTGGCCAACATGGTGAAACCTTGTCTCTATTAAAGATACAAAAAATTAGCTGGGCATGGTGGCACATGCCTATAATCCCAGCTACTTGGGAGACTGACGCAGGAGAATTGCTTGAACCCGGGACACAGAGGTTGCAGTAAACCAAGATCACACCACTGCACTCCAGGCTGGGAGACAGGGTGAGACTCCATCTCAAAAGAAAAAAAAAAAAAGAAAGCAAAAAAATTTTTCATAAAAGAACTCTACAGCTATTAGCAGTCTAAAAATATTTTCTTCCATGCTGTGGATTGTCTTTCCACTTTCTTGGTTGCATCATTTGCAACAAAAATGTTTTTAATTTTGATGAAGTCCAACATATTTCTTTTTTCTTCTTTTTTTGTACTTCTGGTGTCATATCTAAGAAAACTTTACCTAGCCCAAGGTCATAAAGATTTACTCTTGTTTTCTTCTAAGAGTTTTATAGTTTTAGCTCTTAAATTTAAGTCTATGGTCTGGTTTGAGTTAATTTTTCTACATAGTGTGAGGTAGGGGTGCAAGTGATTCCTTTGCATGTGGATATGTAGTAATCTTTGCAGTATTTGTTGCAAAGACAAATCATGGCCAAGTAGTATCTCATCATGGATTTAATTTGCATCTCTTTAGTGAATAATAACGTTGAGCATCTCTTCATATGTCTATTGGCTATTCGTATATCTTCTTTGGAGAAATATCTATTCAAATCATTTTCTCATTTTTATATTAGCTTGTCTTTTCAAATATCCCCATGAAATTCTCTTGACATTCTTGTAAAAAATCAGTTGACCTAAATGTAAGGTTTTATTTATTTATTTATTTATTTTCCTTCTTTCTTTCTTTCTTTTTTTGAGACAGAGTTTTACTCTTGTTGCCCAGGCTAGAGTGCAATGGCATGATCTCGGCTCACCACAACCTCTGCCTCCCAGGTTCAAGCAATTCTCCTGCCTCAGCCTTCCCAAGTAGCAAGGATTACAGGCATGAACTACCACACCTGGCTAATTTTGTATTTTTAGTAGAGATGGGGTTTCTCCATGTTGGTCAGGCTGGTCTTGAACTCCTGACCTCAAGTGATCCACCCCCCTCGGCCTCCCAAAGTGCTGGGATTACAGGTGTGAGCCACCATGCCTGGCCGAGTTTCACTCTTGTCGCCCAGGCTGGAGGGCAATGGCATGATCTCGGCTCACTGCAACCCCTGCCTCCCAGGTTCAAATGATCCTCCTGCCTCAGCCTCCCGAGTAGCTGGGATTATAGGCACCCACCGCCGCGCCCAGCTAATTTTTGTATCTTTAGTAGAGTCTGGATTTCACCATGTTGGCTGGGCTGGTCTGGAACTCCTGACCTCAGGTTATCCACCTGCCTCAGCCTCCCAAAGTGCTGGGATTACAGGTGTGAGCCACTGCACCTGGCCTCAGTATGTTATTCTTTTTTGATGCTATTGTAGATAAAATTTTCTTGTTTTTTGTTTTTTTTTTTTCTTTTGAGATAGTTTTGCCCTTGTTGCCCAGGCTGGAGTGCAATGGTGCGATCTTGGCTCACTGCAACCTCTGCCTCCCAGGTTCAAGCGATTCTCCTGTCTCAGCCTCCCTCTAGTTCCCTCTGCCTTTCTCTAGCTTCTGGTGATGCCTAGCAATTTTTGGCATTCTTAGGTTTCTAGGTGCATCACTGTGATTTGTACCTCCATCGTCTCATGACCTTCTCCCTGGGTCTCTGTCTCTGTATCCAAATCTCCCTCTGATATAGTTTGGCTCTGTGTCCCCACCCAAATCTCATGTTGAATTGTAATCCCCAGTGTTGGGGGAGAGACCTGGTGGGAAGTGACTGCATTATAGAGGCAGATTTCTCCCTTGTTCTCGTGATAGTGAGTGAGTTCTCATGAGATCTGGTTTTTTATTTCTTATTTTTTATTTTTATTATTATTATTTTTTTTTTGAGAAAGAGTCTTGTTCTCTTGCCCAGGCTTGAGTGCAGTGGCGCGATCTCCGCTCACTGCAAGCTCCGCCTCCTGGGTTCACGCCATTCTCCTGCCTCAGCGTCCCGAGTAGCTGGGACTACAGGCGCCCGCCACCACACCCGGCTAATTTTTTACATTTTTAGTAGAGACAGGGTTTTGCTGTGTTAGCCAGGATGGTCTCGATTTCCTGACCTCTTGATCCGCCCGCCTCAGTCTCCCAAAGTGCTGGGATTACAGGCGTGAGCCACCGCACCCGGCCAGATCTGGTTTTTTAAAAGTGTGTAGCACTTCCCCCCTTCACTTGCTCTCTCTCTTGCCGCCTATGTGAATACATGCTTGCTTCCCCTTCACGCTTCCACCAAGATTGTAAGTTTCCTGAGGACTCCCCAGCCATGACTTCCATATAGCTTGTGGAACAGTCAATTAAATGTCTTTTCTTTGTAAATGACCCAGTCTCAGGTAGTTTTTTTTTTTTTTTTGAGACGGAGTCTCACTCTGTCGCCCAGGCTGGAGTGCAGTGGCGTGATCTTAGCTCACTGCAACCTGTGCTGCCAGGGTTCAAGCGATTCTCTTGCCTCAGCCTCCCGAGCAGCTGGGATTACAGGTGCCTGCCAACGCGCCTAGCTAGTTTTTATAGTTTTAGTAGAGACGGGGTTTCACCATGTTGGCCAGTCTGGTCTTGAACTCCTGACCTTGTGATCCACCCACCCCGGGCTCCCAAAGTGCTGGGATTACAGGTGTGAGCCACCGCATCCAGCCTTCAGGTAGTTCTTTATAGCAGTGTGAGAATGGACTAACACTCCCTCTCTTTTCTCTTATAAATGTATCAGTCCTTAGATTTAGGGTCCATGCTAATCCAGAATGATCTTGTTTTAACTTGATTACATCTGAAAAAACCCGATTTCCAAATGAGACCAGGTTTACAGGTACTGGAAGTTAGGACTTGAACCTATATTTCTGGGGACGCAGTTTAATCCTCTACATTGAGGTTTCCATAGTTGCCCATAATCAGGTTGAGGAAGTTTCCTTCTCTTTCTAGTTTATTGCTGTTTGTTTAAACAGTGAATTATACTTATAGAGGTTTAAATAGTAATAAAAATCTTATATATTAACCTATGTACTTTCCATTTCCTATGCTCTTTATTCCTGTCAATCCAGATTTTCATTTGTTATCATTTTCCTCCTGTCTGAAAAACTTATTTAATATTTTATGTAGTGCAGTTCTGTTGGTGATGAATCCTCTCAGCCTTTGTATGTCTGGAAATATCTGCATTTCATCTGTGTTTTCTTTTATTTTTTGAGATGGAGTCTCACTCTGTCACCCAGGCTGGAGCACAGTGGCACAATCTCAGCTGCAACCTCCGCCTCCCAGGTTCAAGTGATTCCCCTGCCTCACCCTCCTGAGTAGCTGGGATTGCAGGTGTGCACCACCATGGTTAGCCCATTTTTGTATTTTTAGTAGAAACGGAGTTTCACCATGTTGGCCAGGCTGGTCTTGAATTATGGGACTCAAGTGATCCACAAGCCTCAGCCTCCCAAAGTGCTGGGATTACAGGCATGAGCCACCACGCCTAAACTTATTTTCATAATATTTTAATAAATGATTATTATTGTATAGAAATGCTGGCCAGGTGCAGTGGCTCACGCCTGTAATCCCAACACTTTGAGAAGCTGAGGCATGAAGATCACTTGAGGTCAGGAGTTTGAGACCAGCCTGGACAATAAGTGAGACTCTGTCTCTATTAAAAAAAAAAAAGAAAGAAAATAAAAAATAGAAATGCTATTGTAGGCCAGGCGCGGTGGCTCACGCCTGTAATCCCAGCACTTTGGGAGGCTGAGGCGGGCGGATCACCAGGTCAGGAGATCGAGACCATCCTGGCTAACACAGTGAAACCCCGTCTCTACTAAAAATACAAAAACATTAGCCAGGCGTGGTGGCGGGTGCCTATAGTCCCAGCTACTCAGGAGGCTGAGGCAGGAGAATGGCGCGAACCCAGGAGGCGGAGGTTGCAGTAAGCCGAGATCGCGCCACTGCACTCCAGCCTGGGCAACAGAGTGAGAGTCTATCTTAAAAAAACCAAAAACAACAACAAAAAAAACAAAAACGTACCTACCTTAAAAAATATTGCTTAAAAATGTTAATGATCATCTGAGTTTTCAGTAAGTCATTACATTTTTGTTAGTGGAGGGTCTTGCCTCGACGCTGGTGGCTGCTGACTGATCAGGGTGGTGGTTCCTGAAGGCTGAGATGGCTGTGGCAATTTCTTTTTTTTTTTTTTTTGAGATGGAGTTTTGCTCTTGTTGCCCAAGCTGGAGTGCAGTGATGCGATCTCAGCTCACTGCAACCTCTGCTTCCTTGGTACAAGCGATTTTCCTGCCTCAGCCTCCCGAGTAGCTGGGATTAAAAGTGTGCACCACTATGCCTGGCTAATTTTTTGTATTTTTAGTAGAGATGGAGTTTCACTATGTTTGCCAGGCTGGTCTTGAACTCCTGACCCCAGGTAATCCTCCTGCCTCGGCCTCCCAAAGTGCTGGGACCACAGGTGTAAGCCACCACGCCCAGCCAGCAATTTTTTTTTTTTTTTTTTTTTTTTTTTGAGACAGAGTCTCCCTCTGGCGCCCAGGCTGGAGTGCAGTGGCACGATCTTGGCTCACTGCAAGCTCCACCTCCCGGCTTCACGCCATTCTCCTGCTTCAGCCTTCCCAGTAGCTGGGACTACAGGTGCCCGTCACCACGCCTGGCTAATGTTTTTGTATTTTTAGTAGAGACGGGTTTCACCGTGTTAGCCAGGATGGTCTCGATCTCCTGAGCTCGTGATCCACCCGTCTCGGCCTCCAAAAGTGTTGGGATTACAGGCATGAGCCACCACGCCTGGCCAGCAATTTCTTAAAATAAGACAACAGTGTGGCCTGGCCCAGTGGCTCACGCCTGTCGTCCCAGCACTTTGGGAGGCCGAGGAGGGTGAATCACATGAGGTCGGGAGTTCGAGACCGTCCTGACCAACACGGTGAAACCCTGTCTCTACTAAAAATACAAAAAATTGGCCAAGCGTGGTGGCACATGCCTGTAATCCCAGCTACTGGGGAGGCTGAGGCAGGAGAATCATTTGAGCCTGGGAGGTGGAGGTTGCAGTGAGCTGTTATTGTGCCACTGCATTCGGGCCTGGGAGACAGAGCAAGACTCAGTCGAAAAAAAAAAGACAACAGTGGTTTATGGCATCAATTGACTTCCAACTTCACTGTAGCATGTGATGCTGTTTAATAGCATTTTACACATGGAGAACTTTTTTCAAAATTAGAGTCAATCTTCTCAAACCCTGCTGCTACTTTACCAACTAGGATTTTATACAGTATTCTAAATCTTTTGCTGTTATTTCAACAATATCTACAGCATCTTCACCAGGAATACATCACATTGGAAGAAACCAATTTTTTTTGCTCAATCATAAGAAGCAACTGCTCATTCATCCAAGTTTGCTCATGGGATTTAGCAATCAATTCACTCCCATCTTCGGGCTGAACTTCTTTTTTTTTTTGGCGGGGGGGATGGAGTCTCGCTCTGTCACCCAGGCTGGAGTGCAGTGGCGCAATCTTGGCTCACTGCAACCTCCATCTCCCGGGATCAAGCAATTCTCCTGCCTCAACCTCTGAAGTAGCTGGGATTACAGGCGCGTGCCACCATGCCCTGCTAATTTTTGTACTTTTAGTAGAGATGGGGTTTCGCCATGTTGGCCAGGCTGGTCTTGAACTCCTGACCTCAGGTAATCTACCCTCCTTGGCCTCCCAAAGTGCTGGGATTACAGATGTGAGCCACCACACCCAGTCTGAACTTCTAATTCTAGTTCTCTTGCTATTTCCACGACACTTGCAGTTCCTTCCCCAACTGAAGTCTTGAACGCCTCGGAATCATCCACGAGGGTTGGAATCCGCTTCTTCCAAAATTCTATTCATGTTCATCTTTTGATCTTCTCCCATGAATAACAAATGCATTTATTTATTTATTTATTTATTTGAGACGGAGTCTCGCTCTGTCACCCAGGCTGGAGTGCAGTGGCGCAATCTCGGCTCACTGCAAGCTCCGCCTCCCGGGTTCACGCCATTCTCCTGCCTCAGCCTCTCCGAGTAGCTGGTACTACAGGCGCCCGCCACCATGCCCGACTAATTTTTTTTTGTATTTTTAGTAGAGACGGGATTTCACCGTGGTCTCGATCTCCTGACCTCATGATCCGCCCGCCTCGGCCTCCCAAAATGCTGGGATTACAAGTGTGAGCCACCACGCCTGCCAACAAATGCTTTTAATGGCATCTAGAATGGTGAATCCTTTCCAGTTTTCAATGGCTTCACCCAGATCCATCAGAGGAATCACTAGCTCTCGCAGCTATAGCCTTACAAAATGTATTTTTTTTTTTTGAGACGGGGTTTCGCTCTTGTTGCCCCGGTCAGAGTGCAATGGCGTGATCTTGGCTCACAGCAATGTCCGCCTCCCGGGTTTAAGCCATTCTCCTGCCTCAGCCTCTGGAGTAGCTGGGATTACAGGTATGCATCACCACATGTGGCTAATTTTGTATTTTTAGTAGAGACGGGATTTCCCGGCTAATTTTTGTGTTTTTAATGGAGATGGGGTTTCACCATGTTGGCCAGGCTGGTCTCGAACTCCGGACCTCAGGTGATCCACCCACCTCGGCCTCCCAGAGTGCTGGGATTACAGGCGTGAGCCACTGCGCCCGGACTTTTTTTTTTTTTTTTTAGATGGAGTCTCGCTCTGTTGCTCAGGCTGGAGTGCAGTGGCATGATCTCAGCTCACTGCAACCTCTGCCTCCCAGGTTCAAGCTATTCTCCTGCCTCAGCCTCCTGAGTAGCTGAGATTACAGGCATGGGCCACCATGCCTGGCTAATTTTTGTATTTTCAGTAGAGACGGGGTTTCACCATGTTGGCCAGGCTGGTCTCGAACTCCTGACCTCAGGTGATTCACCCACCTCGGCCTCCCAAAGTGCTGGGATGACAGGCCTGAGCCACCACGCCCAGCCCCAACTTTTCTTCTACAGCTTCCTCACCCCTCTTGGCCTTCATAGAATTCAGGAGACTTAGGGCCTTGCTCTGAATTAGGCTTTGGCTTAAGGGAATGTTGTGGCTGGTTTGGTCTTCTATCCAGACCACTGAAACTTTCTCTATATCAGTGATAAAGCTGTTTTGCTTTTTTTCATTAATGTGTTCACTGCAGTAGCACTTTTAATTTCCTTCAAGAATTTTCCTGCCAGACACAGTGGCTCATGCCTGTAATCCTAGCACTTTGGGAGACAGGCAGATCATCTGAGGTCAGGAGTTCGAGAGCAGCCTGGCCATCATGGTGAAACCCCGTGTCTACTAAAAATACAAAAATTAGCCAGGTGTGGTAGTGCATGCCTGTAATCCCAGCTACTTGAGAGGCTGAGGCAGGAGAATCACTGGAACCCAGAAGTGGAGGTTGCAGTGAGCTGAGATCGTGCCACTGCACTCTAGCCTGGGCCACAGAGTGAGACTTGGTCTCAAGAGACTTGGCTAACGGGTACAAGAGGCTTTGCTTTTGTTCACCTCAGTTTTCTACATGTCTTCCTCACTATGTTTAATCATTTCCAGCTTTTGACATTAAGTGAGGTACGTAGGACCCTTCCTTTCACTTTACACTCAGAGGCCATTGTAGGGTCATTAATTTACCTAATTTCAATATTGCTCTGTCTCAGAAAATAGGGAGACTCAAGAGGGCAAGAGGGCATGAGATGGAGGCACAGTTTGTCAGAGAGGCAGTTAGAACACACACTTGTTGATTAAATTCACCATCTTAAATGGGCACAGTGTATGATGCCCAAAACAACTGTAGTAGTAACATCAAAGACCACTGATCACAGATCACCATGGCAGACATAGTAATAATGAAAAAACTTGAAATATTGTAAGAATTACCGAATTGTGGCACAGAGGTATGAAGTGAGCACGTGCTGTTGGAAAAATGCCACTGACAGACTTACTCAACACAGGGTTGCCACAAACCTTCAATTTGTAAAAAATGCAGTTTCTGTGAAGCACAGTAAATCAAAGAACAGTATAACAAGGTGTGCGCATATGTGCTATGTCTGATTTATACTAAGTGTTCAATAAATAATAGTTGCTATGATTAATACATAAGGTCCTAGTGGGTCAAGATAAAACTGGTTTGAAATAATAACAATTAGGACTGCTATGTTTTTGTTTTTGAGATGGAGTCTCAGTCTGTTGCCCAGGCTGGAGTGCAGTGGCACGATCTTGGCTTATTGAAACCTCCATCTCCCAGGTTCAAGCAATTCTCCTGCCTCAGCCTCCTGAGTAGCTGGGATTACAGGTGCCCACCACTACACCCGGCTAATTTTTGTATTTTTAGTAGAGACGGGCCTTCGCCATGGTGGCCAGGCTGGTCTTGAGCTCCTGACCTCAGGTGATCCCACTGCCTAGCCCTCCCAAAGTGCCGGAATTACAGAAGTGAGCCACCGTGGCTGGCCAGGACTGCTATGTTTTCAATGTTTTTTATGTGCAAAGTACTATATGTGTCTATCTGTTGTCTTTTGCTGTGTAAGGAGACATCCCAGATTGTTAAACAACAACTGTCAGAATTATTACCTCTGATAATTCAGGGTGTTGAATTACATAGGAAAAGGTCTTGCTTAGGGTTCCTCCTATGGTTACAGTACTGGCTGAGGCTGGGGTCGTTTCATTTTCATTTTTATTTTTCAAGAGGGAGTCTTGCTCTGTTGCCCAGGCTGGAGTGCAGTGGCTTGATCATGGCTCACTGCAACTTCCGCCTCCTGGGTTCAAGCAATTCTGCCTTAGCCCCCCAAGTAGCTGGGATTACAGGTGCTCACCACCACGTGGAGTCATTTCAAAAGCTTCGTCAGTCACATGTCTTGTATTTAGGCAGGGAAGACTCGAATGGCTGAGGGTTGGAACAGACAGGACATCTCACAGTATAACCGTGTGGTCTCTCTATGTAATCCCTACAGCATGGTGGCTTGGAGGCAGCTGGGCTTCTTATAGCCTGGCTCTGTGCTTCAACAGCCCATATTCCCAGAGAGAGCCACGTGGGAGCTGCACCACCTTTTCTGACGCAGCCTCAGCCGTCATGCAGGTCTCTTCCACCGCATTCTACTCCTTAGAAGTGAGTCAGGGCCAGATGTGGTGGCTCACGCCTGTAATCCCAGCACTTTAGAAGGTGGAGGTGGGCAGGTTGCCTGAGGTTAGGAGTTCGAGACCAGTCTGGCCAACATGGTGAAACATCATCTCCTGTAAAAAATACAAAAATTAGCTGGGAGTAGTGGTAGGCACCTGTAATTCCAGCTTCTTGGGACCCTGAGACAGGAGAATTTCTTGAATCTGGGAGGCAGAGGTTGCAGGGAGCTCAGACCGCGCCATCGCACTCCAGCCTGGACAACAAGAGCATTACTCTGTCTCAAAAAACAATAAACAAACAAACAAACAAACAAATAAAATAAAAATCAGCTGGGTGTGGTGGTGAGCACCTATGGTCCCAGCTACTCAGGAGGCTAAGGTGGGAGGATCGCCAGAGCCCAGGAGGTTGAGGCTGCAGTGAGCTGTGACTGCGCCACTGAACTCCAGCCTGGGAAACAGAGTGAGATCCCATCTCAAAAGAAAAGGAAGTGAGTCACGAAAGCCAGATCATGTTCAAGGTGAGGAGGGATTAGACTCCACTCCATGAGGGGTGTCAGAGAATTTGCAGACATGGGCTGGGCGCGATGGCTCACGCCTGTAATCCCAGCACTTTAGGAGGCCAAGGCGGGCGGATCATAAGGTCAGGAATTTGAGACCAGCCTGACCAACATGGTGAAACCCCTGTCTCTACTAACAATACAAAAATTAGCTGGGCTTGGTGGTGGGCGCCTGTAATCCCAGTTACTCGGGAGACTGAGGCAGGAGAATCGCTTGAACCCCAAGAGGTGGAGGTTGTGGTGAGCCGAGATCACACCACTGCCCTCCAGCCTGGGTGACAGAGAGAGACTCCGTCTCAAAAAAAAAAAGAAATTAGCAGACATGTTTTAGAACCACTGCATGTGTATGATCACATTTCATTCTTTTAGTGTTACCAAAGCAGCAGAGTTCAGCCTAGCTCCAGCTGCTGGCCACACAGAAAGCCAATCACTGAGACAATGATTATTGCCAAGGAAGATTTTAATTGGGTGCTGCAGCTGAGGAGATGGGAGATCAGTCTCAAATCCATCTCCCTGACTACTAAAATTAGGGGTTTATACAGCGGGAAGAAATGCAACTATGTGTGGGAATACAGGAACTCAGGAAGGGTAAGGAAGCAATCATGATGAATGAGGGGTCTGGAGTCTCATTGTCAGGATGCCATGACCTGGTGAGTTTCAGTTCTTTGATAAACTTTGGGAGGCCTGGGGATCCTTTCCTAAGGAAGGAACTCAGGTAAAATAAAATGTAAGTTTCAAGCTTTATGACCAAAAGTGTCAATTTCTTTTTGTTTATTTCTTTCTTTTTTTTTTTTTTTGGAGACAGTTTCACTCTGTCACCCAGCCTGGAGTGCAGTGGCATGATCTCAACTCACTGCAGCCTCTGTTTCCCAGGTTCAAGGAATTTTCACACCTCAGCCTCCTGCATAGCTGGGATTATAGGCTCCTACCACCATGCCCAGCTAATGTTTGTATTTTTGGTAAACACGGGATGTCACCATGTTGGCCAGGCTGGTCTTGAACTCCTGACCTCAGGTGATCTACCCACCCTGGCCTCCCACAGTGCTGGGATTACACGTGTGAGCCACCCACCCAGCCAGGACTTGTTTTCTTAATCCCTATGCTATAGAAATTATACTAGACTAAAATATAAAGGGGATTTGTTTTGTTTTGTTTTTGTTTTGTTTTGTTTTGTTTTGTTTTGGGACGTAGTGTTGCTCTGTCACCCAGGCTGCAGTGCAGAAGCACAGTCTCGGGTCACTGCAACCTCCACCTCCCAGGTTCAAGTGATTCTCCTGCTTCAGCCTCCCAAGTAGCTGGGATTACAGGAAACCACCACCACACCCGACTAATTTTTGTATTTTTAGCAGAGACGGGGTTTCACCATGTTGGCCAGGCTGGTCTCAAACTCCTGACCTCAGGTGATCTGCTCACCCTGGGCTCCCAAAGTGCTGGGATTACAGGCGTGAGCCACTGTGTCCGGCGGGGATTTGTTAATAAGCACTTTTTTTTTTTTTTGAGACGGAGGTTCACTCTTGTTGCCCAAGCTGGAATGCAGTGGCATGATTTCAGCTCACTGCAACCTCCACCTTCTGGGTTCAAGTGATTCTCCTGCCTCAGCCTCCCGACTAGCTGGGATTATAGGCATAAGCCACCATGCCCTGCTAATTTTCTGTATTTTTAGTAAAATGGGGGTTTCACCATGTTAGCAAGGCTGGTGTCGAACTCCTGACCTCAGGTGATCCGCCCACTTTGGCCTCCCAAATTGCTGAGATTATAGGCGTGAGCCACTGCGCCCAGCCATCTTTTTTTTTTTTTTTTGAGATGGAGTCTCGCTGTGTCACCCAGGCTGGAGTGTAGTGGCATGATCTCAGCTCACTGCAGCCTCCACCTCCCAGGTTCAAGTGATTCTTCTGCCTCAGCCTCCGGAGTAGCTGGGATTACAGGCAAGTGCCACCACGCCCAGCTAATTTTTGCGTTTTCAGTAGAGATGAGGTTTCACTATGTTGTTCATGTTGGTCTCAAACTCCTGACCTCAAGTGATCCACTTGGCTTGGCCTCCCAAATTGCTGGGGCACTACGCCTGCCCTCTTTTTTTTTTTTTGTATTTTAGTAGAGATGGGGTTTCACTGTGTTGCCCAGGCTGGTCTCGAACTCCTGAGCTTAGGTAATCTGCCTGCCTAGGCCTCCCAAAGTGGTAGGATTACAGGCGTGAGCCATGGCGCCCAACTTTTTTTTTTCTGTTTTTTAAAGAGACAGTATCTCCCTCTGTCACCCAGACTGGAGTGCAGTGTTGCTCACTGTAACCTCAAACCTTAAGGCTCAGGTGGTTCTTCCACCTCAGCCTACTGAATAGCTGGGACTACAGGCACATGCCACCCTGCCTAGCTAATTTTTTGTAGAGGTGTGGTCTCGCTGTGTTGCACCATCTGGTCTTGAATTCCTGGGCTCAGGCAATCCTCCCACCTTGGCCTTCCAAAGTGCTGGAGTGACAGGCATAGGCATGGCATCTGGCCAATAAGCATCCTTATGCGGTGTTTACTAAGTGCCAAGCACTATCCCAAGCACTTTTCTGGGGACTGTGTATGTTTATGGGAAAAAGCCCACAGCAGAGGCCCCAGGAGACAGGCCTGCCTGGAGGGCTGGGTTGGGAGTGGAGAGCAGGCCCCCTCAGGACCATGGAGCCTCCAGGAAAGAGTCCTTCCTCCCAAGGGTGCAAAGTTAAGGCTCCTGCTTGGTTGGAAGGTCCAAGGGGCAGTCCTGAGTGGAATACTGTGACTGTCACTCTGATTGTCCCCCTACAAGGCCCCATGGACTCCAGCAGCCAGAGAATGAAGATAATAATAAATTAAAGCATCTCAAGGCATCTGCAGAAATCATGTCAGGCAGGAGGCCATGCCTCAGGGCACAGGAATAACAGCAGCCTGGCCTGCCGCAGCAAGATAGCAGCCCCTACTGCAGAGGCTGGTGGCAGCCACCATGGGGGGCACAGACTCTGGGGGTGCTCGTGCATGCGTGTGTGTGTGTGCGTGTGTGCATATCATACTTTGAGACACCTGGATCTATCTAGGAAGTATCTGAGAGGTACTCAGCCTCCTGCAGAAAAGGTGGGGACAGACCTGGAGAAGCAGCAGTTTGTAACTTTGGACCCTGAGTAAGCAGGAGACAGTCTACACGGAACAACAGATACATATGGGAATGTACTGATTTTCTCTTACTGCAATAACAAACTGCTGCACAAAACCCCACAAATTTATTGTCTTAAAATTTCATAGGTTAGAACAAGGGTCCCCAAACCTTGAACCACAGACCAGTACCAGTCTGTGGCCTGCTACGAACCACGTTGCACAGCAAGAGGTGAGTGGTAGGTGAGCGAGCGAAGCTTCTTCTGTATTTACAGCAGCTCCCCATTGCTCGCATTCCCACATGAGCTTTGCCTCCTGTCAGATCAGTGGCAGCATTAGATTTTCTTTTTTTTTTTTTTTTTTTGAGACGGAGTCTCGCTCTGTCACCCAGGCTGGAGTGCAGTGGCGCAATCTCGGCTCACTGCAAGCTCCGCCTCCCGGGTTCACGCCATTCTCCTGCCTCAGCCTCTCCGAGTAGCTGGGACTACAGGCGCCCGCCACCACGCCCGGCTAATTTTTTTTTTGTATTTTTAGTAGAGATGGGGTTTCACCGTGGTCTCGATCTCCTGACCTCATGATCCGCCCGCCTCGGTCTCCCAAAGTGCTGGGATTACAAGCGTGAGCCACCGCGCCCGGCCAGCATTAGATTTTCATAGGAGCGTAAACCCTATTGTGAACAGCACATGTGCGGGATCTAGGTTGTGGGCTCTTTATGAGAATCTAATGCCTGATGATTTATCACTGTCTCCCATCACCCCGAGATGGGGCTGTCTAGTTGCAGGAAAACAAGCTCAGGGCTCCCACTGATTCTACATGACGGTGAGTTGTATAATTATTTCATTATCTATTACAATGTAATCATAATAGAAATAAAGTGCACCTTTAATGTAATGTGCTTAAACCATCCCGAAACCGGCCGGGCGCGGTGGCTCACGCTTGTAATCCCAGCACTTTGGGAGGCCGAGGCGGGCGGATCACAAGGTCAGGAGATGGAGACCACGGTGAAACCCCGTCTCTACTAAAAATACAAAAAATTAGCCGGGCATGGTGGCGGGCGCCCGTAGTCCCAGCTACTCCGGAGGCTGAGGCAGGAGAATGGCGTGAACCCGGGAAGGGGAGCTTGCAGTGAGCCGAGATTGCGCCACTGCACTCCAGCCTGGGCGACAGAGCGAGACTCCACCGTCTCATAAAAAAAAAAACCATCGCGAAACCTCCCTGCCTCCCAGTCAGTGGAAAAACTGTCTTCCACAAAACAGGTCCCTGGTGCCAAAAAGGTTGGGGACCACTGGATTAGGAGTCGATATGGTTTGGATCTGTGTCCTCACATGTCGAATTGTAATCTCCAGTGCTGGAGATGGGGCCTGGTGGGAGGTCATTGGATCATGGGGGCGAAGTTCTCATGAATGGTATAGCATCATCCCTTTGGTGCTGTTCTTGCAATAATGAGTGAGTTTTCACGACACCTAGCTGTTTAAAAGTATGTAGCTCCGGCCGGGCACGGTGGCTGATGCCTGTAATCCCAGCACTTTGGGAGGCCGGGGTAGGCAGACCACCTGAGGTCAGGAGTTGGAGACCAGCCTGGCCAACATGGTAAAACCCTGTCTCTACTAAAAATACAAAAATTAGCCAGGTGTGGTTGTGTGTGCCTGTAATCCCAGCTACTTGGGAGGCTGAGGCAGGAGAGTAACTTGAACACAGGAGGTGAAGGTTGCAGTGAGCCGAGATTGTGCAGCCTGGGCGACTGAGTGAGACTCTGTCTAAAAAAATTAAATAAGGCCAGGTGTGGTGGCTTATGTCTGTAATCCCAGCACTTTGGGGGGCTGAGGCAGGCAGATCATGAGGTCAGGAGTTCGAGACCAGCCTGGCTAACATGGTGAAATCCTGTCTCTACCAAAAATTAACTGGGTGTGGTGGCACACGCCTGTAATCCCAGCTCATGAGGAGGCTGAGGCAGGAGAATCGCTTGAACCCGGGAGGTGGAGGTTGCAGTGAGCTGAGATGGTGCCACTGCACTCCAGCTGGGCGACAGAGGGAGACTCCATCTCAAAGAAAACAGAGAAATAAAATAATAATAAAAGAAGTATGTAGCTCCTCCCCTCCTCTCTTGCTCCTGCTCCCCTTTGCCTTCTGCCATGAGTAGAAGCTCCCTGAGGCTTCCCCAGAAGCAGATGCTGCCATGCTTCCTCTAGAGCCTATGGAACTGTAGGCTAATTAAACAATCTTTCTTTATAAATTACCTAGTCTCAGGTATTTCTTTTTCTTTTTACTTTTTGTGTGTGTGTGTGTCACCTAGGCTGGAGTGCAGTGGCGCAATCTCAGGTCACTGCAAACTCCGCCTCCTGGGTTCAGGCAATTCTCCTGCCTCAGCCTCCCCAGTAGCTGGAATTTCAGGTGTGCACCACCACGCCCAGCTAATTTTTTTTGGATTTTTTTTTTTTAGTAGAGACGGGGTTTCACCATGTTGGCCAGGCTGGTCTTAAACTCTTGACCTTGTGATCTGACCGCCATGGCCTCCCAACATGCTGGGATTACAGATGTGAGCCACCGTGCCTGGCCTTCAGGTATTTCTTTACAGAAGTGTGAGAACGGACTAATACAGAAGTCCTACATGAGTCTCACTGGGCTAAAATCAAGGTGTTGGTAGGGCTGCAGTCCTTTCTGAAAGCTTCAGATGAGACTCTGTTTTCTTGCCTTTTCCAGCTTCTAGAGGATACCTACACTTCTTGGCTCATGGTCTCTTCCTCTTCCATCAAAGGCAGGAACATTGCATCTCTCAGACCATTCTTCCCTAGCCACACCTCCCTTGGGTTCTGACATTAGCTGAGAATGATTCTATGCTTTTAATGACTCCTGTGATTAGGTTGATACCATGTAGAAAATCCAGGATAATCTTTTCTTTTCATCTCAAGGCCCATACCCTTAATTGTCATGGTGATCAGCAACTATTCAGGGCCAGAGGTGCAGATGGTAAAAAGAACTTTTACTTGGCTCACTGCAGCCTTTGCTTCGCGGGCTCAAGTGGGTCTCCTACTTTAGCCTCCTGAGTACCTGGGATTACAGGCGCTAGCCACCATGCCTGGCTAATTTTTGTATTTTTAGTAGAGACGGGGTTTCACCATGTTGGCCAGGCTGGTCTTGAACTCCTGGACTCAAGTGATCCACCCGCCTTGGCCTCCCGAAATGATGGGATGACAGGCGTGAGCCACTGCGCCCGGCATCCTGGGTACCATTTGAACACCCAGCTAACTCCCTACTCTAAGTCACACCTGATCATTTTATCATGGAGGCTGTCAGAGGCACTGCTCTTTTCTACTGAAGCCCGTACCCAATCCCTCGGCCTTGTATGCTTTTCCCCTCACCCACTTCAAAGGCCTGGGGCTTTGGGACGCCTCTCTACCTCGTTAGTCATTCCCTCCTCTGCCCCATCGCGTCAAAACACAATGCATTGTGGTTATTTATGTCCAGAGCTGGTTCCCCAACTAGGCTGTCAGCTAGCCAGTGCAGGGGGTATGTTAGTCACATTTGTATCATCAGCACCCGATGGGCCATGGCTACATACTTGTTGAGTGAATAACACAAGGAGCATCTTTAGCATTTCTTTGTGGGGCCCCATCTTCTCAATGAAGGTACAGGGAATTCTCCACACTAACCAGGCCAGCTGGGTCTGGGTGGCATTTTATGTACTTTTTTTTGTTGTTGTTGTTTTGCGATGGAGTCTCGCTCTGTCACCCAGGCTGGAGTGCAGTGGCGCGATCTGCAACCTCCGCCTCCTGGGTTCAGGCGATTCTCCTGCCTCAGCCTCCTGAGTAGCTGGGGTTACAGGTGCAAGCCACCGCGCTGGTAAATTTCTTTTTTTTTGGTAAAGATGAGGTTTTGCCACGTTGCCCAGGCTGGTCTCAAACTGGGCTCAAGCAATCCACCTGCCTTCATCTTCCACAGTGCTGGGATTTCAGGTGTGGACCGCCACGCTCAGCCGAGTAAAAAATGTTTAACAGCTTTATTAATATACGATTCATATGCTGTACAATTTGCCATTTAAAGTGTACAACTCAATGTTTTCAGTATATTCACAGGGTTGTGCAACCACCACCACCATCCATAATACTTTTAGGACATTTTTGTTTCCCAAAGAGAAACTCCATATCTACTAGCAGTCACTGCCCATCCCTGCCCCCAACCCCTCTCCTAGCCTTCTTTCTGTATCCATAGATTGGCCTCTTCTTGGACATTCTATATAAAGTGAATCATACGGTATGTATTTTTTTTTTTTTTTTTTTGAGACGGAGTCTCACTCTGTCACCCAGGCTGGAGTGCAGTGGCACGATCTCGGCTTACTGCAAGCTCCGCCTCCCGGGTTCACGCCATTCTCCTGCCTCAGCCTCTCTGAGTAGCTGGGACTACAGGCGCCCGACACCACGCCCGGCTAATTTTTTTTGTATTTTTAGTAGAGACGGGGTTTCACCGTGGTCTCGATCTCCTGACCTTGTGATCCGCCCGCCTCGGCCTCCCAAAGTGCTGAGATTACAAGCGTGAGCCACCGCGCCCGGCCGTATTTTTTTTTTTTTTTTTAGAAGGAGTCTTGCTCTGTCGCCCAGGCTGGAGTGCCGTGGCGTAATCTTGGCTCACCACAACCTCTGCCTCCTGGGTTCGAGCTATTTTCCTGCCTCAGCCTCCTGAGTATCTAGGATTACAGGCGCCTGCCACCACGCCAGGCTAATTTTTGTATTTTTAGCAGAGACGGGGTTTCACTATGTGGACCAGGCTGGTCTCAAACTCCTGACCTCATGATCTGCCCGTCTCGGCCTCCCAAAGTGCTGGGATTACAGGCGTGAGCCACTGTGCCTGGCAATTTTTGTATTTTCAGTAGAGACAGGGTTTCACCATGTTGGCCAGGCTGATCTTGAACTCCTGATCTCAGATGGTCCGCCCGCCTCGGCCTCCTGAAGTGCTAGGATTACAGGCATGAGCCACCCGGCCAGGTGATATGTATTATTTTGTGTGTGGCGTCTTTCACTTATTAATAGCATCATGTTTTGGGAGGTTATCCATGTTGTAGCATGTATTTATCCATCTATCTATATGTATTTTTTGCAACGAGATCTCTCACTCTGTAGGCTGGAATGCAGTGATGTGATCATAGCTCCCTGCAGCCTCGACCTCCCGACTGAAGTGATTCTCCCACCTCAGCCTCCCCAGTAGCTGAGACTACAAGTGCTCACCACCACACACCTGGCTAACTTTTTGTAGATAACGGGTCTGGCTATGTTGCCCAGGCTGGTCCGGAACTCCTGGTCTCAAGAAATCCTCCTGCCCCCGCCTCCCAAAGTATTGGGACCAAGCGTGGCCTCCTTTTTATGTTTAAATAGTTTTCCATTGTACAAATGTGTCACATTTTATTCATCCACTCATCAGTCTCTGGTTAATGCATCCCTTGTATTTGTTCAGATTGACTGGGGTTCAATACCCACTGGACAAGTCCCTAGATGAGTGACTTTTGGTAAATCATAATCTCTCTAAGACTGCCTCAGTTTCTTCAATTATAAAATGTCAATAATAAAGGAATCTACTTCACAGAGAGTCATGGTTGTACTTGCCAGGCACTTTATGAGGATTATCTAACACACTTATTATTTACAAAGTAGGGAACAGAGGCCACTGCGGTGGCTCACACCTGTAATTCCAGCACTTTGGGAGGTGGAGGTGGGAGGATCGCTTGAGGCCAGGAGTTCAAGACCAGCCTGGGCAACATAGAGACTCTCCTATCTCTACAAAAACAAACAAACAAACAAAATTCTAGCTGACCCTTTGGACAACAAATAATTTTTTGTTTTAGAAAATTAGCCAGATGGGGCCAGACGCGGTGGCTCACGCCTGTAATCCCAGCACTTTGAGAGGCCGAGGGGGGCGGATCACGAGGTCAGGAGATCGAGACCATCCTGGCTAACAGGGTGAAACCCTGTCTCTACTAAAAAAAAAAAAAAAGCCGGGCAGGGTGGCGGGCGCCTGTAGTCCCAGCTACTGGGGAGGCTGAGGCAGGAGAATGGCGTGAACCTGGAAGGTGGAGCTTGCAGTGAGCCGAGATTGTGCCACTGCACTGCAGCCTGGGTGACAGAGCAAGACTCTGTCTCAAAAAAAAAAAAAAAAAAAAAAAAAAAACCTGATCCCTCCATCTTGTCAAATCCAGAGGTTGATTTTCTGGCCTCAACTTTCTTGATCTCTCAGCAGTGGTTAATACAGAAACTCTAGAAACTTCTTTTTTTGTGATGTATGTTCCCTTTTGATATTTCCTCCTACATCAAGGACTACTTCAGTGTCCTTCCCTGGGTCCCGTTCCTCTCTTGCTTGATGTCTAAGTGTTGAGGTATCTTAGGGCTCAGTCCTGGGACGCTTTCTCTCCACACTCTGTCATTTAACCCATCTATGTGCTGATGGTTCCCAAAGGTATGTTTCTAACCTTCTTGTCATCATCTATCCAATTGCATAGACCAAAAATCTAGCCCTCTCTCTTCACTCCCTAAATCCAGTCCATCAGTGGTCCTGTTGTCTCCACCCTAGAATGTATTTTGAATGCAGTTACTTTTCAGCATCTCCACTGCTAGCTTTGTAGTCCATCACCTCTGGGCTGGATTAAGCAATAGCCTTTGGGTGTTCACTCTTCCCCAGCCTCCATTCTGTTCTCCACATGGCAACTGGAGTGATCTTAAGTCATGATTGGAACATGTCGCTCCTGGGTAAAACCCTTCATTGACTTTCCATTGTACTTAGAGAAAATCTCCATCTCTTACCAGGACCTGCAAGACCCTGTAAAACCTCACCTACACTCCCCAGCCTTACCACTTGCCACTCTCCCAGCCTCCCTGACACACACTTTCCACTGACAGGTATTTCCTTCTCCTCTAACCTTCTAAGCACTTCCCGAGGACCATTGTGTTGTGGTACCCTCTGTCTGGTATACTTTCCTCCTCGCCCTCACCCTGTTCTCTTTATTTATTTATTTATTTTTAATTTTTTTAATGGAATCTTCCTCTCACCCAGGCTGGAGTCCAGTGGTGCAGTCTCGGCTCACTGCAACCTCTGCCTCCTGGCCTCCTGGGTTCAAGGGATTTTCCTGCTTCACCCTACCAAGTAGCTGGGATTACAGGTGTGTGCCACCATGCCCAGCTAATCTGTGTATTTTTAGGAGAAACAGGGTTTCTGTGTTGGCCAGACTGGTCTTGAATTCCTGACCTCAGGTGCTCTGCCCGCCTCAGCCTCCCAAAGTGCTGGGATTACAGGCGTGTGCCACCACACCTGGCCACCTGTTCTCTTCTTGGGTTGTGTCCCTTTTCAAAGTTGCCTTTCGTCTTCAGTAAGTCTTAACTAACATAAGTTCTTTTTGTCTTTCATAGCACCTTGATTTACTTTCCCTCAAATAATTACAAGTTGCAATAATAAATGTATGTTTACTTGTTTGGAGGGTGGGGACCAGTGTCTGTTCACCTAGTGCTTAGCATTGCATCTGGCACACAGTAAGCATTCAGCAAATACTTGTTCAATAAAGTAATGTAACAATACTTTATTAGCTTCATAAATATAGTCCTCTCTCAGTGTCTTTGGGGGATTGGTTCCGGGACCCCCTGCATATACCAAAATTCACAGATGCTCAAGTCCCTGATATAAAACGGTGTGGTATTTGCATATAATCTATGCACATTCTCCCATATACTTTAAATAATCTCTAGCTGCCTTATTATGATACCATGACATGTAATACTGGTTTTTGTCCATGGTTCCTGGCTCATAACTGCCGTAGCCCTTGTTACTTTCTAAATGACTAAAACAGTAAGCATAACTTTTGTTAAAGTCTTTGTCCTTTGTCCATGGTTCCTGAAGCGGCCTTGGAACAGCTTCAGAGCAGTAAAGGTGAAAGACAGTCTTTTGTTAGAATGTTGGGGCACTCTAGGCCGGGCGCGGTGGCTCACGCCTGTAATCCCAGCACTTTGGGAGGCCGAGGTGGGCAGATCAAGAGGTCAGGAGATCGAGACCACGGTGAAACCCCATCTCTACTAAAAAAAAATACAAAAAATTAGCCGGATGTGGTGGCATGTGCCTGTAGTCCCAGCTACTCGGGAGGCTGAGGCAGGAGAATGGTGTGAACCCGGGAGGTGGAGCTTGCAGTGAGCCGAGATCGTGCCACTGCACTCCAGCCTGGGCGACAGAGCGAGACTCTGTCTCAAAAAAAAAAAAAAAAAAAAAAAGAATGTTGGGGCACTCTAAGCCTCAGAAGCAGGCCTCAGAAAACAGAAGCTCTGTCTCTTGCCCTCTAATCATCCCCGCCTTTCTGTCTTAGAGCTGGCCGTAAAGAAATCTTTGACATATCTTGTCTGATTTTATGTTACAAGACCCCCGTTTCAGAGGGGGTCCTGCCCCTTGCCCGGGAGGAAGGAATAGAGGCCAAGGAGAATCTGGATGGGCCTTGCTGGGTTTCTGCACTCAGTTAGATCACACTCTTTGTCCAATCAGTTACTGTGAGGTTGGTCATGCTTCAATAATCTCTCTCCAGTGAAATCTCTACAAAACGCCCAAGAGAACTTCTGGATAGCCAAACAGGTGGAAGTTTTCAGAGGGTGGTACGCCTGGGAGGGCATAGAACTCTGTGCCCCCTCTCCATCCCTCACCCTGTGTACCACTTAATCTGTATCCTTGGTAATACCCTTTATAATAAACCAGTAAACCTAAGTAAGTGTTCAAATTAATGAAGCCTAAAGAGGAGGTCTTGGGAACTGCAGCTTGAAGCCCGCCATTGAGAAGTTCTGGAGCCCCTGACTTGTGTGACTGGTGTCTGAAGTAGGAGCAGTCTTCTGGGACTGAGCCCTCAGCCTGTGGAATCTCACACTGTTTTCAGATAGTGTCTGAATTGAATTGGATTGGAAGGCACCCAGCTGGTGCTGGCTGCAGAATTGATGGCTTACTTATTGGTGGAGAGAAATCCCCAGGCATCTGGTCACAGAAGTCTTTTGTGTTGATTGTTGTCAGGTGAGAGCAGAGGAAAACCAGTTTGATTCTCAACCGACTTATAATACATGATGCAATGTAAAGGCTGTGTAAATAGCTGTTGTACTGTGTTGTTTAGGGAATAATGACAAAAAGCAGTCTATCCATGTTCAGTACAGAGGCAGCCATCCTAGGCCTAACTACATAGTACATGTGAGCAACAATGTAGCATTTTCTTAAAAATGTTTTTTGCATGTTTTTCATTTGAGGTTGGTTGAATCTAAGGATGTGGAACCTGAGGCTAAGGAGAGCCAACTGGATAAATTCATTAGCTAGCATCCTAGTTGCTAGGCATGTATATTTTCTGATTTTCCTAAGTGAAATGGTTTGAATCAAGGGGTTTTTGTTCTTGTAACAGCCTGTCCACTTCTGCCAAGTAGTCAGTGACTTCCTGTAACCAATCAAGAATTTTGCAGCTAGTACATCATGGGAAAATGAGGTTTCCTGAGATAGACGTGATTTGGGAGTGGAAGGGCCCTGGAGTGGAAAGGTCTAGAAGCCTAACTTCTGGTCCTCACCTGGTCTTCAGCAGGAGGTGTGACCTTTGGAAGTCTGCTCCTTAGGATCTTTAGCAGAACCTTGAGTTGCAGATACAGTTGACCCTTAAACAACATGAGCTTGAACTTCATGGATCTCCTTATATGCAGATCTTAAAAAATAAATGCAGTTGGCCCTCTGTATCTGCAGGTTCCACATCTGCAACCAAACGCAGAGAATGAAAATACAGTATTTGAGGGATGAGAATATACCCACGTATGTGGAGAGCTGGCTTCCTAGCTGCTGGTTCTGCAAGGCTCTCTGGGAGACAAGCATGTTCGGATTTTGGTGTATGTGGGGGTCCTGGGACCAATCTCCAATATGTACCAGAGGATGCCTGTATATTGTACCTCTATCAGACACTCCCAGAACCTGAAGTGAGGAGGCACAATGAACAACTCCCCTAAGTTTTTGTTACTTTTTAAAATTCTGGTTGAGTAAATACCTACTAAGTAAATAATACATAATAATAATAATACCAGAAATTTCTTCTTTTTTTTTGAGATGGCGTTTCGCTCTTGTCACCCAGGCTGCAGTGGCAATGGCACGATCTTGGCTGACTGCAACCTCTACCTCCTGGGTTCAAGCGATTCTCCTGCCTCAGACTCCTGACTAGCTGGGACTACAGGCATGTGCCACCATGCAAAATATTTATGTAGCAAAGTTAGGTATTTCTGTATATTAGGTATTTACTATTTGGCTAACTTTGTCTATAAATGATCATTGATATGGCTGGAAAGGTTTGTGTCAACTCTTTTATTCTTTTTATTTGTTTATTTATTTTGAGACAGAGTCTTGCTCCATCAACCAGGCTGGAGTGCAGTGGCGCGAAATCGGCTCATGGCAACCTCTGCCTCCTGGGTTCAAACAATTCTCCTGCGTCAGCCTCCTGAGTAGCTGGGATTACAGGCGCCCGCCACCATGCCTGACTAACTTTTTTTTATTTTTAGTAAAGACAGCGTTTCATCATGTTGGCCAGGATGGTCTCAATCTCTTGACCTCATGATCCGCCCACCTTGGCCTCCGAAAGTGCTGGGATTACAGGTGTGAGCCACCGCGCAGCCCACGTTTTTTTTTTTTTTTTTGAGACGGACTCTCGTTCTGTCGCCCAGGCTGGAGTGCCGTGGCGTGATCTCGGCTCACTGCAAGCTCCGCCTCTCCTGCCTCAGCCTCCTGAGTAGCTAGGACTACAGGCACCTGCCACCACGCCCAGCTATTTTTTTGTATTTTTAGTGGAAACGGGGTTTCACTGTGTTAGCCAGGATGGTCTCGGTCTCCTGACTTCATGATCCACCCGCCTTAGCCTCCCAAAGTGCTGGGATTACAGGCGTGAGCCACTGCGCCCGCAGCCCACTCTTTTATTCTTGAACGTAATATATATAATTAGGAAAATGGACACTATCCTCTGTACCATCTTTTTGAGGTAGTGTCAGGATTTCTTTCCTTTTACAGCTGGAAGTACTGATATTTAGAAAAGGTGGGTAATAGGTACTATAACAACCCAGTAACAGGACTGCAAAGAGGATACTCATTTGCTCGCTCCCAAGAGAATGAATGCTACAGGTTAAGTTGTTCATTGACTTCCGAAGCTGCCCAGTTTGCTTGTACCAGAGTTTAGTTTTTCAGAGCATGACTTGATGGCATAGTCTGGGCATAGGAGAATTTGAGCAATTCTTTTCATCATTGCCTGCGTAAGAGTTGACTGTGTGGCAATTACTAGGCACTGTTTGCATGTGCCATTTGTGTATGTGTGTGCTTCTAAGGAAAGTTCACCAAGAGATCATTTTGTTCTGTTTATTCGGAATTCAGTTTCCAAATAAACTGAATTGTTTATATCCATTTAATTGACTCACCATTTTAAGCAAATTTTACAAATTAAGTGTCAACTAGAAAGTCAGCTTCAGTCATCTAATTCATTACTTAAGGAAATTAAGTAACTGCCTGCCTGTAGTATAGATTTAGACAGTCTTTAAAATGTGCTTGGAGTATTTGCTTTAAACACATGTAAATAGAATGAGTACTATTCTAAGTCCTACAGGAGAATATGAAGTTTTTGTATAGGTAAGCAGTTTCTGGAAGTCTGATTGCATGTGAACGTATTACATAATACTAAAGTGTTAGCTGTAGAGCAGACAGTTCCAGCTTTGTAGAGATCTACAGTTTGTACATTTATAATTGCTAGATGTGTCCATTAAGTTCTAGTAGCTCTAAAACACTTTTGAAGGCCTGGTGCAGTAGGTCATGCTTGTAATCCCAGCACTTTGGGAGGCCACGGCGGGGGGATCACCTGAGGTTAGGAGTTCGAGACCAGCCTGACCAACATGGAGAAACCCGGTCTCTACGAAAAATACAAAATTAGCTGGGACATGCCTGTTAATCTCAGCTACTTGGGAGGCTGAGGCAGGAAAATCGCTTGGACCCGGGAGGTGGAGGTTGCAGTGAGATGAGATTGGGCCATTGCATTCCAGCCTGGGCAACAAGAGCAAAACTCCATCTCAAAAAAAAAAACCAACAAAAAAAAACAACAACAAAACAAAAAAAACTTTTGGGGCAAATGTATTTTACATCTTCAATTATAAGTTACAGTCATTTCATTTTTAACTTTATGGCATTCTTTATTTTAGTTTTACATTTTCATATTCCTTAACTTCTTGGCATGAAAAATTTTAAACCTATGAAACAGCTGCAAAAACAGTACCACAAATACCTGTATTATACTCATTACCTGAAGTCACCACTTGTTAACATTTTGATTCGGGTATTTGCTGCCCTTCCCGCCTTCTCTTTTTTTTTTTTTTTTTTTTTTGAGAGGGAGTCTCACACTGTCGCCCGGGCTGGAGTTCAGTGGTGCGATCTCGGCTCACTGCAACCTCCACCTCCCAAGTTCAAGTGATTCTCCTGCCTCAGCCTCCCGAGTAGCTGGGATTACAGGCATCTGCCACCCCACGCAGCTAATTTTTTGTATTTTTAGTAGAGACAGGGTTTCACTATGTTGGCCAGGTTGGCTTGCTTTCTTTCTTTCTTTCTTTTTTTTTGATTAGAGACACTTGAGCCCAGGCTGGATCTAAACTCTGGGCTGAAGCGATCCTCCTGTCTCAGCCTCCGGAGTAGCTGGGAAGACAGGTGTGAGCCACCGTGCCTGGCATTCTCTTATTTCTTTTGCACAGGCTGAGCTTTCTCTCCATACACAGGTGCACACACTTACTTTACTGAACCATTAGAGAGTTGTAGATAGCAGATCATTTCACCCCTTCTTGAAAAAGGGCATTCTGTGTAGCTACAATCGCCTTATCCCACTCAGGAAACTTAGCGCTGATATATCTACTATTATTAAGATGCAATGTAGGCCAGGTGCGGTGTCTCATGCCTGTAATCCCAGCACTTTGGGAGCCGAGACGGGTGGATCACTTGAGGTCAGGAGTTCGAGAGCAGTCTGGCCAACCTGATGAAACCCCATCTCTACTGAAAATACAAAAATTAGCCAGGCATGGTGGTGCATTCCTGTAGTCCCAGCTACTTGGGAGGCTGAGGTGGGAGAATTGCTTCAACCTGGGAGGCGGAGGTTGCAGTGAGCCGACTGTGCCATTGCACTCCAGCCTGGGCAACAGAGCCAGACTTTGTCTCAAAAAACAAAAAAAAGATACAATGTAAACTCACATTCCTTCAGTTGCCCTAATAGTGTTCTTTTTCCTCCCAATTCAGGATCCAGTGAAGAACTGCACATTGCATTTAGTTGTCATGTTTCTTTAATTTCCTTTCCTTTGGAAGTTTCCTTAGCTTCTTTTTGTGACATTGGCACTGTGACAGATGACGTTGATATTTGAAGAGTCTAAATCTAACCCAGTTGTTTTGAAGACTGTTCCTCAGTTTGGAATTCTCTGATTATATCCTCATGGATAGATTTGAATTAAACATCTTGGGGCTAGATTGCTCTGAGGGATGTGTCTTTCTCATGCATCACATCATTGGTGCTGTGAAATTGGATAACTTGATTAAGTTGATGTCTGCCTGGTTTCACCATATCCTGTTGCCAACAACCTGTCGTTTAGTGGTGGTTACAGTAACTTCTCAAGGATAAAAACTGCCTTTAAAAAAATTCCCCAACACATACAGCTCGTTTAGGACTTCATAAAAAGGTAGATAAGGTACCTCTTGACATTTTATTAAATAAAGAAGGGCCTAGCATACATTGGCATTTTGTCTGAGAGTATTTAGCTGGGTTAAGAAAACTTATCTTCCTGATTAAAGAAAATCAATGAATAAATCAGCTTCTGTCAGCCAGAGTCTGCAAAATGCAGTACCTGTGTAAACATCGATTGTTCTCTTGATCCCAAAGCACAGATTCATTAAAACTTATGTGAAAGAGAGTTTTCCTCCTTTATATTTGTTCTAGAAGAGGCAGAGAATGTTCTTTGGATTCTTACATTACAGTATTGACTTTTTCAGTGGCGTAGTAACTTGGAATGGCCAAGGACAAATTTCCGCAGAGCCTGGAATATTCTGAATGACAGAGGAGGGGCCATGATTTGGAAATGAAATTGTAACAGTGCACCTGGGATGGATCCGTTGGTCCTGAAGAGAAACAATATTAATATTTTTTCTCTAGTTAACTATTCCAGGAAGGGGTGTCTTAACACCTCATATTTTGGAGAACACAGGGAGTTATAACTCAATTTCAAGCAAAGATAGGAGGAAGCCAGTGGGCTGATTTCTTGATTAAGTAGGCAAAGATGACATGTGGTTTGATTTCTCATTTTCAATTTTAAATGAACTGTGTCACATGTACTAATTATGCATTGTCCTTCCTGTGTTAGATTCCTTTCAAATATGATACTCTTTGTGACTTGAGTGTGTTTGTGGTCATTTGGGCAAAGCAGCACTTCTGTGAAATCGCAGCTTGAATCACTGGTAGCATTTGGTAAGCTTCACAGAACTGATTTGATTACAATGCTGCCATCACTGTGCTGATGACCTAAGGCCTAGGTTGAGCCCTGTGTGAACCACTGTTGGTTTTGCTTTATTTATCGACTGGGAAATCACCTATCTGTTTGGCCCGTGCTTTTGAAGTCTTGGGTCATCATTTGCATCATCTCGCTGCACTCCTGGTTTAAGAACATACAGGGTCTCTGTTGCACAATATGTCAAGTGCAGACCCCTCTACCTGATTTTTCAGGATTCTGCATGACCAGTTTCCATTCATCCAGTCCAGTCTCATTTCCCACAATTCCATAGTTGCCTTCCACTTTATTTAGACTTCTTACTGTGTGACCTTGAGTAAGTTATTTAATTTCTGAACCTTGGCTTCCTGTCTATAGAGTAGGAATCATACGAATAGCTTCTACATCACAGGGTTTTTAATGACAATTAACTGAGATAATATCTTTTAAAAATAATAAATTTCCATTATGGAAATGTCAATACAAGTACCAAGAACTGTGCTAAACTTTTAAAATTTGTTGTTTCACTTCATCATAACAGTTTGATGAGGTAGGAGGAGCTGGTGGTAGTGGTAGTTGCACAGGTAGTAGTAATGATAACGGTGCTTATTGAGCGCTTACTATGTTCCAGGTACTTTACATGTTTCCAGTGAACCCTGTGAACAGTCTTACAAGGTTGATACTATAATTGCCATTTGATAGATAGGAAATTTAAGCATAATGAGATTAAGTAACTTGCCCAGATTCACATAGCCAAAGAATGCAAGAGCTGGATTGAAATCCAGACCACACTTTTAGATACTCGTTTCATCCCATTTTTATTTTAGAAGGAAAACTTAGGGAGTAATTAACTTAATTAAAACTCTCACAGCATATAAATGGCAGAGCTAGAATGTGAACCCAAATCTGATTTCAAAACTATATTCTCTGTCATACTCCACTGCCTCCAGACTGCCGAAAACAATGCTTTCTGATATGCTATTGTAGAGTGGATCGATTGTGATTTAATATATGTCACATTGTTGTGTTTCTTCACTCAGGAAAGATGGCATATTGCCTAGATTAACTGTTACACAGGGAAGCCGGCTTTTGGCCACTGCTTGCCACCCTGACTGTACCCGTTGAGTTGACGTAGGTAGTGAACACCTTGGGAGCATGGTGGATATTTGGTAGGATGCTTGACCATGGCTGGAATTCCCAGTGGTGACATTAGTGTTAAGTGGGCCATTTCTGTTGATTCAGCAGGAGGACGTGGCTGCCCAAGATGTCAATAGCTGATGGGAGGCAGATAGTAATGGGGAGAGGACATGGCTGTGGGATGGGACAGCACTTTGTTCTCAAGTCTGCTCTGAAATTGCCCACAGTTAGCTAAACTATGTTGGACTTAGGACATTTCTCAGTTTCAATTTTAGGTTGTAGTCCCCAAATTCCAAAACTGGATTACTACATCTTGACAGGAATTCTTTTTTTTGTTTTGAGACAGAGTCTCTCTGTGTCGCCCAGGCTGGAGTGCACTGGTGCGATCTCAGCTCACTGCAAACTCCGCCTCCCCGGTTCATGCCATTCTCCTGCCTCAGCCTCCCGAGTAGCTGGGACTACAGGCACCTGCCACCACGCCCGGCTAATTTTTTTTTTTTGTATTTTATTGATTGATTGATTGATTGATTGTAGAGATAGGGTTTCACCATGTTAGCCAGGATGGTCTTGATTCCTGACCTCATGATCCACCTGCATCGGCCTCCCAAAGTGCTGGGATTATTGGTGTGAGCCATCGTGCCCAGCCCCCAACTTGACAGGAATTATTATTATTATTATTTTTGAGACGGAGTCTCGCTCTGTCGCCCAGGCTGGAGTGCAGTGGCGCGATCTTTGCTCACTGCAAACTCCGCCTCCCAGGTTCACGCCATCCACCTGCCTCAGCCTCCCGAGTAGCTGGGACTACAGGCGCCCACCACCACGCCCAGCTAATTTTTTGTATTTTTGTAGAGATGGGGTTTCACCGTGTTAGCCAGGATGGTCTTGATCTCCTGACCTCGTGATCCGCCCGCCTCGGCCTCCCAAAGTGCTGGGATTACAGGCGTGAGTCACAGCGCCTGGCAGGCGGTAATTCTTTTACAGATATTTGATACCCAGAAAGGGGTGTGAGCCCAGACTGATAGCTTACTTTCTTTTTTAGGAAGGATGTCGATTCTGCGCTTCTCAGTAACTGAGGTAAATTGAACTGTTACGTTTTCCTCTCTGGTAATTTGCCCGTTGCTCCTAAGATTGTTGAATTGATTTTGGTTAGAAATGACTGAATTCAGTCTAGACGCAGTGCCTCATGCCTATAATCCCAGCACTTTGGGAGGCTGAGGCAGGTGGATCACTTGAGGTCAGGAGTTCAAAACCAGGCTGGCCAACATGGTGAAACCCCATCTTTACTAAAAATACCAAAATTAGTCGGCTGTGGTGGCACGCACCTGCAGTCCCAGCTCCTTGGGATCCCAGCTGAGGTAGGAGGATCACTTGAACCTGGGAGGCGGAGGTTGCAATGAGCCAAGATCGCGCCACTGCACTCCAGCCTGGGCAATAGAGCCAGGCTCTGTCTCCAAAAAAAAAAAAAAAAAAAAAAAAATGTGTTTGAATTTTCCACTTTAAAACAAGACATGTGGCACCATCTAGTGGACCTTGAAATAGTCTAAACTTGATATACGTAGTACTTCAGGGAAGCTGGGAAGACTAATTCAGAGTAGGCAAATTTCAGTAAATCGCAAAGATTCTAGATAATCATTTGGGATGTAGTCATAGGATAGAAGCATCTATTTTAGAGCTGTTTCTGCAAAATTTCCCATTGAAATATTTATGCTTTTTCCTAATTATCACCCTTGATATATTTATATATTTATAATGCTTTTGTACATTGTTATTTTAATCTTCAAATAGTCTTTTGGGTATTAACATTGTTATTTTGAAAGTGAGTTTAGTTGACTCACCTTTCTGAATAGTATAAATTAACAAATTAATAATTTTTTGGGCTTAGGGTGGGGTTGCTGGGGAAAGGAAAAGAAGGAAAAAGGTTGGTAAGACAGGAGATATTCCAGCATTTTTGCCTCCTATTTGGCACTAGCAAAACCATCTGATAGGCTCAATCCACGTGTAGAAAGAACCATTTATACCTTGACTGTGAATTTTCCATGTGCTAGAGTCTGAACTCAGGAAGACTCAGAGGAGGTCTAGAAGGTAGTAGCTTAAGTGCTGTGGCTCACGCCTGTAATCTCAGCACTTAGGAAGGCCAAGGAGAGAAGATTGCTTGAGGCTATGAGTTAGAGATCAGCCTGGGAAACCTAGCAAGACCCCCAGCTCTTAAAAAAATAAATTAGCTGGGCATGGTGGCAAACACCTACTGTGGTCCTAGCTACTTGGAAGGCAGAGGGGAGGTTTGCTTCAGCCCAGGAGTTTGAGGTTACAGTGATAACCACTGTACTCCAGCCTGGGAGACAGCCTTTGGGACCCTGTCCCCTAAAAAAAGCTCCCAGAGTGGAAGACAGCAAAAAGAAAGTAACCGCCTCCCTCCCACATCCCCCCAAAAGAAAAGAAGGTAGTAGAATAAACAGAGTTGGCCATATTCTTTCCTCCCTAAAGGCTCAGTCTCGAGTGGTTGCAGCTTAGAAGAGGAAGGAAATGGTTGAGTGGTTATTGGCCAAGCCTTTGGCTTTTAGGAGCCTCCTTGTCCAGTTTGGACTTTTTGCTAGGTGTTTGGGTGTTTTATCCATTGGGGAAACTTTGCATTCATTGGTCTCATGCCACTATTTCTGAAAGGAACAGCAGATGAGAGGGGTTGCATTGTATCTAGTGATGGTGTGTGAGTCTGCATTTTCTTCACTTCTCTGGTAGAATCTCTAAAACTGGAATGAGATTGAGATTCCCCCCTTCCCCCAGCACTCTAATGCATGTATGTTTTATCCTTGTGGGGAAAGTTTGCTTCTAAAAATCCATAGCATTTTTTCCTCCCCTTTTTTTGGTAAACTCTGTCTTATCACTTGCTTCAAAATTTTTCTTTTCCAGAAAGAAATTATTATGTTAGATTTTTTTTTTTTTTTTGAGACTGAGTCTCACTCTGTCGCCCAGGCTGGAGTGCAGTGGCACGATCTGGGCTCACTGCAAGCTCCACCTCCTGGGTTCACGCCATTCTTCTGCCTCAGCCTCCCGAGTACGTGGGACTACAGGTGCTCGCCACCACGCCGGGCTAATTTTTTTTTGTATTTTTAGTAGAGATGGGGTTTCACCATGTTAGCCAGGATGGCGTCAATCTCCTGACCTCGTGATCTGCCTGCCTTGGCCTCCCAAAGTGCTGGGATTAAAGGTGTGAGCCACCGCACCTGGCCTATGTTGGATTTTTATACTAGAGAAGCAGAATTCTTTTTTAACAAAATATTTGCTTTAAGAAAATTTGCTTTCAAATAGTATGTTTTTGAGATCAGAGGAGATTAGTGATGTGAATATTGATAGGAAATATTTGAATTTTTTTTTTTTTTTGAGACGGAGTCTTGCTCTGTTGCCCAGGCTGGAGTGCAGTGGTGTGATCTCAGCTCACTGCAACCTTCGCCTCCCAGGTTCACGCCATTCTCCTGCCTCAGCCTCCCGAGTAGCTGGGACTACAAATGCCTGCCACCACGCCCGGCTAATTTTTTGTATTTTTAGTAGAGACGAGGTTTCACCATGTTAGCCAGGATGGTCTTGATCTCCTGACCTCATGATCTGCCCGCCTCGGCCTCCCAAAGTGCTGGGATTACAGGCATGAGGCACCGCACCTGGCCATATTTGAAATACTTTAAGTAAATTAATGAATTTGGATTATTTGGCTTATATAAAAGAGCATTTTTTTTTATGTCATATGCCTCTGGGACTCATATTTGCGCAAATCCAAGAATTGGAAGCTGCGTAATGGGCGGGTGAAAGGAAGTACTACAGTTTCCTGTTTATCCTTCAAAACCACTGACCTTGGATAGATATATTTCTCAAATTTATTCATAAACGTCTTTTTTGTATCTCCTCCTAGGTGTTTCAGTTACTAACTGATCTGAAAGAGCAGCGTAAAGAAAGTGGAAAGAATAAACACAGCTCTGGGCAACAGAACTTGAACACTATCACCTATGAAGTAAGGCTGGGCTTCTGGTAGACCTACCTGAAGTACCATTGAGAGAGGGGGGTTTATTCTCCCAATGACTGGCAGCTGGAATCAAGATCGCTTTTTATATGATCTGAATAGTTTTACTCTAACCTGATTTTTATTCTGTTTATAAAAGTGAGAGGAGTTTGGTCAAGTTTAGAGTTTAGCCAGCTACAAAGTTAGAAGGAATAGTGTAAAAGATTGCCCTCACTTCTTGAAAGGGGATCACAGCTCACTGCAGCCTCAACCTCCTAGGCTCAAGTGGTGCTCCCAGCTCAGCTTCCCAAGTAGCTGGGACTATGGGTATGCACTGCCATGCCTGGCTAATTTTTTTGTTGTTGTCCATGGTGGTCTTGAACCCCTGGGCTCAAGGGGTCTCCCCATCGCATCTTTCCAAAGTGCTGGGGACTTAGATGCTTAAGGCTATTATTTTTCAAGTTTCAGATTCTTCCCAAAATATGTAATTGTAATTCCTCTCAAATTACATCTGTATTCTTCCTCAAAAGCCACAAATTCTGTGTAATCATGAGAAAATATCAGACCATTGCAAATCAATTAAAAAAAAACACCTTTTATTTTGAAATCATTTTTCTTTTCTTTTTTTGGAGATGGATTCTCGCTCTTGTTGCCCAGGCTGGAGTGCAATGGCACGATCTCGGCTCACCACAACCTCCGCCTCCCAGGTTTAAGGGATTGTCCTGCCTCAGACTCCTGAGTAGCTGGGATTACAGGCATGCGCCACCTCGCCTCACTAATTTTGTGTTTTTAGTAGAGACGGGGTTTCTCCATGTTGGTCAGGCTGGTATCGAACTCCCAACCTGAGGTGATCTGCCGATCGCAGGCTCCCAAAGTGCTCGAATTATAGGTGTGAGCCACTGTACCCAGCCATTTTTCTCTTACATAAAAGTTGTAGAGACAGTGCTGGGAGTTCTCATGTACCCTTCCCATAGTTTTCTCTGATGTTAACATCTTACATAACCGTGGTACACTGATCAAAATCAAGAAATTAACATTGGTACATACTATTAAACTAAGCTAAAATTTTATTTGAATACCTTGTTTTCCCACTGCTGTCTTCTGAGTTCCAGGATTCAGTTCAGGATACCATTTTTTTTTTTTTTTTTTGAGAGGGAGTCTGGCTCTGTCTCCCAGGCTGGAGTGCAGTGTTGTGATCTCGGCTCACTGCAGCTCCGCCTCCCAGGTTCACGCCATTCTCCTGCCTCAGCCTCCTGAGTAGCTGGGACTACAGGTGCCCGCCACCACACCCGGCTAATTTTTTGTATTTTTAGTAGAGACGGGGTTTCATCATGTTAGCCAGGATGGTCTCGATCTCCTAACCTCGTGATCCGCCCACCTCGGCCTCCCAAAGTGCTGGGATTACAGGCGTGAGCCACCGCACCCAGCCCAGGATACCATTTTATATTTAGTTAACATGTCCCCATAATGTCATTTGTTCTGTGTCCTTACTCTTCCTTTGTCTTCCTTGACACTTGTGAAGGGCTGGTCAAGTATTTTGTAGAATGTCCCTTGATTTGTGATTGTCTGATGTTTTCTTATGATTACACAGAACCTATGGCTTTTGAGGAAGAGCACCACAGAGGTGATCTCCCCTTCTCGTGTCATGATATCTCAGGGTACATGATATCGATGTTTCTTTGTTTCTTTTTTTTTTTTTTTTGAGACGGAGTCTCTCTCTGTTGCCCAGGCTGGAATGCAGTGGCGCAGTTTTGGCTCACTGCAACCTTCACCTCCCGGATTCATTCCATTCTTCTGCCTCAGCCTCCCGAGTGGCTGGGACTACAGGTGCCTGCCACCATGCCCGGCTAATTTTTTGTATTTTTTTAGTAGAGATGGGGCTTCACTGTGTTAGCCAGGATGGTCTCGATCTCCTGACCTCGTGATCCGCCCACCTCGGCCTCCCAAAGTGATGGGATTACAGGTGTGAGCCACCGCGCCTGGCCAATATCGATGTTTCTTATGGCTACTATTGTTAACTTTGGTCATTTGGTTAAGATAGTATCTGCCTGGATTGTCCACTATAAAGCTATGTTTCTTCATTTCCATATTATGTTAGAAAGGATTCACCAAGTTCAGCCCATATTCAAGGGGAAGGGGGAGATTAAGCTTCACCTCTTGAAGGGAGGGATATCAAAGAATTTGTGGATGTATGTTAAAACCACCATAGTAATTAAAAAATATTTTGTGGGAGATGCTTTGCGGCTAGGAAAACAGCCTACCCTTTGCTTACACTTTTAACCATCAATTTTAGCATTCATTGGTGGATCTTTCCTGCAGTAATTATAACTATGGTAGAGTTGCCTGATAGTGATTTTAAAATTTTTCTCATTCCTTCTATGCTTATTAGATTTATATATATATATATATATATATATTTTTTAAGAGACTAGATTTTGCTGTGTTGCTTCAGGCTGGTTTCAAACTCCTGGGCTCAAGTGATCTTCCTGCCTTGGCCTCCCACAGTGCTGGGATTACAGGTGTGCACCACTGCACCCAGGTCATATGAGTTAGAATTCTTCCATAAGAAAAAGTTGTCTCTTCTTACCCATTTATTTATTCATTAGTATATATCCATGTAGACTCATGGCAATTTATTTTATTCTTTGGGTTCCCCCCTTTAAAAAAATTGTCTGAAATATAATTGTCAGATTGAGTTTTTTTTTTTTTTAACATCAGAAAAGTTTTCTTCTAAAATTTCATTACTTATTCCTATTCTAGCTACTGGTTTTCTCTTTCAGGAATTCCTATTACACGAAGATTGGTTCTCCTGAACATCTCTTTGCTTGTTTTATACAGGATTTATTGATTGATTGATTGATTGATTGATTGGGACAGAGTCTCACTCTGTCACCCAGGCTGGAGTGCTGTGGTGCGATCTTAGCTCACTGCAACCTCTGCCTCCTGGGTTCAAGTGATTCTCCTGCCTCGGCCTCCCTAGTATCCAGGATTACAGGCGTGCACCATCACACCCAGCTTTTTTTTTTTGCATTTTTAGTATAGATGGCATTTCACCATGTTGGCCAGGCTGGTCTCGAACTCCTGACCTTGGGTGATCCAGCCACCTTGGCCTCCCAAAGTGCTGGAATTACAGGTGTGAGCCACTGCACCCGGCCTGTACAGGATTTTTAAAACAAAATTTTAGAATTTTAATTACAGCCATTGTGTTTCCTTTTTCTCATTCAGGGTTCTTTGTCTTATGCTTGGCTTTTTTTTTTTTTTCCCAGATGTGAAAATACATATCAAAAACACCATGCGGGTACCAGAGTCCTGAGATTGTCGGAGAATTTCTCACAGTAATGAAAAGCCACAAGTTGACCAAGTAAGTAAACCTCTTAAGTAGGAAGAGAGTGACACATGGTGAAATGATAGCTGAGGAAAGCCATTAGTAGCAACCGTGTATTGATATTCAGCTGGGTTTGGATTTAAAGGAGGATCATAGTATTGTAGATGAAACAATTAAAAGTTAGACATAGGGACCCTTCTAGAGTAAGGAACAAAACTTAATGGAGTTTTAAAAATCTTTTCTTGGAGTCCCAGTTTGTATGACCTATCCCATCACACCCATTCCCAGAATTCAGACCAAACTGGATGAAAAGTAAGGTTTACAAGTTAAAGTACATTTTATAAAGTTGATCAATGAAGTCCTTTGATGTTTGTGTTTGCTTGAGGCAAAAGTGTCTTGATCATATTCTGTAAGTTCTTGTAGTGTCCAGTTCCTTTTCTTGGTCTGGAATTAGTTCAACCTATTAAAATAGAAAACATCATAGATCAAGAGTTTAGAGGAGAAGAAAACTAGCTCAAGTTTTTTAGAGTCAGTTCTAGAGCTGATAAATTTCAAAAGCTTTTGTCATTTCACTTAGGATAATCAGTAATTTTCTTTTGGAGGACCCATTTGATGTTACATCAGGCACACAGGTTCTCCCACCCTCTTTCTCCAAGTGAACTTTTAAGACAAAACATCTTCCGTGTGTGTGTGCAAATCTTCCATGTGTATCTTCTGTATTTGTGTATAACATTTTTTAAAAACTGTAGTAAAATACACATAACATAGCCGGGCGCCATGGCTCATGCCTGTAATCCCATCTCTTTGGGAGCTGGAGGCAGGCAGGTCACCTGAGGTTGGGAATTCGAGACCAGCCTGACTAACATGGAGAAACCCTGTCTCTACTAGAAATACAAAATTAGCTGGGTGTGGTGGCAGATGCCTGTAATCCCAGCTACTCGGGAGGCTGAGGGAGGAGAATCGCTTGAACCTGAAAGGCAGAGGTTGCAGTGAGCTGAGATCGCGCCATCGCACTCCAGCCTGGGCAACAAGAGTGAAACTCTGTCTCAAAAAATATATAAATAAATACACATAACAAAATTTACCATTTTAGGCCAGGTGCGGTGGCTCACAGCTGTAATCCCAGCACTTTGGGAGGCTGAGGCGGGTGGATCACTTGAGGCTAGGAGTTCAAGACCAGCCTGGCCAACATGATGAAACCTCGTCTCTACTAAAAATAAAAAAATTAGCCAGGCATGGTGGCAGGTACCTCTTATCCCAGCTACTTGGGAGGCTGAGGTAGGAGAATTGCTCGAACCTGGGAAGTTGCAGTTAGCCAAGATCGCGCTACTGCACTCCAGCCTGGGCAATAGAGCAAGACTCTGTCTCAAAAAAATTACCATTTTAGCCATTTCTAAGTGTACAGTTCAATTGTTGCAATCAATATGCAGACCTTTTCAGTTTGCAAAACTGAAATTCTGTATCCCTTAAACAATTCTGCACTTGCTTCTCCTCTGTCCCTGGCAGCCACCATTCTGCTTTTTGTTTCTATGAGTTTGTCTCCCTCATACAAGTGGAATCATATGGTGTTTTTTTTTTAAAGTCATATCTGATTGTTTAACTTTTAAAATTATTTTAACAATTGAAGTGTGCAGTTCAGTGGCATTAAGTACATTCACATTGTACAATCATTGCCATCTATCCACAGAACATTTTATCTTGCAAAACTGAAACTCTGTGCCCAGTAATCAATAAATTGCCCATTCTCCCCTCCTCCTAGCCCCTGGCAACGACCATTCTATTTTCTGTCTTCATGAATTTGACTATACTTAGTACTGCATGTAAATGGGATCATACAGTATTTGTCCTTATATCATTTAGCATAATGTCTTTGCCTGGGCGTGGTGGCTCATGCCTGTTATCCCAGCACTTTGGGAGGCCGACGTGGGCAGATCACCTGAGGTCAGGAGTTCGAGACCAGCCTGACCAACATGGAGAAACTCTGTCTCTACTAAAAATACAAAATTAGCCAGGTGTGGTGGTGCATGCCTGTAATCCCAGCTACTTGGAAGGCTGAGGCAGGAGAATCACTTGAACCCAGGAGGCGGAGGTTGCAGTAAGCCGAGATCGTGCCAATGCACTGCAGCCTGGGCAACAAGAGCAAAACTCTATCTCAAAAAATAATGTATGAGAAGTTCCTTCCTTTGTATGGCTGAATAAGATTCCATTTTAAATGTAAACCACATTTTTTCTTTCTTTTTTTTTTTATTTTTTAAAAAATAGAGATGGGGGCCGGGTGTGGTGGCTCACGCCTGTAATCCCAACACTTTGGGAGGCTGAGGAGGGCAGATCACAAGGTCAGGAGATGGAGACAATCCTGGCTAACACGATTAAACCCCATCTCTTCTAAAAATACAAAAAATTAGCAATGTGTGGTGGCGGGTGCCTGTAGTCCCAGCTACTTGGGAGGCTGAGGCAGGAGAATGGCATGAACCTGGGAGGCAGAGCTTGCAGTGAGCCGAGATGGTGTTACTGCACTCCAGCCTGGGCGACAGAGTGAGACTCTGTCTCAAAAAAAGAAAACAATAATAATAATAATTAATTGAAAAAATTTTTAAAAAATCTGCTATCACCCTAGCCCTGTGTCATTTTCCTCTGGCTGCTTTTAAGATTTTTGTATTCCCTTTCTACTCCCACTGCTTCACTTGACTAGCCTAAGGAAAATTTTTTTTAATAAAATTAAATTTGAAAAAAGATTGTTCAAGTCTTTGGTCTTCAATAATTTGATAATGATATATTTCAGCCTTTTTTCCCCAATTTATCTTTACTGAGCTTCTTGATTATGTAAATTTATGTTTCTTACTAAATTTGTGAAGTTTTTAACTATTCTTGAAATATTTTTTCTGTCCCAATCTCTTTCTCCTCCTTTTCTTGAATTCCAAAAACACAGTGAGCTGAGACTGTGTCACTGCCCTCCAGCCTGGGTGACAGAGTGAGACTCCAATCACCCAGTCACTCCTGGGTGGTTGGTAGACTTCTGATGCTGCTGTACAGGTTTCTGTGGCTCTGTTCCTTTTTTAAAAAAATTTATATTTCAAATGGAATAATTTCTCTCTTTTTTTCTGTCTCTTTTTTAATAGAGATAGGGTTTCACTCTGTTGCCGAAGCTGAAGTGCGGTGGCGCCCTCAGGCTCACTGCAGCCTCAAAGTCTAATGGGATAATTTCTGTTGATCTGTCTGTATACGCACAGATTGTTCTGGCATCTTCTGTTATCAAGCCTACCCATGAATTTTTCATTTCAGGTATTTTTCAGTTCTAAAGTTTCCATTTGGTTATTTGTTATAACTTCTGTTCTTTCCTGAGAACTAGTATTGTTTCATTCATTTCAGGAATGTTTACTTTTACCACCAGTTGTTATAGTAGCTAGAATCTTGATAATTTTAACATCTGGGTCATCATGGGCTTGGCATCTGTTGATTATCTTTTCCCTGGAGAATGAGTCATATTTTTGTGGTCGAGGTAATTGTAGATTGTATCCTGGGCATTTGAGTATTTTATTGTTTGGACTCTGGGTCCTGTTAAAAGCCTCTGGTTTGTGTTTTAGGAGGCTGTCAATCCAGTTAGGTTCGGACTTCAAGTCGGGACAAGGGTTTCGGTGTCATTTGGTTTTGAAACCCACTCTGGGTCTTTGCATATGGGACTGGACTGGTGGTGGAACTTGCTCCCTTCTCACTCGGGGTCTTTGCTGTGCTGGGTCTGTTCCATGCTTGCTGTTTTGGTGCTGTTCCGCACATAAATAGCTCAGGTGAACCTAGGATTTGTGTTGATTGATATTCAAGTTTGGAGGAGTCCCCTTCTCTAGCTCTCCTCTCTGGGACTCCCCCGTTCGTACTCTGGTTCACATGAGATCCCTTTTTTGGTCCTCTAGCCACAAGTTCCTAGTTTCTCTCAAAGGTTTGCCTGCCCACCTGTGCGTGGTTGTTCCCAGTGTCTCTCAAAGGTTTACCTGCCTGCCTGTGTGTGGTTATTACTAGAGCTGTCCTTGGAGCAGAGCAGGGAAAGTGGAAAAGGAAAAAATGACTCTTAGGCACTCTGGACAGCAAGGGCTCCCTTCCGGGCTGCGCCTGCTGCTGGTCCCCGCGTTGGGGGCTGCCCTTGAGTTGTGAGCTCCTCCCAAGTCTCCAGCCTTTCTCAGTCCCCTGGCCAGAAAGATTGGATTTCTCCTGGAGTTGGAGTTGCCTATGGTGCCACAAGAGCTGCGCCAGGATTGAGGCCCTGAGAGAAACGAGGGAAAAAAGCCGCAAGAAACTCAGATTCATCCTCCACCCGGTTTTGTTTCCCTCCCAGGCCACCTGCTTTTGTTTGCTTTTCAGAGTTGTCAGATATGTTTTTGTGTATTTTGTCTGGAGATTTCTTCTTCTTTTTTTTCTTTTTTTTTTTTTTGAGATGGAGTCTCGCTCTGTTGCCAGGCTGGAGGGCAGTGGCACAGTCTCGGCTCACTGCAACCACTGCCTCCCAGGTTCAAGTGATTCTCCCGCCTCAGCCTCCCGAGTAGCTGGGATTGCAGGTGCATGCCACCAGCGCTAATTTCTGTATTTTTAGTAGAGATGGGGGTTTCTCCATGTTGGCCAGGCTTGTCTTGAACTCTTGACCTCAGGTGATCCACCGCCTCAGCCTCCCAGAGTGCTGGGATTACAGGTGTGAGCCACTGTGCCCAGCTGTCTTGAAATTTCTCATTGTAATCTGTGGAGAGAGAAAGGCTTTCTTGGGCTTTCTCCATCTTGTCCTATAGCAGAAGTGCTAACAGTTGATTTTTAAGGCCTCTTTTTAGCTCTTTGTCTGGGCTGATGTACTGCTTCCTAAGCCCAACATCTTTTCCACTATAAATATGGACAAAAACTGTTCAAAAAACCTACAAATAAATAGGCATTGTCTTGCAGGCTGATTCATGATTGGCCATAATCTATATAAATTTAAAGCAGACTGTAATATTCAAGAAGGATTAATTTCAAGTCCTTTTTTCCACTTGTGATCTTCAAATCGAGGACTTTAAATTTTTTTTTTTTTGAGACAGAGTCTCGCTCTGTCGCCCAGCCTGGAGTGCAGTGGTGTGATCTTGGTTCACTGCAAGCTCCGCCTCCCGGTTCACGCCATTTTCCTGCCTCAGCCTCCCGAGTAGCTGGGACTAAAGGCACCTGCCACCATGCCCGGCTAATTTTTTGTATTTTTAGTAGAGACGGGGTTTCACTGTGTTAGCCAGATGGTCTCGATCTCCTGACCTCATGATCTGCCCACCTCAGCCTCCCAAAGTGCTGGGATTACAGGGGTGAGCCACCGCGCCCGGCCAAAAATCTTTTTAAAAGGCTTTCTAAACCTTTTAACCTCAACCCTTTCATTAATTACTTGGTTCCATGACTCTGCCAAGAGCAAACGCTACAGGCGGTGTTGTTATCCAACAGCCAGTAGAGGGACCGGCAGGCTTCTTCACTTCGTCTGGGCTTGGCTCCTTCTCTGGGAACTTGCAGCCCTTGCAGTTCAAACAGCCTCAGGGTCCCATGACCCAGGGGGCTGCTTGACCAAAGCCATCAAGACCTGGACCATTGTGTGCTAGTTGCAGCTTAAGACATTACACTTACAACAGGAACTCCTGAAGTGTCTTTAATCCTGGTGTTTGAATATCCACAACAGAATTTTTCTCTGCCATTCTCTCAGGGAGAGGAGATTCAAGATAACAGCCCTTAACGGATCTGATTCTGTTAGTGCAAGCTGGGGCTCTATTAACTTGCTTAAATACCTCCACTACCAGAGACCTTGCGGGTAGGGTAGGAACCATGTTTTGTTTGAATTTATAACCTTATTCAGCAAAACAATAGTGTTGGGACTCAACTGCAAGTCACTGTGATACGATGTCCTGTGTCATTTTTTCTTTTTTTCGAGATGGAGTTTCACTCTTGTTGCCCAGGCTGGAGTGCAATGGCGTGATCTTGGCTCACTGCAACCTCTGCCTCCCCAGTTCAAGTGATTCTCCTGTCTCAGCCTCCTGAGTAGCTGGGATTACATGTGCCTGCCATCATGCCCGGCTAATTTCTGTTTTTTTTTTTTTTTTCAGTAGAGACGGAGTTTCACCATGTTGGCCAGGCTAGTCCTGAACCCCTGACCTCAGAGAATCCACCCGCCTTGGCCTCCCAAAGTGCTGGGATTACAGATGTGAGCCACCGTGCACCTGGCTCTGTGTCATTTTTTCTACAGCATGTTACTTCCTCTGAAGCATTTGGCTCTTTAATCATTTTAGTTTTTGCTTCAGGCATCTAGTTCCCAAAGAACTGCAGCCTGGCTTGTAGCCCCAGCTCTCATGCTGACATCTCCTCCCTAAGGTATACAGCTCTGTTTTAGGGTTGGGATTAGGTCTGCCAGGAATAGAGCAAGAGGACTTGCCTTCAAGACCCAGCTTAGGTAGGGTCATAAATAACTGCATCCCTAAAAGGGACTCTTCTGGGCACAGATTATTCTTGGGAGTTGACAACATATTTGGAATGTGTTCCTCTGGGACCAGCAAAGCTCAGAGTCGATGGATGAGTTGTAGGTTTCCTGGTGTCTGGAGTCGGGTACCCTGGCTGCTTTCAGAGTGGAGTCCTGCCCCGTATCTCCTCAGAGTTTTCCGCTTTCTCTCCCATGAACTTCTGCAAGTCGGGGCTTCCCTAGCTCTTTCTCTCACTTATGCTTCAGATTACGTTTACCTCATGGCAGCTTTGTCTAGGTTGTTGAGGACACAAAGATGAACTCAGCGGAAGTGCTATGGTAGGGACACGGTGGAGAGACACTGAAGTGTCGACAAACACCACGTGCCAAGTAAGGCCTGAGATCAGGAAGTAGCCTCGTGCTTTTCTGTAGGGTGTTTGCAGTTTGGGTCAAATGGGATATGAGTGCAAAGTAGGGTCATACAAAGCTATAGAGTCTGACAAGGACCAGATTTCAGAGGGTTCTGGGGGCTGAACTAAGGAAATTCAAGTTCAGACTACAACCTGTGAGGACAGTGGAGGCTTACAAGCAGAATAATGAGATGACTATGTTTCTGTCTTTTAAAAGAGACTTTATTTGTATGAATGCAGATAGATTGAAAAAGTGGCAGCCCATTGCAGATGAAGGCCATTGTCCTCTAACCAAGAGGTTGGAGAGGGCTGTAGAAATGGTGAGGAAGGGATAGGTATCCTTTTTTTTTTTTTTTTTTTTGAGATGGAGTCTCGCTCTGTCGCCCAGGCTGAAGTGCTGGAGTGCAGTGGCACGATCTTGGTTCACTGCAAGCTCTGCCTCCCGGGTTCACGCCATTCTCCTGCCTCTGCCTCCCAAGCAGCTGGGACTACAGGTGCCTGCCACCATGCCTGGCTAATTTTTTTGTATTTTTTTAGTAGAGATGGGGTTTCACCATGTTAGCCAGAATGGTCTCGATCTCCTGACCTCATGCCCCCCGCCTTGGCCTCTCAAAGTGCTGGGATTACAGGCGTGAGCCACCACGCCTGGCCGATTTTTTGTATTTTTTAATAGAGACGGGGTTTCACTGTGTTAGCCAGGATAGTCTCGATCTCCTGACCTCCTGATCCGCCTGCCTCAGCCTCCCAGAGTGCTGGGATTACAGGCATGAGCCACTGAGCCTGGCTTTTTTTTTTTTTTTTTTTGAGATGGAGTCTTGCTCTGTTGCCCAAGCTGGAGTGCAGTGGCGCGATCTCGCTCGCTGCAATCTCCTCTTCCCGGGTTCAAGAGATTCTCCTGCCTCAGCCTCCTGAGTAGCTAGGACTACAGGTGTCCACCACTATGCCCGGCTAATTGTTACATTTTTAGTGGAGACAGGGTTTCACCATGTTGGCCAGGCTGGTCTCAAATTCCTGACCTCAAATGATCTGCCTGCCTCTGCCTCTCAAAGTGCTGGGATTACAGGCATGAGCCACCATGCCTAGCGTAGATATCCTGAAAGAAATGTAATCATTGATACTTGGTGACTGAATATGTGCAGTGGGTGAAGGAGGAGTCAAGGAGGACCCTCAGATTTCTGGCCTGGGTGCCTGGCACTTCACCGAGAAGAGAAGTACAGCGGGAAGAGCTGGTTTGTCGGGAAGGCTGTAGGGTCACTCTGGGGTGTGTTGAGTTCATGGCATGTCAGAGATGTCAAGGTGGAGAAATCCAGCAGGCAGTCGGCCACAGATATGTGAAGCTCAGGTCACGTGGCATGAGGACATGGCTGTTCTTTAATTTTTAAATTTTTCTGAGTACATGATAGGTGCATATATTTTGGGTATATGGGATATTCCTTTTTTTATTTTGAGACAGAGTCTTGCTGTGTTGCCCAGGCTGGAGTGCAGTGGTGCCATCTCAGCTCACTGCAACCTCTGTCTCCCAGGTTCAAGCCATTCTCTTGCCTCAAATTCCCGAGTAGCTGGGACTGCAGCTGCCCACCACCACGCCCAGATGATTTTTTTGTATTTTTATTAGAGACAGGGTTTCACCATGTTAGCCAGGATGGTCTTGATCTCCTGACCTAGTGATTCACCCGCCTTGGCCTCCCAAAGTGTTGGGATTACAGGCATGAGCCACTGTGCCTGGCCAGTATATAGGATATTACAATACAGGCATGCAATGTATAATAATCACAGTAGGGTAAATGGGGTAGCCATCACCTCAAGCATTTATCCTTTGTCTTATAAATATGTCCAGTTATACTTTTATAGTTATTTTTAAATGTATAATTAAATTATTGCTGACCATACTAACCCTGTTGGACTATCAAATACTAGATCTTATTCATTCTTTCTATTTTTTCATACCCATTAACCATGCACACTTCCCCCACCTCTCCCATCCCCCACTGCCCATCTCCGCCTCTGTTCTGCTACTCTCTGGTCCTTCTCCTCTCTCTGTCTCCAGAAAGCATGGACTTCTTGGTTATAGCCTGTAGTGGTAGCTGACATTGTGAGGCCTGGGTGAGGACGTCAGTAGGAGGGTCAGAGGATGAAAGACAACATCATGAGAGTTCCAGAGCCTCATGGGAGAAGAGAAAATCCAGAAGGAGATGAAGAAGGGAGAGTCGGAAAGATCAGAAAAGAATTGAGAAAGAAGGTGTGATGGAAGCCCTGAGGGCAGGCAGTTTTAAGGAGGGAATGATCAGCAGTGTCAGATGGAGAAGGACTGAGGAGCAGCCACTGGATTTGTCCGTGTGGAGGCACCAGGCCCTGAAGGAAGAACACTTTTGGTGATCACTTGGGCAAGAGCTAGGGTGCAGGGAGTTGAGAAGCAAGGGGAGAAAGTAGAGACAATGAAAGAGGGGGCCGGGCGCGGTGGCTCACGCCTGTAATCCCAGCACTTTGGGAGGCCAAGGCGGGTGGATCACAAGGTCAGGAGATCAAGACCATCCTGGCTAACATGGTGAAACCCCGTCTCTACTAAAAATATAAAAACTTAGCCAGGCGTGGTGGCACTCCCCTGTAGTCCCAGCTACTCGGGAGGCTGAGGCAGAAGAATTGCTTGAACCTGGGAGGCAGAGGTTGCAGTGAGCCGAGATCGCGCTATTGCACTCCACTCTGGGCAACAGAGCAAGACTCCGATTAAAAAAAAAAAGAGGTTTGGTTAGCCCGGGCGCGGTGGCTCACGCCTGTAACCCCAGCACTTTGGGAGGCCATGGCAGGTGGATCACGAGGTCAGGAGATCGAGACCATTCTGACCAACATGGTGAAACCCCGTCTCTACTAAAAAAAAATAAAAATTGTCTGGGCATGGTGGCGTGTGCCTGTAATCCCAGGGGAGGCCTGGCTTCTCCTGGCCCCTTAAATGGAGGCACTTTATGGTATTCTGTCCTGGTCTTCACTCACTCCACAGTTGGTTTTTGGAGCATAATATCCACTCCATGGTTTCATGTAACTCCTTGCAATTAAATCTAGTGCTGGGTTTTTTCTTTAGTTCTAGAGCAAATTAGACCTCAAACTAGACACACTTTTTTTTTTTTTTAAGACACACTTTTTGACAGAAACGTCTTCAGAGGTATAAAGGTACTACAAACTCAAATTTCATTTTAAATAATGTGCTTTTTTTTGAGACGGAGTCTCGCTCTGTCACCCAGGCTGAAGTGCAGTGGTGCAATCTCGGCTCACTGCAAGCTCCGCCCCCCAGGTTCATGCAATTCTCCTACCCCAGCCTCCCAAGTAGCTGAGACTACAGGCATCCAACACCACACCTGGCTAAGTTTTTGTATTTTTGGTAGAGACGGGGTTTCACCGTGTTAGCCAGGATAGTCTCCATCTCCTGACCTCCTCCCAAAGTGCTGGGATTACAGGTGTAAGCCGCTGTGCCCGGCCTAAATAATGTATTTTTTTCTAAACAACCTAACCTTGACTGTATCTGTTCCTTCACTCCTCCTCCCCCCACACAATCTACACAGGTCCTGTTGACTTTACCTGAGGGTAACAGGAAGCATTTCACATGTTTAGACACTTACTGGCATGCCTGCCGCTGCTGGCCAACTTCATAACCTCACTCTTGCTTACCCAGAAGGTGTTACAGTGCGTTCCTCACTGTTTGCCTCCATTTTCTTGGGTCTTCCAGAATCGCTGCCAGCACCAGCCAGAGCAGGCCCCTCTTCCTTGGTTGTTCTCCTGTATTGACCAAGTCACACTCAGCCTCTTGATAGAGCCCTTTTCGATCTTGTCCCAGATGACACTTTCACCCCATTCCTGCCCCTCTCTAGCTGTTTCCTGAAACTCCGGGAGCTTTCTTTCCCCTGGGCATGTCCTTGTATTGTCCCTGCCCTGGCTGTCTGTCCCTCTCATCCCTTTTGCGTTGAAAAGCCATCAGGGTCTAGTGCAAGGGTCATCTCTGTGGAGTGTCCTTTCTTGAGTCTCCAGTAAACATTTGGGGGATTACAAGCAGTAGAAATTGACTAGAACTGCCTTAATAATGACTGCCATTTATGGAGAAACTATTGTGGGACAGATGGCATTATGACACTTTCCACCTGTTATCACATGTACACTAGAAGCAGATGGCCAAGAACAGGAGCTTCTCTGCCATTTACTAGCTTTGCAACTATGGACAAGTTATTTAATATCTCAGTGTTAGTGAAATCTGAGGATTCGATGTACTTCCACATGGAAAGCAAGCAATAAATGGTAGCTGCAGCCTCTGGGAAGATTTTCATCCCTCTTAATCCTCTCATAAGATAGTAAGTACTGTTATCATTCCTGTTTCACAGATGAGGAAACTGAGGCTCAGGGAGAGTGGGTAAGTGTTCTCCTTCCCCGAACACATGGCTGCAGGAGTCGTGGCTTCTTCATGTTTTCGCTCCAGAAGGTCTTTAATGCAATAAATACTTACTGAGCTGATTGGAAAGATGGATCTGCAGCCCCAGGGTCAAATTGAGAGAGAAATGTAGAAGTTGTCACCTGCACAGGGGTGGTCACTGCAGTCGTTTGATCTCCTCTGAAGTTCTGTAGTCTTTCAGGGTCCACACGATTCGGCCACCCTTTCAGCAATGAGCCGTGTCTTTCTTTGAGGCAGATGATCACTATATCTGTCACTCAGATCTTTTGTTGTGAAAATTTGCATGTATTTGTCTTCTTTCTCCAGCTGGGTTAAGTGCTTTCAGGGCAAAGGCACTGTACCTTGTATTTCTGTGTATTAACTCCTGCCTCTTTAAGTCCCTGTTTTTTTTTTTTTTTGTTTGTTTTTTTTTTTTTTTTTTCTGAGACGGAGTCTCGCTTTTTCACCCAGGCTGGAGTGCAGTGGCTCAATCTCGGCTCACTGCAAGCTCCGCCTCCCGGGTTCACGCCATTCTCCTGCCTCAGCCTCTCTGAGTAGCTGGGACTACAGGCGCTCGCCACCACGCCCGGCTAATTTTTTGTATTTTTAGTAGAGACGGGGTTTCACCGTGGTCTCGATCTCCTGACCTTGTGATCCGCCCGCCTCGGCCTCCCAAAGTGCTGGGATTACAAGCGTGAAGTCCCTGTTTTGTTTAGTAAGATAATAGGTGAAATCTGGGAAACATTAAATCTTCATCTCGAAAAGGAATTCACCCATTTCTAAGAGATGACCAAACAAGATGATTTTGTGTGTTTTAATTTTTTAGTTTTAGAGATAGGGTGTGGCTCTGTCGCCCAATCTGGAGTGCAGTGGTGCGATCATAGCTCACTGCAGCCACCAGCTCCTAGGCTAAAGGGATCCTCCTGCCTCACCCCCTTGTCCTCTGCCTTCTGTAGTTGGGACTACAGGCACACTCCACCATACCCAGCTAATTTATTTTAATTTTTTTGTAAGGTCTTTTAATGTTGCCCAGGCTGATCAGGAATGCCTGGCCTCAAGCAATCCTCCCACCTGGCCTCCCAAAGTGCTGGGATTACAGGCATGAGCCACCACACCTGGCCCAAGGTGGTTTTGTTAATCTGTACTTCCTATAATTTGGATGAAGAAAGCATTGTTTTCTTCACATTTTCCAGATACAAATTACCGTCCTGTTTTTAAAATGGCACCTGCACCTGTAATCCCAGCACTTTGGGAGGCTGAGGTGGGCGGACCACCTGAGGTCAGGAGTTCAAGACCAGCCTGGCCAACATGATGAAACCTCATCTCTACTAAAAACACAAAAAATTAGCCAGGTGTGGTGGCAGGTGCCTGTAATCCCAGCTAGTCAGGAGGCTGAGGCAGGCAAATCGCTTGAACCTGGGAGGCGGAGATTGCAGTGAGCCAAGATCGTACCACTGGACTGCAGCCCGGGCAAGAAGAGTGAAACTCCATCTCAAAATAAATAAACAAAAATAAAATGGCACACGCACTGCTGCTTTGTTTCCTACAATCACGCCTCTGATACCCATTCATACCCTGGGCTGGGAGTCACTCAAACACATGCTTCTGTTCCCATTCTTGGTTTATAGTTGAAGGAACTGAGGGCCATGCTCCAGTGGTTCTCCCATTTTTTATCTGACAAAGTATTCTCTGTGCAGCTCAGTCAGGACTCAAGACTTAGGGCTATGCGAGTTCTCAATGCTGTACTTTCCCTCCACAGAGCTGAGAAGCTCCAGCTGCTGAACCACCGGCCTGTGACCGCCATGGAGATCCAGCTGGTGAGTGAAGGGCGCCTGCCCTGGGGAGGCTGCTGTGGGTCTGAGATTTAGAAAGCCTGCGGTGGACAAGCCAGGAACTGCCGTTTTTTTTGAAGAGACTGCCCAACCACCCCATTTTTTAAGGAAAAGGAGACCTTGCCAGTTTGATCCTAGTTAGTGTGGACTTAGGGACCATAAAACACTGGAGGAGATTTCATTCCTCCCCTAGGGTTTTGGCTGATGACTTGGCGGCTGTCTGTCTCCCCTGATGTCCAGGCCATTCTGCCATTGCTTCCCTGTAGGCGTTGTTGCCAACCAGATGTTGCATAAAAACATGAAATTCAGCATGTCTCTGGTGAACGTTCTATCTCCCCACGCCCACCCTTCACCCTGCTCTTGTTTCCTTTCCTTCTGGGTGAGGGGAGCCTGTGTGCACTGTCCCACCGGCTCTCTTCTTTGCTCATCTCCTGGCTTAGCCTCCCATGCCAGAAATCTGCAAGCCATTCTCTTCCTTTCATCTCATAGTCACAGAGTCCCCAAGTTCTGTTGCTTTTTTTTTTTTTTTAGAGACGGAGTCTCCCTCTATCACCCAGCCTGGAGTGCAGTGGCACTATCTCAGCTCACTGCAAGCTCCGCCTCCCGGGGTCATGCCATTCTCCTGCCTCAGCCTCCCGAGTAGCTGGGACTACAGGCACCCGGCATCATGCCCGGCTAATTTTTTAGTATTTTTAGTAGAGACAGGGTTTCACCATGTTAGCCAGGATGGTCTTGATCTCCTGACCTCGTGATCCACCCATCTCAGCCTCCCAAAGTGCTGGGATTACAGGTGTGAGCCACCATGCCCGGCCTAGTTCTGTTGCTTCTGTCTTCTGTTTTTTCTTCTCTCCCTCCTGTACTGCGTTGATTTCTGCCATTGTTTCTTCACGCGACTCTTGTGGTTGTCCTCTCCCCATTCTCCCTGGCTCCCCAAGTCCATCTCTCACATCACCATCAGAGATCACATCTAAAACCATGAATGTGATCCCATTTCCCTGCATAAAACCATTTATTTAGTGAAGCCTCATCACTCGTGAAGTCCGCTTTGTACTGAGAGCGTAGGCTTTGGAATAGGAGGAGGCAGCCAGAGTAGAGGGGCCTGCAATGGGGTAAGGGGCCCGGGAAATGATGCAGGGAGACACCTCGGTCGCCACTGGGCACGCCGTGGCCTCTGCCTTCTTATTACAGGGCAGAGAGCATCGGTACGTGACAAATGTCAAGGAGGCCATCTAACTGCCAGTGGGGAAAAAAAAAAAGCTTTGGAGAATTAAGAAAATGAGAATAAAGCAGTTTCCAAAGTCAGCTTTAGAAATACTTAGCTCTTTATCAAATTTCCTTTAGAAAAGTATGGAAGAAAATAGTGAAAAATACGATTTTTACAGTTGCTTATGGAAACACTTCTCAAAAGGCCATAGGATATTTTTACTGAAATGTTCATTGTCTTCCTAGGGTTGTTTCTGCCCTTCTGAATGCACCCAAAATTAAATTAGAACATTTCCTTCCATGAAGGGTGCCTTTCTCTGGGAACCCGCCTGTAGGCTAAATAGAAACCCCTTTCTCATGTGTCCTGATTATTTTCATGCTTTATGCTGTGTTAGAGATTCAACTTAGAGCTTAGAGGAGAGAAGAAACAAACAGAACAGCAAGAAACGAATCCCTGTCCCTCTGGGTTAAAGATCACATGTCATGTCTCCTCCAGCTTTAATCAGCAACATACGTTACTCATGGCTTAATGACAGGCAGAGAGAAGAGATGAGGGTTAGTGTGACCTCAGCCAGAGCCTGTGGAAAGTGCTATCATTACTTGGGGGAAGATTCGCTGCTATTGAGAGTGCCTGTGGTGGGCCAGGTGCGGTGGCTCATACCTGTAATGCCAGCACTTTGGGAGGCCAAGGTGGGCAGATCACCTGAGGTCAGGAGTTCAAGACCAGCCAGGCTAAAGTGGTGAAACTCCATCTCTACTAAAAGTACAAAAATTAGCGGGGCATGGTGGTGTACACCTGTAATCCCAGCTACTCAGGAGGCTGAGGCCGGAGAATCACTTGAACCCGGGAGGCCAGGGTTGTAGTGAGCCGAGATTGCACCACTGCACTCCAGCATGGGTGACAGAGTGAGACTCCATTTCCAAAAAAAAAAAAAAGAGGGTGATGGGGCTGGGCACGGTGGCTCACGCCTATAATCCCAGCACTTGGGAGGCTGAGGCAGGCGGATCACTTGAGGTCAGGAGTTTGAGACCAGCTTGACCAACATTGTGAAACCCCGTCTCTACAAAAATATAAAAATTAGCTGGGCAGTTTCCTGTAATCCCAGTTACTCAGGAGGCTGAAGCGGGAAAATCGCTTGAACCTGGGAGGTGGAGGTTGCAGTGAGCCGAATCGGGCCATTGCCTTCCAGCCTAGGTGACAGAGCAAGACTCGGTCTCAAAAAAAAAAAAAAAAAAAAGACTCTAGAGGATCACCCTCGATTCATTTCTTTTTACTTTATTTTACTGTTTTTTGTAGAGATAGGATCTTGATATGTTGTCCAGGCTGGTCTTGAACCCCTGGCCTCAAACGATCCTTCTGCCTCAGCCTCATCCCTTGTTATTTTTGCAGTTTCATGATGAACAGCCCAAGAAGTTTGACCTGTAGAATTTCTCACTGTCCTGGATTTTGCTGATGGCTTTCTTACACCACAGTTCAACTTGTTCGCTGTCTTATGTTTTTCCTACAATTTAGCAGCTGGATCTATAAGCTCGGTCAGATTCACATTTGATCCCTTTGGCAACACTATAGGTGGTGTTGTGATCTTTCCTCATGAGGGACATAATGTGTCTTTGTGACTTATGCTGCAGGATATCGTTTGTATAGGGCAGGCAAGATGAATGTTTGATTCTTTCCCATTTTTTGCCTGTTTTCAAGGTAATGAATTGGCTTCTCTTTTTTTGAGACAGGGTCTTAACTCTTGTTGCCCAGGTTGGAGCGCAGTGTTGCAATCACGGCTCACTGCAGCCTGGAGTGGCAGAAAAAAAACAACAACAACTGATTTTTCACACACTGACTAGAGACTTGGCTCATCAAGTAGTGGTAAACTTGCTCTTTTTTTTTTTTTTTTCTTGAGACAGAGTTTTGCTCTTGTTGCCCAGGCTGGAGTGTGGTGGCATGATCTCGGCTCACTGCAACTTCTGCCTAACAGGTTGAAGCAATTCTCTCACCTAAGCCTCCCGAATAATTGGGACTACAGGCGTGTGCCACTGCACCTGGCTAATTTTTGTGTTTTTAGTAGAGACGGGGTTTCACCATGTTGGCAAGCTGGTCTCAAACTCCTGACCTCCGGTGATCCGCCTGCCTTGGCCTCCCAAAGTGCTGGAATTACAGTTGCAAACCACTGCACCCAGCTACTAATTTTTTTTTTTGAGACGTAGTTTTGCCCTTGTTGCCCAGGCTGGAGTGCAATGGCTCGATCTCACTGCAACCTCTGCCTCTTGGGTTCAAGCGATTCTCCCGCCTCAGCCTCCCAGGTAGCTGGGATTACAAGCGTGTGCCACCACTCCTAGCTAATTTTAAAATATTTTTTAGTAGAGGCGGGGTTTCTCCATGTTAGTCAGGCTGGTCTCGAATTCCCGACCTCAGGTGATCTGCCTGCCTTGGCCTCCCAAAGTTCTGGGATTATAGGCATAAGCCACTGCACTCAGCCTAAATTTTTATTTATTTATTTTAATTTATTTTATATATATATATATTTATTATACTTTAAGTTCTAGGGTACATGTGCACAATGTGCAGGTTTGTTACATATGTATACATGTGCCATGTTGGTGTGCTGCACCCATTAACTCGTCATTTACATTAGGTATATCTCCTAATGCTATCCCTCCCTGCTACCCCCACCCCACAACAGACCCCGGTGTGTGATGTTCCCCTTCCTGTGTCCAAGTGTTCTCATTGTTCAGTTCCCACCTATGAGTGAGAACATGCAATGTTTGGTTTTTTGTCCTTGTGATAGTTTGCTGAGAATGATGGTTTCCAGCTTCATCCATGTCCCTACAAAGGACATGAACTCATCGTTTTTATGGCTGCATAGTATTCCATGGTGTATATGTGCCACATTTTCTTAATCCAGTCTATCATTGTTAGATATTTGGGTTGGTTCCAAGTCTTTGCTATTGTGAGTAGTGCCGCAATAGACATATGTGTGCATGTGTCTTTATAGCAGCATGATTTATATTCCTTTGGGTATATGCTCAGTAATGAGATGGCTGGGTCAAATGGTATTTCTAGTTCTAGATCCCTGAGGAATCGCCACACTGTCTTCCACAATGGTTGAACTAGTTTACAGTCCCACCAACAGTGTAAAAGTGTTCCTATTTCTCCACATCCTCTCCAGCACCTGTTGTTTCCTGACTTTTTAATGATGGCCATTCTAACTGGTGTGAGATGGTATCTCATTGTGGTTTTGATTTGCATTTCTCTGATGGCCAGTGATGATGAGTATTTTTTCAATGTGTCTGTTGGCCGCATAAATGTCTTCTTTTGAGAAGTGTCTGTTCATATCCTTTGCCCACTTTTTGATGGGGTTGTTTTTTTCTTGTAAATTTGTTTGAGTTTTTTGTAGATTCTGGATATTAGCCCTTCGTCAGATGAGTAGATCGCAAAAGTTTTCTCCCATTCTGTAGGTTGCCTGTTAACTCTGAGGGTAGTTTCTTTTGCTGTGCAGAAGCTCTTTAGTTTAATTAGATCCCATTTATCAATGTCGGCTTTTGTTGCCATTGCTTTTGGTGTTTTAGACATGAAGTCCTTGACCATGCCTATGTCCTGAATGGTATTGCCTAGGTTTTCTTCTAGGGTTTTTATGGTTTTAGATCTAACATTTAAGTCTTTAATCCATCTTGAATTAATTTTTGTATAAGGTGTAAGGAAGGGATCCAGTTTCAGCTTTCTACATATGGCTAGCCAGTTTTCCCAGCACCATTTGTTAAATAGGGAATCCTTTCCCCATTTCTTGTTTTTGTCAGGTTTGTCAAAGATCAGATAGTTGTAGATGTGTGGTATTATTTCTGAGGGCTCTGTTCTGTTCCATTGGTCTATATATCTGTTTTGGTACCAGTACCATGTTGTTTTGGTTACTGTAGCCTTGTAGTATAGTTTGAAGTCAGGTAGCATGATGCCTCCAGCCACCAGATGGATTCACAGCCGAATTCTACCAGAGGTACAAGGAGGAGCTGGTACCATTCCTTCTGAAATTATTCCAATCAATAGAAAAACAGGTAATCCTCCCTAACTCATTTTATGAGGCCAGCATCATCCTGATACCAAAGTCTGGCAGAGACACAACAAAAAAAGAGAATTTTAGACCAATATCCCTGATGAACATCGATGCAAAAATCCTCAATAAAATACTGGCAAACTGAATCCAGCAGCACATCAAAAAGCTTATCCAGGGATTAAGTGGGCTTCATCCCTGGGATGCAAGGCTGGTTCAACATATGCAAATCAATAGACATAATCCAGCATACAAACCGAACCAAAGACAAAAACCACATGATTATCTCAATAGATGCAGAAAAGCCTTCGACAGAATTCAACAGCCCTTCATGCTAAAAACTCTCAATAAATTAGGTATTGATGGGACGTATCTCAAAATAATAAGAGCTATTTATGACAAACCCACAGCCAATATCGTACTGAATGGGCAAAAACTGGAAGCATTCCCTTTGAAAACTGGCACAAGACAGGGAAGCCCTCTCTCACCACTCCTATTAACATAGTGTTGGAAGTTCTGGCCAGGGCAATCAGGCAGGGGAAGGAAATAAAGGGTATTCAATTAGGAAAAGAGGAAGTCAAATTGTCCCTGTTTGCAGATGACATGACTGTATATCTAGAAAACCCCATCGTCTCAGCCCAAAATCTCCTTAAGCTGATAAGCAACTTCAGCAAAGTCTCAGGATACAAAATCGATGTGCAAAAATCACAAGCATTCTTATACGCCAATAACAGACAAACAGAGAGCCAAATCATGAGTGAACTCCCATTCACAATTGCTTCAAAGAGAATAAAATACCTAGGAATCCAACTTACAAGGGATGTGAAGGACCTCTTCAAGGAGAACTACAAACCACTGCTCAACAAAATAAAAGAGGACACAAACAAATGGAAGAACATTCCATGCTCATGGATAGGAAGAATCAATATCGTGAAAATGGCCATACTGCCCAAGGTAATTTATAGATTCAGTGCTATCCCCATCAAGCTACCAATGACTTTCTTCACAGAATTGGAAAAAACTACTTTAAAGTTCATATGGAACCAAAAAAGAGCCCACATTGCCAAGTCAATCCTAAGCCAAAAGAATTTGTATTTTTTGTAGAGATGGGTTCTCACCATGTTGCCTGGGCTGGTCTCGAACCCCTGGCCTCAAGCAATCCTCCTACCTCAGCCTCCCAAAGTGCTGAGATTGCAGGCATGAGCCACTGTGCCTGGCTCCTGTTTTTAATTAACAAGCAATTTATGGGAGATATTTAAGATAGATATATTCTCTTTCTCACCACATTTTTACTCACTACTCTTAGCATCTAGTGATGGTTCTTGCTTCAACCAATAGCTACTATTTTTGAACACCAACCAAATTCCAGGTGCTGCACTAAGGGCTCTGCGTGCCTTGTCCCTGTGTCATGGAGGAGGAAACCAAACATGCAGAGTAAAACAATGGCCCAGGCACTCCCAGGGAGCAAACAGTGGAGGTGGAGGCAGATGGCAGGGCCCAGTGGCTCATGCCTGTAATCTCAACACTTTGGGTGGCTGAGGCAGGAGGATCGCTTAAGGCCAGGAGTTTGAGACCGGGCTAGGCAACAAAGTGAGTCCCCATCTCTACAAAAAAATTTTTTTAGGCCAGGCACAGAGGCTCACGCCTGTAATCTCAGCACTTTGGGAGGCCGAGGCGGGCAAATCAACTGAGGTCAGAAGTTCAAGACCAACATGGCCAACACGGCGAAACCCTGTCTCTACCAAAAATTACAAAAATTGGCCGGGCATGGTCGGTGCACGCCTGTAGTCCCAGATACTCAGGATGCTGAGGCAGGAGCATCCCTTGAACCTGGGAGGTGGAGGTTGCAGTGACCAAAGATCGTGCCACTGCCCTCCAGCCTAAGAGACAGGGTGAGACTATGTCTCAAAAAGAGATGGAGGCAGACCTAGACCTGTCTGCTCCAGAGCTAGAGATCACGTGCTAGGTCTTGGGAAGCAAGTGTTTGCTGGGAACTCGAAATGCCCAAGTATCAGCTCTATTGAGCAAGCCTGTTTCTAAAGCTCCTTCCTTCTTGTTCCCAAACACCCCTGACCAAGGAGGAAGATGGAGCAAGTAGACTTTAGGGCTGGGGGCTGTGACATGCTGGGTATGGCTTGTGGCCAAGAGTTAATCTCCCCTGTCCACTCCCCCTATAGTACCAGCTGCTCAGAATGAGCCCGTTTGAAGCTTCGTGGGTCATTAATTACACTTCTGGAGTGTCTTGCGGGCACGGCTGGGTCAGTGGCTGTGTTCATAGAACCAGAAGCCCCATGTTGTCCTTTCAAAGGGCAGGGGCAGAGGGTTCCAGGAACCTGGCAGCTTCTGGGTTAAATGCTGTCTATTACTCCTCCTTGTGGGGCCTTAGCTGGGAGGATCAGAACATGGGCAGGGTGGGTTCCTGGGACAGGGAGCCAGAGTCTTGAGTCATAGGGACACCAGTCTTGAGTCAGGGCTGGTGCACTGAACCAGGGAAACCAGAGGACAACCAGGGTCTCAATGCTGGGAGATGCGGAATTCACTGATGCAGGCGAGGTCACAGGAGGGGACTGCAGTCAAGGATTGGAGCCAAGAACAAGCTCTGGTGAGCCAGGATCACATAGGACCAGGGCAGCGGAGCCTGAGCCTGTATTTGCAGATCTCTGATGCTGGAGGCTTGCTCGCCAGGTCTGATAGTGGCCCAAGATTGGTATATTGGCCCCGGGCTGGGGATGCATGAGGCCGGGAACAGGTCTTGCTTGCAGGGATCCTCCAGGATCAGGCTTTGTGGTGGACGTTCACCTCTCCAGCTGCAGCTGGGCATTTCCAATAGGCCCTGCAGGACCATACCCACCTCTGTTCCCTGGGGGTTCAGCCTCTGCATCCTATCAGCTGGGGTCAGCTGGCCCAGCTCCTCATTTGCTGTGATGACTCACTCAGTCAGGCCCCAGCCCTCTCTTTGTTTCTTCTTTAAATGCTTTATTTATCTTATATATTTATTTTTATTTTTTTGAGATGGAGTCTCACTCTGTTGCCCAGGCTGGAGTGCAGTGGTGTGATCTCATCTCACTGCAGCCTCTGCCTCCTGGGTTCAAGAGATTCTCCAGTCTCAGCCTCTTGAGTGGCTGGGATTATAGGCACCTCCACCATGCACAGCTAATTTTTGTGTTTTTAGTAGAGATGGGTTTTGCCATGTTGGCCAGGCTGGTCTCGAACTCCTGACCTCAGGTAATCCGCCTGCCTTGGCCTTCCAAAGTGCTGGGATTACAGGCGTGAGCCGCTTACTTATTTATTTTTTTATTTTTATTTATTTATTTTTTTGAGACAGAGTCTCACTCTGTTGCCCAGGCTGGAGTGCAGTGGTGTGATCTCTGCTCACTGCAAGCTCCGCCCCCCAGGTTCATGCCATTCTCCTGCCTCAGCCTCCCAAGTAGCTGGGACTACAGGCGCCCACCCCGACACCCGGCTAATTTTTTGTATTTTTAGTAGAGATGGGGTTTAACCGTGTTAGCCAGGATGGTCTCGATGTCCTGACCTTGTGATCCGCCCACCTCGGCCTCCCAAATTGCTGGGATTACAGGCGTGAGCCACTTACTTATTTTTTTTTAAGAGACAGGGTTCTGCTCTATTGCCTAAGCTGGAGTGCAGTGGCGCAATCATAGCTCACTGGTGGTGTGTGCCTGTAGTCCCAGCTACTTGGGAGGCTGAGGTGCGAGGATTGCTTGAGCCCAGGAGTTCGAGGCTGCAGCGAGCTGTGATGGCACCACTGCACTCCAGCCTGGGTGACAGAGACCCTGTTTCTTTTTTTTTTTTCTCTTTTTCTTTCTTTCTTTTTTTTTTTTTTGAGACGGAGTCTCGCTTTGTCGCCCAGGCTGGAGTGCAGTGGCACGATCTCAGCTCACTGCAAGCTTGACCTCCCGGGTTCACATCATTCTCAGGCCTCAGCCTCCTGAGGAGCTGGGACTACAGGTGCACGCCACCATACTCGGCTAATTTCTTGTATTTTTAGTAGAGACGGGGTTTCACCATGTTAGGCAGGATGGTCTGGATCTCCTGATCTCATGATCCGCCCACCTCAGCCTCCCAAAGTGCTGGGATTACAGGCGTGAGCCACCGCACCCAGCTGAGAGACCCTGTTTCTTAAAAAAAAAAAAAAAAAAAAAAAGAACAAAAGGAAAAGAAAGAAAAATGAGTCAACAGGAAAATAATTATACAATAACCAAAAAGAATCTCTTCAAAGTAGATCAATTGAATTCAATAGAAGTGGCTGGGCATGCTGGCTCACACCTGTAATCCCAGCACTTTGAGAGCCCAAGGTGGGCGGATCACCTGAGGTCAGGAGTTTGAGACCAGCCTGGCCAACCTGGTGAAACATCATCTCTACTAAAAATACAAAAATTAGCTGGGTGTGGTGGCCCACGCCTGTAATCTCACCTACTCAGGAGGCTGAGGCAGGAGCATCGCTTGAACACAGGAGGTGGAGGTTGTAGTGAGCTGAGACTGCACCACTGCACTCCAGCCTGGTGACAGAGACCCTGTTTCTGGGAAAGAAAAAAAAAAAAAAAAGAAAGAAAGAAAAAAAAAAGAAAAGAAAAATGAGTCAACAGGAAAAAAATTACACAATAACCAAAACAAATTTCTTCAAAATAGACCAATTGAATTCAATAGAAGTGGCTGGGCATGGTGGCTCACGCCTGTAATCCCAGCACTTTGAGAGCCCAAGGTGGGCAAATGGGATCACCTCAGGTCAGGAGTTTGAGACCAGCCTGACCAACGTGATGAAACCCCATCTCTACTAAAAATACAAAAATTAGCTGGGCCTGGTGGCACATGCCTGTAATCTCAGCTACTCAAGAGGCTGAGACAGGAGAATCACTTGAACCCAAGAGGTGGAGGTTACAGTGAGCCGAGATTGCATCACTGCACTCCAGCCTGGTGACAGAGTAAGACTCCATCTCAAAAAAAAAAAAAAAAAAAAATCAATAGAAGTGTAGTAAAATATATCATTGCCTCACAATTACTCATTCCCTCCCCTCTACAATGATTTTACAAACCACCCTAACTATGCCTTCTGTTGTGAGGCTCAGCCATGTCACTTATTTTAACCTTTGAAGTGCATGGTTTATATTACATCTGAGCAGAAGCAGTTGCGTGGTTTAGCTTGGTCTCTAGGTGTTCTGCCTTCAGGTTCTAGATACGTTTGTTCTTTTGGCCTGGGTCTCAGAGTGAGTAAATGCCTTGGGCTGATGTCCAGCCCACCCTCAGCCCTCCTGTAATATGAGGAACAAATATGTGTAGTTGTAAGCCACTGGAATGTTGGGGTTGTTTGTTACTGCAGCAAAAGCTGACTAAGAAGCAGCTTAATTAAAAGAAAACAAAAAATACACCACCTCCTCAAACCAAAGCTCTCTTGTGAACATTCATTCATCCATTCATTCATTTATTTTGGGGGATGGGGTCTCACTCTGTTGCCCAGGCTGGAGTGCAGTGGTGCAGTCTTGGCTCACTGCAACCTCCACCTCCCAGGCTGAAGTGATCCTCCCACCTCAGCCTCCTGAGTAGCTGGGCTCACAGACTTGCACCACCACGCCCAGCTAATTTTTGTGTTTTTTGTAGAGCTTTGCCTTGTTGCCTAGGCTGTTCTTGAACTCCTGAGCTCAAAACAGTCCACCTGCCTCGGCCTCCTAAAGTGTTGGGATTACAGGTGTGAGCCACTGTGCCCAGCACATGCATTCTTGCGAACCTTTTTTTTTTTTTTTAGATGGAGTCTTGCTTTGTCTCCCAGGCTGGAGTGCAGTGGCGCGATCTCTGCTCACTGCAAGCTCTGCCTCCCGGGTTCACGCCATTCTCCTGCATCAGCCTCCCGAGTAGCTGGGACTACAGGCGCCCGCCACTACGCCCAGCTAATTTTTTGTATTTTTAGTAGAGGCGGGGTTTCACCACGTTAGCCAGGATGGTCTCGATCTCCTGACATTGTGATCAGCCCGCCTCAGCCTCCCAAAGTGCTGGGATTACAGGCGTGAGCCACCGTGCCTGGCCTCTTGCGAACATTTAAACAATATAGATATATATAAAGTAAAACATGAAGTTCTGGCTGGGTGTGTGGTGGCTCATGCCTGTAATCCCAGCACTTTGGGAGGTCGAGGTGGGAGGATCACTTGAGCCCAGAAGTTGAAGACCAGCCTGAGCAACATAGTGAGACCCCATCTCTACAAAAAATAATTTTTAGAAAAGCAGCGCCTAGTGATGCATGCCAGTATTCTCAGCTATATGGGAGGCTGAGCTGGGAGGATCACTTGAACCCTGGAGGTTGAGGCTGCAGTGAGCTGTGATTGCACCAATGCACTCTAGCCTGGGTGACAGAGTGAGGCCTTGTCTCAGGAAAACAAAAACAAAAAACACATAAAATTCCCCTTCATCTTCTCCCTCCTGATCCTGAAGGAGTCATCATTGATAACATTTTGGTGTATATACTTTCAGAGAGCCAAGTTTTGAAATGGCTGTTTACTGATCTTAGATAAAATTCATGCTTATGGAAGCAGGAATTAACAGAAGAAAATATTTCAAGACACATAAAAATGATAAGAAATCCAAATTTGGGTCACAGTGGTTCACACCTGTAGTTCCAGCACTTTGGGAGGCTGAGGTGGGCAGATCACTTGAGGTCAGGAGTTTGAAACCAGCCTGACTAACATGGTGAAACCCAGTCTCTCTCAAAAATAAAAAAATCCGCTGGGCATTGTGGCACATGCCTGTAATCTCAGCTACTCAGGAGGCTGAGACAGGAGAGTTGCTTGAACCTGGGAGGTGGAAGTTGCAGTGAGCCGAGATCACACCACTGCACTCCAGCCTGGGTGACAGAGCGAGACTCCATCTCAAAAAAAAAAAAAAATTCAAATTTCGTTGTTCATAATCAAGTTTTACTGAAACCCAGTCATGCTTTTTTGTTTGTTTTGAGACAGGGTCTTGCTCTGTTGCCCAGGCTGGAGTGCAGTGGTGCCAGCACAGCTCGCTGCAGCCTTGAACTCCTGGGCTCATGCAAACCTCTCATCTCAGCCTCCCAAGTAGCTGGAACTACAGGTGTGCACCACCATGCCCAGCTACTTAAAAAAATTTTTTTGTAGTGATGGGATCTTGCTATGTTGCCAGGGCTGGTCTCCAACTCCTGGGCTCAAGCAGTCCTCCTGCCTTGGCCTGCCAAAGTGGTGGGATTACAGGCATGGGTCACCACACCCAACCCATGCTTATTGGTATATATATTGTTTATGGCTGCTTTCATGCTAAAACAGCAACGTGGAGTATTTTGGCAGAGACTTTGTAGGCTGCAAAGCCTAAACAATTTACAATATGGCTCTTTACAGAAAATGTCTGCTGATCCTTCATCAGCCAAATTAGCATTTGGCATATTGCCACCTTTATTTTATCACTCTCTTTGGGTCTTTTTTTTTTTAAACCTTTTAAAATAAATTATAGATATGACACTTGTTTTTATAAATTTCGGCAATGATATGGTTTGGCTGTGTCCTCACCCAAATCTCATCCTGAATTGTAATAATCCCCACGTGTCAAGGGCGGGGCCAGGTGGAGATAATTGAATCACGGGGGTGGGTTTTTCCCGTGCCATTCTCCTGCGAGTGAATAAGTCTCATGAGATCTGATGGTTTTATAAAGGGGAGTCCCCTGCACACACTCTCTTGCCTACCACCATGTAAGACACGCCTTTGCTCCTCCTTTGCCTTCTGCCATGATTGTGAGGTCTCCCCAGCCATGTGGAACTGTGAGTCCATTAAACCTCTTTTCCTTTGTAAATTACTTAGTCTCGGGTATGTCTTTATTAGCAGCATGAGAACAGATTCATACAAGCATGTAACTCTAAGAGCAGTTGTATTCTCCTACATAAACCACATCACAGTTAACCATACCCAGAGCATTGAACATTAATATAATTCTATTAATTACTATTCAGATTTCTCCAAAATTGTTCTGAAAATGTCCTTCAGAGCCCTTCCCCCCAATGCACTATGTAACCACATAATGCATAAAGTTGAGTCAGTTGCCTTTAAGCTAGACCATACTTTTTAATTTAATTTTATTTTTTTTTTGAGACAGAGTCTCACCCTGTTGCCCAGGCTGGAGTGCCGTGGTGCAATCATAGCTCACTGCAACCTCTGCCTCCCAGGCTCAAGTGATTCTCTCTCCTTAGCCTCCTAAGTAGCTGGGACTACAGGCGTGCACAACCATGCCCAGCTAATTTTTGTATTTTTTGTAGAGACAGGGTCTCCCTGTCGAGTCAGTTGCCTTTGATCTAGAGCAGTTGCCCAGTCTGTTTAACAAATAATTTTTATCCAGGAGCAGTGGCTCTTGCCTGTAATCCCAGCACTTTGGGAGGCTGAGGCGAGAGAACCAGTTGAGGCCAGGAGTTCAAGACCAGCCTGGGCAACACAGTGAGGCTTTGTCTAGACAAAAAAGTAATAATAGTTAAAAAAAAAAAAAATAGCTGGGCATGGTGGCTCATGCCTGTAGTTCCAGCTACTGGGGAGGCTAAGGCAGGAAGATTATTTGAACCCAGGAGTTTCAAGCTGCAGAGAGCTGTGACTGTACCACTGCACTCCAGCTCTAGCTTGGGTACAGAGTGAGACACTGTCTCAAAAAATTTTTAATATTACTTGTTTTATTTTTAACATTTTATTTATTTTATTATATAGAGATGGGGTCTTGCTATGTTGTCCAGGTTGGACTTTTACTCCTGGGCTCAAGCAATTCTCCCATATCAACCTCCTGAGGAGCTAGGACACAGGCACACATTGCTGCATTGGCACCCAGTCTTTTTTGATCCTCATGAAACTGACATTTTTGGGCTGGGTGTGGTGGCTCAAGCCTGTAATCCCAGCACTTTGGGAGGCCAAGGTGGGTGGATCACTTGAGGTCAGGAGTTTGAGACTAGCCTGGCCAACATGGTGAAATCCCTGTCTCTGCTAAAAATACAAAATTATCTAGGTGTAGTGGCCCATGCCTGTAATCCCAGCTACTCGGGAGGCTGAAGCAGGAGAATTGCTTGAACCTGGGAGGCAGAGGTAGCAGTGAGCCGAGATCGTGTCACTGTACTCCAGCCTTGGCGATGGAGCAAGACTCAGTCTCAAAAAAAAAAAAAAAAAAAGAAAAGAAAACGCACACACACACACATTTTTTCAAGAGTCCAGGCATCTGTTTTACAGATTATCTCACAATTTGGATTTGTTTTTTTTTTTCCCTGTCATTATTAGATTCAAGTTCATCATTTTGGGCAGAAATTCTACAAGGATGACATTGTGATCCTTTTGTGGCATCACAGTGGAAGGTTCCTCTTGTCACGTTGGCCCACTATTTGTGCTAAGCTTGTCACTTATGTGGTGTCTGCCAGAGTTATCTGCTGTACAGGTAATTTTTCCCTCTTTGTAATCAATAAGTGGTCCATGGGGAAAAGCTTTGAGTTGTAGGAGTAACCTGCTGTCCCGACATCAATATTTTCTTAAATGGTCCCCAAATGGTTTCAAAGTGCAGCCGGGGCTGGCAGTCACTGCAGTCACTGTTTCTTGATCTGTGTTTACAAATTCTGAGCATGGTGGCATATGCCTGTAATCCCAGCATTTTGGAGGCCAAGGTGCACAGATTGCTTGAGTCCAGGAGTTCAAGACCAGCCTGGATAACATAGCAAGAATCCCATCTCTAAAAAAATAAAAACAACAAATGCAAAAAATAGCTGGCCATGGTGGCATGCGTCGGTAGTCCCAGCTATTTGGGAGGCTGAAGTGGGAGAATTGCTTGGGCCTGAGAGGTTGAGGCTGTAGTGAGCTGAGATGGTGCCACTGTACTCCAAGGTGACACAGAGACCCTATCTCAAAAAACAACAACAACAACAAAAAATAAACATAATAACCACTGAGAAATCTGTGAAGAATAAGTGTAATAGGCTGGGCGTGCTGGCTCATGCCTGTAATCCCAGCACTTTCGGAGGCCGTGGCAGGCAGATCACCTGAGGTCGAGAGTTGGAGAACAGCCTGACGAACATGGAGAAACCCCATCTCTACTAAAAATGCAAAATTAGCTGGGCATGGTGGCACATGCTTGTAATCCCAGCTACTCAGGAGGCTGAGGCAGGAGAATCACTGGAACCGGAGAGGTGGAGGTTGCAGTGAGCCAAGATCGTGCCATTGCACTCCAGCCTGGGCAACAAGAGAGAAACTCTGGCTCAAAAAAAAAAAAAAAAAAAAGTAATAACAGAGATTCTTCCTCTTATATGGAAAAATACACTGTAAAACTGTAATAATGTGTAATACCAGAATGAGAATAGATAAATCATTGAGGGGTATGTACACAAACACACACACACACACACACAGAGACACACACACATATATATATATATAAGTCTTGGGAAAAAAATTGACTTAAGTAAACACACCTTACATCTAAGTTAATAACAGATGCATTAAAGAGTTAAACTGATTTGTTAATCTATTAAAATACTAGAGAAAAAATATTTATTTATTTATTTAGAGACAGAATCTTGCTGTGTCACCCAGGCTGGAGTGCAGTGGCACAGTCATAGCTCACTGCAGCCTTAACCTCCTGGGCTCAAGCAAGTCTCCCTCCACAGCCTCTCAAGTAGCTGGGAGTACAGGCATCTGCCACCACTCCTGGCTATTTTGTTTTTGTTTTGTTTTGTTTTTTTGAGACAGAGTCTCCCTCTGTCACCCAGGCTGGAGTGCAGTGGCACCATCTTGGCTCACTGCAAGCTCCGCCTCCCAGGTTCATGCCATTCTCTTGCCTCAGCCTCCTGAGTAGCTGGGACTACAGGTGCCTGCCACCACACCCGGCTAATTTTTTTGTATTTTTAGTAGAGACAGGGTTTCACCGTGTTAGCCAGGATGGTCTCGATCTCCTGACCTTGTGATCCACCTGCCTTGGCCTCCCAAAGTGCTGGGATTACAGGCATGAGCCACCACACCCAGCCATTTTTTTTTCTTTTTTTGAGACTGAGTCTCCCTCTGTCACCCAGGCTCAGTGCAATGGTGTGATCTTAGCTCACTACAACCTCAGCCTTACAGCTTCAAGCGATTCTCATGCTCAGCCTCCTAAGTGGCTGGGATTACTGGTGCGTACCAACATATCTGGCTAATTATTGTATTTTTGGCAGAGGCGGGATTTTGCCAGGTTGGCCAGGCTGCTCTTGAACTCCTGACCTCAAGTGGTCTGCTCACCTTGGCCTCCCAAAGTGCTGGGATTAAAGGTGTGAGCCATTACACCTGGCTCACCTGGCTGAATTTTTTTTTTTTTTTCTTGAGACAGACTCTCACTCTCTGTCACCCAGGCTGGAGTGCAGTGGCACGATCTCAGCTCACTGCAACCTCTGCCTCCTGACTTCAAGTGATTCTTCTGCCTCAGCCTCCCTAGTAGCTGGAATTACAGGTGTGTACCACCATAACCGGCTAATTTTTGTATTTTTAGTAGAGATGTGGTTTCACCATCTTGCCCAGGCTGTTCTTGAACTCCTGACCTCGTGATCCACCCATCTCAGCCTCCCAAAGTGCTGGGATTACAGGCGTGAACCACCGCGCCCAGCCACCTGTAATCCCAGCAGGTCAAGACCAGCCTGACCAACATAGTCAAACCTCATCTCTACTAAAAATAGAAAATTAGGTGGGTGTGGTGGTACATGCCTGTAATTCCAGCTACTTGAGAGGCTGAGGCAGGAGAATTGCTTGAACCTGGGAGGCGGCGGCAGCAATGAGCCAAGATCGTGCCACTGTACTCCAGCCTGGGTGATAAGAGTGAAAGTCTGTCTCAAACGAAAAAGAATTCATAGCTAGTTACCTTTTCAAAGAGGATGAGCAAGCGAGGATATCCATGAGCCACTTCCCCCTACTTGACTATAGTTTGCAGAAGTGGCATTCTGTAAGCATGATAAATTTAAGACTGCAAACATAACAGCACAGTCCACTGTGGGTGACTGTTCCCTGTGTGTCAACGGGAGTTCCAGGAGCTGTGACGAATGAGTGTGAGCTGGCTGGGGAGGGCACGAGGGGCTGGTTGGGGTTCAGCAGTCCACATGAAAAAAAAAAAACCCACAAGACAAAGCAACATATCTTTGTTGAGGAGAGCAAAAAAATGAGAACAGGCTGGGCATGGTGGCTCACACCTGTAATCCCAGGATTTTGGGAGGCCAAAGCAGGGATCACGTGAGGTGAGGAGTTTGAGACCAGCCTGGCCAACGTGGTGAAACCCTGTCTCTACAAAAATACAAAATTAGCTGGGCACAGTGGCAGGTGCCTGTAATTCCAGCTACTTGGGAGGCTGAGGCAAAAGAATTGCTTGAACCCAGGAGGTGGAGGGTAGTGAGCTGATATCATGCCATTGCATTCCAGCCTGGGTGACAGAGTGAGACTCCATCTCAAAAAAAAAAAAAAAAAAGGACAAAGTGAGTGATTAAATGTGGCTCTAAGATCTCACCCATGCCTTCAGTAGGTATTACTTAACGCATGCTCTGTCAGATATTGCAGAGTACATGGGAAGCAACAATAAATAGGACTCCTTCTCTCTCCTGAGCCCACAGTACAATCAAAGAGAGCCAAAGAAATAACGACCGTGCCCCGTGAGAACGCTGGGAAAGCCAGGTTCAGGCTGCAACAAACTAAAACTAAAAAATTAAAACACACAAAATTATCTTGTTTGGTCATCTCCTAGAAATGGGTGAATTCCTTTTTGAGATTAAGATTTACTGTTTCCCAGATTTGACCTATTATCTTACTAAACAAAACAGGGACTTAAAGAGGCAGGAGTTAATACACAGAAATACAAGGTACAGTGCCTCTGCCCTGAAAGCACTTAACCCAGCTGGAGAAAGAAGACAAATACATGCAAATTTTCACAACAAAAGATCTGAGTGACAGATGTAGTGATCATCTGCCTCAAAGAAAGACACGGCTCATTGCTGAAAGGGTGGCCGAATCGTGTGGACCCTGAAAGACTACAGAACTTCAGAGGAGATCAAACGACTGCAGTGACCACCCCTGTGCAGGTGACAACTTCTACATTTCTCTCTCAATTTGACCCTGGGGCTGCAGATCCATCTTTCCAATCAGCTCAGTAAGTATTTATTGCATTAAAGGCCTTCTGGAGCGAAAACATGAAGAAGCCACGACTCCTGCAGCCATGTGTTCGGGGAAGGAGAACAATTACCCACTCTCCCTGAGCCTCAGTTTCCTCATCTGTGAAACAGGAATGATAACAGTACTTACTATCTTATGAGAGGATTAAGAGGGATGAAAATCTTTCCAGAGGCCGCCACTAGTATTTATTGCTTGCTTTCCATGTGGAAGTACATCGAATCCTCAGATTTCACTAACACTGAGATATTAAATAACTTGTCGGCTGGGCGCGGTGGCTCACGCCTGTAATCCCAGCACTTTGGGAGGCCAAGGCGGGAGGATCACGAGGTCAGGAGATCGAGACCATCCTGGCTAACACCGTGAAACCCCTTCTCTACTAAAAATACAAAAAATTAGCCGTGCGAGGTGGCTGGCGCCTGTAGTCCCAGCTACGTGGGAGGCTGAGGCAGGAGAATGACGTGAACCCCAGGGGGTGGAGCTTGCAGTGAGCCGAGATCGCGCCACTGCACTCCAGCCTGGGTGAAAGAGCGAGACTCTGTCTCAAAAAAAAAAAAAAAAATAATAATAAATAATAACTTGTCCATAGTTGCAAAGCTAGTAAATGGCAGAGAAGCTCCTGTTCTTGGCCATCTGCTTCTAGTGTACATGTGATAACAGGTGGAAAGTGTCATAATGCCATCTGTCCCACAATAGTTTCTCCATAAATGGCAGTCATTATTAGGGCAGTTCTAGTCAATTTCTACTACTTGTAATCCCCCAAATGTTTACTCTAGACTCAAGAAGGGAGACTCCACAGAGATGACCCTTGCACTAGACCCTGATGGCTTTTCAATGCAAAAGGGATGGGAGGGACAGACAGCCAGGGCAGGGACAATACAAGGACATGCCCAGAGGAAAGAAAGCTCCCGGAGTTTTAGGAAACAGCTAGAGAGCGGTGGGACATGGGGTGAAAGTGTCATCTGGGACAAGATCAAAAAGGGCTCTATCAAGAGGCTGAGTGTGACTTGGTCAATACAGGAGAACAACCAAGGAAGAGGGGCCTGCTCTGGCTGGTGCTGGCAGCGATTCTGGAAGACCCTAAAAAAATGGAGGTAGACAGTGAGGAATGCACTGTAACACTCCTGGGTGAGCGAGAACAAGGTTATGAAGTTGGCAAGCAGCGACAGGCATGCCAGTAATCATCTAAATACGTGAAATGCTTCCCGTCACCCTCAGGTAAAGTTAACAGGACCTGCATAGATTGTGTGGGGGGAGGAGGAGTGAGGGGACAGATAGAGTCAAGGTTAGGGTGTTTAGAAAAAAATATATTATTTAAAACGAAATTTGAGTTTGTAGTATCTTTATAACTCTGAAGAGGTTTCTGTCAAAAAATGTGCCTAGTTTGAGGTCTAATTTGGTCTAGAACTAAAGGAAAAAAACCAGCACTATATTTATTTGCAAGGAGTTACATGAAACCATGGAGTGGATATTATGGGTCCAGAGACCAACTGTGGAGTGAGTGAAGACCAGGACAAAATGCCATAAAGTGCCTCCATTTAAGGGGCCAGGAGAAGCCAGGCACGGTGGTTCACATCTGTAATCCCAACAGTTTGGGAGGCTAAAGTAGGAAGATCACTTGAGGCTACGAGTTCAAAAATAGCCTGGGCAACAAAGTGAGATTCTGTCTCTACAAAAACTAAAAATAAAACAATTAGCCGAGTGTGGTGGCATACACCTGTAGTCCTCCTAGCCACTCGGAAGGCTGAGGCAGGATTGCTTGAGCCCAGGAGTCTGAGGCTGCAGTGAGCTATGATTACACCACTGCACTCCAGCCTGGGTGACAGAGCAAGAAAAATAGGTTGACAGGGTCAATGTAGAAGTCACTGGATTTGCCAAAACCACAATGAGATACTATCTCACACCAGTTAGAATGGTGATCATTAAAAAGTCAGGAAACAACAGGTGCTGGAAAGGATGTGGAGAAATAAGAACACTTTTACACTGTTGGTGGGACTGTAAACTAGTTCAACCATTGTGGAAGACAGTGTGGTGATTCCTCAAGGATCTAGAACTAGAAATACCATTTGATCCAGCCATCCCATTACTGAGTATACACCCAAATGATTATAAATCGTGCTGTTATAAAGACACATGCACATGTATGTTTATTGCGACACTATTCACAATAGCAAAGACTTGGAACCAACCCAAATGTCCATCAATGATAGACTGGATTAAGAAAAAGTGGCACATATACACTATAGAATACTATGCAGCCATAAAAAAGGATGAGTTCATGTCCTTTGTAGGGACATGGATGAAGCTGGAAACCATCATTCTCAGCAAACTATCGCAAGGACAGAAATCCAAACATCGCATGTTCTCACTCATAGGTGGGAATTGAACAATGAGAACACTTTGACACAGGGTGGGGAACATCACACACCGGGGCCTGTCATGGGGTAGGGGGAGGGGGGAAGGATAGCATTAGGAGATGTACCTAATGTAAATGACGAGTTAATGGGTGCAGCACACCAACATGGCACATGTATACATATGTAAGAAACCTGCAGGTTGTGCACTGTACCCTATAAATTAAAATATAATAAAAATAAATAAAATTTTTCTTTTGTAGAAAAAAAAGAAGTCACTGGATTTGCTAACCAAGAGGTCATTGGTGGCCTGTGCAGTTCAGTGGAATGACACCTGTGCTCTGGTGTTAGTGGAATGACAACTGGACTCTGGGGACTGAGGAATGATTGTAGAGGAAACGGCCTCTTGATAACACGAAAGTAAAAAAGCAACTGCTGCCCAAGGAGGGAGGGTCTGGAGGGAGAGTGGAGAATGGCCACTGGCTGGGGAGACAAACACATGGAGAGGCTGAAACTCCAGGAGGGAAAGGGAAAGACCCTCATAAACTGCTGCTGAAACCTCCAGCAAAGGGATATTCCACCGAGACCACGGTGAGGGGAAAGCGGCAGCCAATTGGAACGGACTGGAAGGGAGATGAGTTCATTTCGGGTAGTTTTCTCAGTTCCCATCTGAGAGGTCTCCACGTGAAGAGGGAGAAGAGGGATCACAAGCACTAAAAGCTGCAGGGGATCTGGTAACGAGATGACCAGAAGTAAGATCAGCAACGACATTCACAACCGCTCCCTGAAAAACTCCAACTCGAGGTCAAACCACCAAGCAAGTTCCCTGTCCTACACCCAAGGAGCTGAGCACTGCTGTGGTCACAGCAGGCCCTCACGCACTGCACACTCCAGTCTGGGGTGGTGGGGGAATTAAGGGGGTCAGCACACAAACATTCCCTGCTGGCTTCAGAACCAAGCCTTTTTCTTTTCTTTTCTTTTTCTTTTTTTTTGTTTTTTTTTTGAGCTGGAGTCTTACTCTGTCGCCCAGGCTGGAGTGCAGTGGTGTGATCTCGGCTCATTGCAACCTCCACCTCCCAGGTTCAGGTGATTCTCCTGCCTCAGCCTCCTGAGTAGCTGGGATTAGAGGAGCACACCACAACACCCAGCTAATTTTTGTATTTTTTTAGTAGAGATAGGGTTTCACCATGTTGGTCAGGATAGTCTGTATCTCCTGACCTCATGATCCACCACCATGGCCTCCCAAAGTGCTGGGATTACAGGCATGAACCACCACGCCCAGCCTAACCAAGCCTCTTTCATTGTGTCTACTTTCTCCCCTTGCTTCTCAACTCCCCGCACCCTAGCTCTTGCCCAAGTGATCACCAAAAGTGTGATCTTGCTTCAAGGGCCTGGTGTCCTCCACACATAGTGGCTGCTTCTCGGTCCTACCCCATCCTGTTGATGACATCTGACACTGCTGATCATTCCCTCCTTAAAACTGCCTGCCCTCAGGCTTCCATGACACCTTCTTTCTCAATTCTTTCCTGATCCTTCCAACTCTCCCTTCTTCATCTCCTTCTGGATTTTCTCTTCTCCAGCGAGGCTCTGGCACTCTCATGGTGCTGTCTCTCATCCTCTGATCATCCTACTGACGTCCTCACCCAGGCCTCACAATCTCAGCTACCACTACAGGCTGTAACCAAGAAGTCCATGCTTTCTGGAGACAGAGAGAGGAGAAGGACCAGAAAGTAGCAGACCAGAGGCGGGGACAGGCAGTGGGGTGTGAGAGGCGGGGGGAGGTTTGCATGGTTAATGGGTATGAAAAAAATAGAAAGAATGAATAAGATCTAGTATTTGATAGCCCAACAGGGTGACTATGGTCAATAATAGTTTAATTATACATTTAAAAATAACTACAAGAGTATAACTGGATGTTTATAAGAAAAAGGATAAATGCTTGTGGTGATGGCTACCCCATTTACTCTACTGTGATTATTACACATTGTATGCCTGTATTACAATATCCCATATACCGGCCGGGCGCAGTGGCTCACGCCTGTAATCCCAGCACTTTGGGAGGCTGCAGTGAGCCTAATCGCGCCACCACACTTCAGCTTGGGCAACAGAGTGAAACCCTGTCTCTATTAAAAAAAAAGACAGGTGGCCAGGCGCGGTGGCTCATGCCTGTATTCCCAGCACTTTGGGAGGCTGAGGCGGGCGGATCACAAAGTCGGGAGATTGAGACCATCCTGGCTAACACAGTGAAACCCCGTCTCTACTAAAAATACAAAAAATTAGCCGGGCGCAGACTCCGTCTCAAAAAAAAAAAAATACAAAAAATTAGCTGGGTGTGGTGGTGGGTGCCTGTAGTCCCAGCTACTCGGGAGGTTGAGGCAGAAGAATGGCGTGAACCCAGGAGGCGGAGCTTGCAGTGAGCCGAGATTGGGCCACGGCACTCCAGCCTGGGAGACAGAGCAAGACTCCGTCTCAAAAAAAAAAAAAAAAAAAAAATAGAGATGGGGTCTTGCTATGTTGCCCAGGCTGGTCTCAAACTCCTGGCCTCAAGTGATCATCCTGCCTTGGTCCCCCAAAGTGCTGAGATTACCGGTGTGAGCCACCACACCCGGCCTGATCACAGATTTCTAATCAGAAACTGTGACAGCCAGAAGTCACTGAAATGACATCTTTAAAGTTCTGAAGGAAAAGACCAATCAACCCAGTGAAATTATCTTTCAGGAATGAAAGAAAATAATAACATTCTCAGCTAAATGAAAATAAGAGAATTTGTAGCCAGCAGACCTATTCTCAGAAAAGTGCCAAAGGAAGTTCTTCCGGGTGAAGTAAATGATAAAAAGGACACAGAGAACTTCAGGAATAGAGAGTGAAAAAAACGATGACATTGGGTAGACATAAAAGACTATTTCTGTTATCTTAAGTTCTTTAAAATATGTAAGAATATAGAAAGTAAATCTTAAAACACTACTAATAGGCTGGGCATGGTGGCTCATGACTGTAATCTCAGCACTTTGGGAGGCTGAGGTGTGTGGATCACAAGGTTGGGAGATCGAAACCATCCCGTCTAACACAGTGAAACACAGGCTTGGCTAATTTTTGTACTTTTTGTAGAGATGGAGTCTTGATGTGTTGCCCAGGCTGGTCTTGAACTCCTGGGCTCAAGCAGTCCTCCCACCTTGGCCTCCCAAAGTGCTGGGATGACAGGCATGAACCACTGCACTTGGCCCGAAGACATATTTTTACCTGTACTGTAGTTCAGCCTTAAGACTATACCAGTGGATAGAGGCAGAAAAGTAATGTAAAGTGAATATCAAATTACATTTATAAATAAAGCAGTTGCTCATTAAGGTTTTTTTTTTAACCTTCTTTTTTATTCTGGATTATATCATTTCCTGGCTGTCTTTACCCCAGCATCAGTGAGTCCTGCAGTCACTATAGCCCCCTGCGAGGGCAGATATTTTGGTCACCATCAAGTAGATCTTTATTTTTATCTAACGTTTACAATTCTGCCAGTTCTGACTCTTACATTCTCTTTGCCTTGAATCCCAGGATCCACCTCTGATGTAAAAGAGTACCAGAAAAGTCTGCTAGAGCAGTACCATCTGGGTCTGGATCAAAAACACAGAAAATACGTGGTTGGAGAGCTCATCTGGAATTTTGCCGATTTCATGACTGAACAGTGTAAGTGGCAGTTTGGCTCATGGGATAATGTACCCGTCCTTATTTTTTCAGGTTGCCTTTCCAATTCTAGCCATTTCAATTGTAAGAATATTGGAAACAAAGTGGGGAAGCTGGTTTAATCCATGTAGGTTGCGTTGAGAATTTCCTAGGAAGAGTAAGTTGTGCTTAGGAAGTAGGAAAGCAGTCAGGCC
>NW_026652276.1:104588215-104614834 GCF_009828535.3 Hylobates moloch | reverse complement strand
GAGCAAGGTGTGAGTTACTAAATGGAAACTCACTAAGAGAAAACATCAGGGGTAAGGGGAGTTTTGGCTAAATTGATCTAACAGGATTTTTGCTGAAGACAGGCCAGGGAGATCAGACACACCTGAGGGATGGTGGAGGATGAGAAACCTGGTCACATATCAGGGATTGTCAGATATCAAGGATGGAAGGTGTCTAAGTCTGTTTTTGTTGCTACAAAGGAATATTGAGGCTAGGTAATTTATAAAGAAAAGAGGTTTATGTGGCTCACAGTTCTGTAGGCTGGAGTTTCCCAGGCTGGAATGCAGTGGTGCAATCATCATAGCTCACTGCAGGGTGCACAAGAAGCATGGTGCCAGCATCTGCTTCTGGTGAAGGCCTCAGGAAGTTTCCATTCATGGCAGAAGGTGAAGGAGAACCAACCCTAGCACTACACAGTGGGAGAGAAAGGAAGAGAGAGCGGGGGAGGTGTCAGGCTCTTTTTAACAATCAGAACGCACAGAAACTGGTAGAGTGAGAACTTGCTTATTACTGCTGGGACAGCACCAAGATGTTCATCAGGGATCCAATCCCCATCACCAAAACACCTGCCATTAGGCCCCATCTTCCACACTGGGTATCACATTTCAACATGAGATTTGGAGGAGACAAATATCCAAACTATGTCAGGGGGGTTCTTGCTAAACTGACTTAGCAAGGTTCTTGCTAAAACTGGATTGTATAAGAAAGTGCACAGACAAGCCTAACAGAAGATTCAAAGGCCTAACTGAAGTTTGGCCAAGCAAAGAGTCTTTGTCATGGCAGGGAATGCCCTGAGATCATTGTACAGGCCTGGTACCTGGGAAAGGAGAAGGGGAAGGAAGGGAGATGGGGTGGCAAGAGTCTGAGATAGTGGTGGTACTATGAGAATATCTGAGCAAGCTGAATGGGGACTTCTAGTACAGAGAGACATCCCAGAGAGGTGTCCCATGTTGAGTGGGACTGGCCAGGCCCTGGTGCCTTTCCAAGCTCAGTCACTGACTGGGCACTGTCTGGGAAGACTGTGGCCTCAGCTCAACTGTTGCAGCCGGAGGCTGATGTCTAACTGTACTCTTTGTAGTTGAACGGCAAATTCATTCTTGGAAAGAGATCTGAGAGGCATATCTGCATGGCTTCTATTTTTTTAATGAAGAGCCATGGCTGGGCATGGTGGCTCACATCTATAATCCCAGCACTTTGGGAAGTCAAGGAGGGAGGACGGCTTGAGGCCCAGAGTTAGAGATCGCATGAGCAACATAACCAACACATCTCTACAAGAAATAAAAATTTGCCCAGCATGGTGATGCCCATTTTTAGTCCTGTTACTTGGGAGGCTGAGGAGGGAGGATCACTTGAGCCCAGGAGTTTGAGGGTGCAGTGAGCTATGATTATAGCACTGAACTCCATCCTGGGCAACAGAGAAAGACCCTATAAAAAATGAAAAAGAAAGAGAGAGAAAAAGAGAGAGAAAGAAAGGAGAGAAAGAGCGAGGAAAGAAAGAAAAGAGAGAGAGAGAAAGAAAGAAAAGGAAAGGAAAAAAAAGAAGAAAAGAAAAGAGAAAAGAAAAGAACCAGGGTAGGGCCAGGTGTGGTGACTCACGCCTGTAATCTTAACACTTTGGGAGGCTGAGGCAGGAGGATCCCTTGAGCCCAGGAGTTCGAGACCAGCCTGAGCAACATAGGGAGACCCTGTCTCTATAAAAATAAATAAATAAATAATATATGTAAATTTAAAAAGGAAAAAAGAAAAGGACCAGGGTAAAACCATCTCTAATGTTTCAATGCAAGCTGTATGTATCTCTTCATAAGCATTTTAATTGTGTGAACATTTCAAGCATGAGCATAAAGAACTCCCCGTGTTTCCTTGAAGCTAAGACATGCTTCCCCTCAACATCTGAATGCATTTCACCAGGGTTGATGTCCTGGGCCTACGTGCCTAGGGCTATGAGTTTGCAAAGTCAGAGACCCAGTGACAAGACCCAGGAAAGCTCTGGACACAGACAGATGGAGAGTGAGCTCTGAGCTGCCTGCCATCTGAAGAGAAGCTGGGGCTCCAAAGAGAAGCTGGCGAGTGGCTGCTTCTCACTTCCCAGGAAGGGCCTCACAACCGCCTCGTCAGTCCTCTCTGGGCTCCTTTGCAGGTCAAATGGTCGAGGACGTCTTAAGATCCTCACTGTTTCCTGACTTGCCATTTAGGTTTTAGGAAATCAGATGTAAGAAAACACACCTTACTCTCATTTTTTCTAAGCTGATGCCTTTGAAGATGGGGTTTAGGAAGAGGCTGCGTGGTTCTTGAGCCAAAATGTTACAGCAAAGGGGTACCAATCCAGACACCAAGAGGGCATTCTTGGTTCTCACACAAGAAAGAATTCAGGGCAAGTCCATAAAGTGAAAGCAAGTTTATTAGGAAAGTAAAGGAATAAAAGAATGGCTATTCCATAGAGAGAGCAGACAGGAGGGCTGCTGGTTACCCATTTTTATGGTTATTTCTTGATGATATGCTAAACAAGGGGTGGATTATTCATGCCTCCCCTTTTAGATCATATGGGTAACTTCCTGATGTTGCCATGGCATTTGTAAGCTGTCATGGCTCTGATGGGAGTGTAGCAGTGAAAACGACCAGAGGTCACTCTTGTGGCCATCTTGGTTTTGGTGGGTTTTGGCCGGCTTCTTTACTGCAACCTGTTTTATCAGTAAGGTCTTTATGACCTGTATCTTGTGCCGACCTCCTATCTCTTCCTGTGACTTAGAATGCCTTAATCATCTAGGAATGCAGCCCAGTAGGTCTCAGCCTCATGTTACCCAGCTTCTATTCAAGATGGAGTTGCTCTGGTTCAAACGCCTCCAACAACAGCCTTGCAATAAAGAAAGAGTTTAATTGATGCAAGGCTGGCTACTCCACGTGGAAAATCGAGTTATTACTCAGATCCATCTCTCTGAGCATTTGGGGGCTAGGGTTTTCCAAAGTAGTTTGGGGGAAGGGGTGGGGGTGGCTAGGCAACGGGTGCTTGCTGTTGATTGGTTGGAGGCATCATTATAGGGCTGTAGAAAATGGTCTTCCTGCACACAGAGTCACTTATGGGAGGGGACACTGGAGTGGTTGGGGTTGGTGAGTCCAGGTGGAGCCATCTGTAGTCAGAAATGTAAAAAACCTGAGAAGATATTTCAAAAGGCCCATCTTAGGTTCTGCAATAGTGATGTTATCTGCAGGAGTAATTGGGGTGGTTGCATATCTTGTGACCTCCGGAATAATGGCTGGCAATCATTTATGTCTACACCTTAGCAGAAATCAGGCTCCACTCATCTTCCTAGCCTGGTGGTCTCTCACTGGCTTTATGAAGGCCCTTTGGGCAAGGGCTATTATCATTTAAACTATAAACTCAATGTCTCCCAAAGTTAGCTTGGTCTAAATCTTAATGATTAAGAGCAGGCTGAAGGCCAAAGGCAAGGTGAGGGTTGGCCAGGCCAGATCTCCTTCACTATCATAATTTTCTAACTGATACAATTTTTGCAAAGGCAGTTTCAGTGAGGTTGAGCTAAGTTTAAAGGTAAAAACAGGAAAAAAAAAAGGTAAATGAAGCTAAACTTGGGTAATGAATAAAATATATTCCAAGTTAACTGTTCTAGAGTGCCACAACTTGGGACTCAACGTTAGCATTTATTTCAACTGTAACTGTGGTTTCCATGTTGTTAGTGAAGTTTCCCGGTAGTGAACTTTACCCTTGGATAACTAGCTGTTGCCACGTGTTTGTGGCCTGTGTGGACTTGGATAGTCACATGCATCTGAAATTCATATGCTGTCATAAGGTAGAGGCAGTTGTTTTACATATTTCATTGCTCAGATAAATAAGTTGATTAGCAGGGCATGGTGTCATGAACCTGTGGTTCCAACTTCTTGAGAGGCTGAGGCAGGAGGATCACTTGAGCCTGGGAGTTTGAGTCCACCCTGGACAATACAGTGAGATCCTGTCTCTTAACACAGTAAATAAATAAGTTAGTCTCATGTCTACGTGCAGATTTGGGAGCTGGAGAATAAACATGAGTTTGCTTAGAATGCATTTCCTGCCATCATGGCACTTTGATCTGGCTGAAGATAGGAGGGTGGAATACACAAGATCCAGAGGCTGAAGAAATTACAGTGCATTTGTAGAAATGCTAATGATTCACAGTGGATGGAGCACAAGACTTGGAGAGACATGTTCCCAGAGCAAGCAGAGCCAGGAGGTCTTTGCACAGCCAGTGAGGAGCTTGGGCTCAATCGTGGGAAGAGTGGGAAGCTCTGCAGGGCTTTAAGCAGGCAATGACACTATCACCTTTGCATGTGGAAAGGTCACTGGCAGAAACACAGAGAGGCTGAGTTGGAGTGGAAAACTGTTAGAGGGTTTTAGAAATAATCCAGGTGAGAGAATGATGGTGACCTCAATGAAGGTGGTGTCACTGGACAGGGAGGCAGGTTCACTGCATTGGGAGCAAAGAAACAAAATACAGTAGAAACAAGAGCGTGAACCACAGCTGTGGGCAAAGCCAGTAAGGGGTTCGCAAAGAAACAGGCTCAGCTTCTGAGACAAGACCCGCAAAGACCTGTTGTGATAGAATCTCTTAAAAATTTTTCTTTTCAAATATTTAATTGACAAAGATTGAATTGAAGGAGCATAGAAAATTTCACCCCCAAATATGGCTACCTGGTATAATGAATATTTTGAAAAATGCTTCGAAATCTACAGGCCTTGGAAAAGACATTTCCCTTATCCTCATAAAGATCAGATGGGCCCACCAAGAAGGACAATTGCTTTATCCTTCTCTTCTCTACTATCTCATTATCTATTTCAGGAAAGGAAAGGAAGAATGTAGCCAGACCGGGCCTAATCATTTTACAAAATAATGCCTGTCTCCCTGGTTCATTCAGCTTCCTAAAAGAACCATTTATAAGTCAATCTCCGTTCCCAACTTCCATTCATTCTCCCAAATACCCATGCATTTTCATCTTGGTAATCATTTAATGCTCCTCAACAGAATTACTTATATTTCCCATCTCTTATAACATTTAAAGAGTAATTAATCATTTCATGCCCCTCAACAAAATAACCCATAACCCCTTATGAAAGGAGGTTCTGTAACTATCCAATGGGTTCACCTTGCCTTGCTGCCTAGACAGAGCTGATTTATAAAGACAGGAATTGCAAAGGAGAAAGAGTAATTCATGCAGAGTCGGCTGTGCAGGAGACCAGAGTTTTGTTATTACTCAAATCAGTCTCCCCAAAAACTCCGGGGATTAGAGTTTTTAAGGACTATTAGCGGATGGGGGAAGCCAGTGAGCCAGGAGTGCTGATTGGTCAGGGGTGAAATCAAAGGGAGTCAAAGCTGTCTTTTTGTGTTGAGTCAGTTCCTGGGGGCCACAAATCAGGTGAGCCAGTTAATCGATCTGGGTGGTGCCAGCTGATCCATCAAGTGAAGGGTCTGCAAAATATATCTCAAGCAGTGGTCTTAGGAGCAGTTTAGGGAGGGTCAGAATCTTGTAGCTTCCAGCTGCATGACTCCTAAACCATAATTTCTAATTTTGTGGCTAACGTTAGTCCTACAAAGGCATTCTAGTCCCCAGGCAAGGAGGTCTGCTTTGGGAAAGGATTGTTATCATCTTTGTTTTAAACTATAAGCTAAGTTTCTCCCAAAGTTAGTTCAGCCTACACCGAGAAATGGACAAGGACAGCTTGGAGGTTAGAAGCAAGATGGGGTCGGTTAAGTTAGATCTCTTCCACTGTCTCAGTCATAGTTTTGCAAAGGTGGTTGCAGTTCTCCTTCTCCACCTCATCTCTCCATTTCACTCTTTCCCTCCCTCTCTCCCTTTCATTTCTGAGTGCATCAAGTATAATTCACCAATGTACATAGTAAAGAGAACTCTAGAGCAGTGATTCCCAAACCTGAGCAAGCATCAGAGTCACTAGGAGGGCTTGTTAAGACAGATGGCTGGGCCTCAGCTTCAGAGAGCCTGACTCAGTAGGTCTAGGCTGGAGCCGAGAATTTGCATTTTCCCAGGTGACAAGACTGCTGGCTCAGGGATTACATTTTAAGAACCCTGCTCTGGAGTATAAAAGATCCACTGCCCAGCCTGCAGACAGGATGACTCCTCCTACCCCATTTTACACAGGTGAACACTCATTTTTATAAGTTTCCAGAAAGTGAAATTCTACAGGCAAGTAATTATTATATCATAGTAATTTGTTAAACACTTACCAAATGTCAAGTGAACTAAATTCCATAGTCAGGAGGCTTTCTGATTCCAGGTCCCTGTACTGCAAGTTAAACTCATTGATGCTTAAGAAGCAACCTGCCTTTCCCTGTCAATGCTGAGCGTGGGACTCAGGTATAACAGAGGCTGGAGATGTTGAGTGATGGAAATGATGTAATTGTCACCCACTGACTTCTTAGCCACAGTCAGTTCTGGGAGCATTGGTTTAAGGATTTTGGTTTACTTGCTTCCAAAGTATCCATAGAAACCCAGAATGATGGACTTGCATATCTGGATAGGAATCTAGATGTCAGGTCACCTCTCTTCATGCAGAAACATTCATCTTTGTCTTGGTTTTCTGCTATAATCCTTCCTTAGCCCCTGTCTACAGTGCTACAGCTTCTATAAAGTCTTCTCAATACCCAGAAGGAGGTGGGCTCATCCCCTCTTCTGTGTCTTCATTGCATTACCCCCTTTTTGATATGTCTACAGACAAAAAAGCAAGTAAATGCCAGTTCTTGGAGGATTCTTATAAACTCAGTATGATTACTTTATTTGATAGGATAGAAAACTTAGGCCCAAGGGGACAATTAGAATGTTAAGGACACCTCCATTCATATGCTTATCACAGCAGTGTTCACAATAACAAAGACATGGAATCAACCCAGGTGCCCATCAGTAGTGGGTTGGATAAAGAAAATGTGGTACATATACACCATAGAATACTACATAGCCATAAAAAGAATGAAATCATGTTTGTTTTTTTGTTTGTTTGCTTGTTTTTTGCAGCAATATGAATGCAGCTGGAAGCTATTATCCTAAGTGAATTAATGCAGAAACAGAAAACCAAATAGCAGGCTGGGCGCAGTGGCTCATGCCTGTAATCTCAGCACTTTGGGAGGCAAAGGCGGGTGGATCACGAGGTCAGGAGATCGAGACTATCCTGGCCAACATGGTGAAACCCTGTTTCTACTAAAGTACAAAAGAAGTTGGCCAGGCGTGGTGGCCTGTAGTCCCAGCTACTCAGGAGGGTGAGGCAGGGGAATCGCTTGAACCCAGGAGGTGGAGATTGCAGTGAGCCACTGCACTCCAGCCTGGGTGACAGAATGAGACTCTGTCTCAAAAAAAAATTAATATAATGGATTTACATATTTTAATTATGTTTTATGAATTGTGAACATAATGTAATTAAGAGACTTTTCAGAAGGTGTGATTAACGAACAGGGTGGCTCGACATGTGGCAGCAGACACCGCACCGAGTGGACTCGGGTGAGAGGAGTCCAGCCCCTTGGCTGACCACCCAGGACAGAGCGCTTAAGACACTATTCACCGGGACAAGTGATCAGAGCTTCATGACGCTGTGTGGCAGCCACATGGCAGGAACAAGGGATGGGGAGCAAGTCAGGCCAGCAAGAGGCCAAGTGCAATGTCTGAGTGAGTGTGCAGGCCTGTGTGCCACAAAACACCCTTGCTTTCTGCCTCTGCAGCCTCCCATATCTGCCTCCCATCACCTTCCCCACTGCTGCTGCCTTAGTTTCCAAGCCCATTAACTCTTTATTTTTTTATATATTTTTTTATTTTGAGCTGGATTCTCACTCTGTCACCCAGGCTGGAGTGCATTGGTGTGATCTCGGCTTACTGTAACCTCCGCCTCCCAGGTTCAAGCGATTCTCCTGTCTCAGCCTCCCAAGTAGCTGGGACTACAGGCACACACCAACATGCCTGGCTTGTTGTATTTTTAGTAGAGACCGGGTTTTGCCATGTTGGCCAGGCTCATCTCGAACTCCTGACCTCAGGTGATCTGCTGCCTTAGCCTCCCAAAGTGAACTCTTTTATTTTTTATTTTTTTTATTTTCAAATGGAGTCTCACTCTGTCATCCAGGCTGGAGTGCAGTGGCACGATCTCGGCTCACTGCAAGCTCTGCCTCCCAGGTTCACACCATTCTCCTGCCTCAGCCTGCCAAGTAGCTGGGACTACAGGCACCAGCCACCAAGCCCAGCTAATTTTTTTTGTATTTTTAATAGAGATGGGGTTTCGCCGTGTTAGCCAGGATGGTCTCGGTCTCCTAACCTCGTGATCCGCCCACCTCGGCCTCCCAAAGTGCTGAGATTACAGGCGTGTGCCACCGTGCCCAGGCTTGTTTTATTTTTAACAGTAGAAAAAAATAATAATAATAACATAAAATGTACCATCTTAACCATTTCTAGTTTGTTAAGTGTATTCACATTGTTGTGACACAGATCTCCAGGAATTTTACATCTTGCAACTCTAAAACACTCTACCCATTAAACAGCCAACTCTCTTTTTTTCTCCTTGCCCCAGCCCTTGGCAAGTATCATTCTACTTTCTGGCTCTATACATTTGAGTTCTCTAAGTACCTCATCTAGGTGGAATCATACAGTCTTTGTCTTTTTGTGATGGGCTTATTTCATTTAGTATAATGTCCAAGAGGTTCATCTATATTGTGGAATGTGACAAGATTCCCTCCTCTGCCTTTTTTTTTTTTTTTAAGGTCAGGGTCTCACAGTTTTGCCCAGGCTGGGGTGCAGTGGCACGATCATAGCTCATTGCAGCCTTGAACTTCTGGACTTAAGCAACCCTCCAGCCTCAGCCTCCCAAGTAGCTGGGACCACAGGTGCATGCCACAATGCCCAGATTCTCATTTTTTTTCTCTCTTGAGACAGACCCTTGCTATGCTCCCAGGCCTGGAGTGCAGGGGCACATGGCTCACTGCTGCCTCAACCTCCCTGGCTCAAGCAATTCTCCCATCTCGGCCTCCTGAGTAGTTGGGACTACAGGCGTACATCATCACACCTAGCTAATTTAAAAAATATATATTTGTAGAGACTGATCTAGAACTCCTGGACTCAAACAATTCTCCCGTCTCGACCTCCCAAAGTGCTGGGATTATAGGCATGAGACACCATGCCCAGGAGATTCCCTTCCCTCTTAAGGTTGAATAATATTTTGATGCATGTATATTCTATATTTCTTCCATTCCTCTCATGATGGACACTTGACAATTTCATTAACTCTTTCTGTTGTACTGATGCCTCTCAACTGGTCTTTCCAGCTCCAATCTCAGGAATCCTTAGACTCACCTCTTGATAACGCACAGGTGGGGTCTTCCTAAAGATGATAGGTCACTGTCCTGCTGAAAGCCTATTGATTTTGGATATTTGTGATTCCATAGTCAGGTTTACGGTACTCTCATGGCCTGGCTATAGGTTGGTGCAAAAGTGATTGCGGTTTCACCTTTGAAAATAATGACAAAGCCAGATGCGGTGGCCCATGCCTGTAATCCCAGTACTATGGGAGGCCGAAGTGGGTGGATCACCTTAGGTCAGAAGTTTGAGGCCAGCATGGGCAACATAGCAAGACCCTGTCACTACAAAAAAATAAAAATTAGCCAGGTGTGGTGGGGCACGCATGTAGTCCCAGCTACTCAAGAGACTGAGGTGGGAGGATCTCTTGAACCCAAAAGTTTGAGGCTGCAGTGAGCTAGGATTGTGCCATTGCACTCCAGCTTGGGCAACAGAGAGACCTTGTCTTTAAAAAAAAAAAAAGAAAAGAAAAGAAAAGAAAAATAAATTGCCAACCTCTTCTCTAGGCCATCTCTCTTGTGTTGAAATTCACTTTAAAACTTCCTAGCTTGGCCGGGCATGGTGGCTCACCCCTAAAATCCCAGCACTTTGGGAGGGTGAGACAGGCGGATCACCTGAGGTCAGGAGTTCAAGACCAGCCTAACCAACATGGAGAAACCCCGTCTCTACTAAAAATACAAAATTAGCCGGGCATGGTGGCCCATGCCTGTAATCCCAGCTACTTGGGAGGCTGAGGCCAGAGAATTGCTTGAACCCGGGAGGTGGAGGTTGCAGTAAGCCGAGATCAAGCCATTACACTCCAGCCTGGGCAACAAGAGAGAAACTCTGTCTCAAAAAAAACAAACAAAAACAAAAAAAAAACAAAAAAAACTTCCTAGCTGTGACCTTGTGTAAGTAATTCAGCTTCTCTGTCACTTGTCTAAAAGGGGATAATAACAACAACCAACTTCACAACTTCATTTTGAAGATTAATTCATACAAAGCTTTTGGCATACAGATGCCATGATGGCCACCAAGGCAATAGAAGTGTCCATGTCAGATTGGCAGACCCAGTGCAATCCTCAGTGGCGGCTACAGCCCAGATTTTTCTTCCCTCGAAGGTGGCAAGTGCTAAGAGTGTGGGCTTTGGAGTTTAAAACTTGTGAGTCCCAATTTAAAATTACTCCTACTTCAGGCCGGGTGCAGTGGCTCAAGCCTGTAATCCCAGCACTTTGGGAGGCCAAGGCGGGCGGATCACAAGGTCAGGAGATCGAGACCATCCTGGCTAACACAGTGAAACCCCATCTCTACTAAAAATACAAAAAAATTAGCCTGGCGTGGTGGCGGGCACCTGTGGTCCCAGCTGCTCGGGAGGCTGAGGCAGGAGAATGGCATGAACCTGGGTGGCGGAGCTTGCAGTGAGGCGAGATTGCGCCACTGCACTCTAGCCTGGGCGACAGAGCAAGACTCCGTCTCAAAAAAAATAAATATAAATAAAAATTTAAAAATACAATAAAATAAAATCACTCCTACTTCTAACTTGAACTTGAGACCTTGATTTTCTGTGTGTAGAATGATGAAAATAATACATGCCTTTCAGGTTTATTGCGAGGACTATAAGCAGTAAGCACTTTATTTTATTTTATTTTTTGAGACAGAGTCTTGCTCTGTCACCCAGGCTGCAGTGCAGTGGTGTAATCTGGGCTCACTGCAGCCTCCCCCTCCTGGGTTCAAGCAATCTCCTGCCTCAGCCTCCTGAGTAGCTGGGATTACAGGCACCCACCACCACGCCCGGCTAATTTTTGTATTTTTAGTAGAGATGGAGTTTCGCCATGTTGGCCAGGCTAGTCTTGAACTCCTGGCCTCAAGTGATCCACCTGCCTTGGACTCCCAAAGTACTGGGATTACAGGCATGACCCACTGCGGCAGGCCAGTAGTAAGCACTTTAATGATGATTTATGGGTTTAAAACATGCTGCACACAAAAGCAGAAAACAGACTCAGGAAAGGGCAGTTTCCTCTCTCCTTTCCGCCAGTGTGTCTACTTTCTTTTTTTTTTTTTTTGAGATGGAGTCTCACTCTGTCACCCAGGCTGGAGTGCAGTGGTGCAATCTCAGCTCACTGCAGCCTCCACCTCCCAGGCTCAAGCGATTCTCCTGCCTCAGCCTCCCGAGTAGCTGGGACTACAGGTGCCCGGCACCACGCCCAGCTAATTTTTTGTATTTTTAGTAGAGACGGGATTTCACCGTGTTAGCCAGGATGATCTTGATCTCCTTTTCTAAACAAGTGGAGTTCCTTTTTTCTTTTCCTTTTTTTTTTTTTTTTTTGAGACAGGGTCTTACTCTGCCACCTAGACTGGGATGCAATGGCATGATCACGGCTCACTGCAGCCTTGACCTTTCCTGGCTCAAGTGATCCTCCTGCCTCAGCCTCCCAAATAGCTGAGACTACAGGCATGCACCAACACATCAGGGTAATTTTTTTTTCTTTTTTCCTGTTTTGTTTTGGCTTTTTTTGAGGTGGAGTCTCACTCTATTGCCCATGCTGGAGTGCAGTGGTATGATCTCAGCTCACTGCAGCCTCTGCCTCCTGGGTTCAAGTGATTCTCATGCCTCAGCCTTTTGACTAGCTGGGATTACAGGTGCCCACCACCATGCACAGCTAATGTTTTTGTAATTTTAGTAGAGATTTGATTTCGCCATGTTGACCAGGCTGGTCTTGAACTCCTGACCTCAGGTGACCCACCTGCTTCAGCCTCCCAAAGTGCTGGGATTAAAGGCATGAGCCCCTGCACCCGGCCACATTCTTTAAGCTATTATTAAGTATACACTTAAGTTATTACTGACTATAGTCACCCTATTGTGCTATCAAATACTAGGCCTTATTCATTCTTTCTATTTTTTTTTTTTTTTGGTAACCATTAACTATTTCCTCTTGCACCCAGCCAAACTTATTTTTGGAAGCTTCATCCTACAATATATAAAAATGTATCCATATCCTGCAATAAACAGACACACACACACACACACACGCACACACACACGTGTATGTATGTATGTCAGTGGGTTATAGTTGGTTAGTTTGTCACCTTAAGATCTGTAAATAAGAACCGGGCATGGTTGCTCACACCTGTAATCCCAGCCCTTTGGGTGGCCAAGGCAGGCAGATCACCTGAGGTCGAGAATTTGAGACCAGCCTGACCAACATGGAGAAACCCCATCTGTACTAAAAATACAAAATTAGCCGGGCATGGTGGTGCATGCCTGTAATCCCAGCTACTCAGCAGGCTGAGGCAGGAGAATCGCTTCAACCCGGGAGGTGGAGGTTGCGGTGAGCCAAGATTGCACCACCGCACTCCACCCTGGGCAACAGCAAGAGCAAAACTCCGTCTCAAAAAAAAAAAAAGAGGCCGGGCGCAGTGGCTCAAGCTTGTAATCCCAGCACTTTGGGAGGCTGAGGCGGGCGGATCACGAGGTCAGGAGATCGAGACCACGGTGAAACCCCGTCTCTACTAAAAATACACAAAATTAGCCGGGCGTGGTGGCGGGCGCCTATAGTCCCAGCTACTTAGAGAGGCTGAGGCAGGAGAATGGCGTGAACCCAGGAGGCGGAGCTTGCAGTGAGCCGAGATTGCGCCACTGCACTCCAGCCTGGGTGACAGAGCAAGACTCCGTCTCAAAAAAAAAAAAAAGAAAAGAAAGAAATCTGTAAACATTTAATTGGATATGCATTAATGTTTGGCTTTGTAGTTTTCTTCCCCCATTTTGGGACCATTTGGGAACCTTTGTCTCAGGTGCAGCTATGAAGCTCTATGGGGTTCTTTGTTTTCTGCCAAAGCATTCTGGTGAAATATTTCTCAACATGAGCCTCTATGCTTTTCCATATATTTAATGTGATAGCTCAGGATGTCTGCGCAAGTGATGTCACTCCTTGGTACTTTCCTCCTTCATACATCTGTGTGCCTGAGGCACACAGTCTCCCTCCTGAGCTGCTCCCATCGGCATCAGCCGATCGCCGGGCCTGTGGCACAGCTAGCTGTCTTCTGAGCTCCTCTTTCACCATCACCCTGGTGAGTGTTCATCTCTCTCTGATGTTAGATTCTTTGTTTTGGGAATCCCAGACCTTCCACTTTCTTAATGCACTCCCTCATTTTGACAAAACAACATCATATAGGGGAATTCTCTCTCCTTCTTCTTTTTTTTTTTTTAGAGATGAGATCTTGCTGTGTGGCCCAGGCTGGTTTCGAACTCCTGGATTCAAGCGATCTGCCCACCTTGGTCATATAGGGAAGTCTTGAGAAACGTGCTTGAAAGTGTGAAAAGTCTGTTCGTTTTATGTTTAGGTGTCTTTTTTGTTCTCAATAAGACAGATTTGTGTCCTTATACACACGGACACAAGAGGTCTTCACCCTCTCCCTTCCCAACACACAAATTAACAGGTTTGTTTTATAAATGTGGAATAATAGACACTGGAGACTTAAAAAGGTGGGAGGGTGTGTGGGGGGGAGTAAGCATTGAAAAAATAACTTATTAGTATTATTTGGGTACCTTTTTTTTTTTTTTTTTTTTGAGATGGAATCTTGCTCTGTCACCAGGCTGGAGTGCAGATCTCGACTCACTGCAACCTCCGACTCCCTGGTTCAAGTGATTCTCTTGCCACAGCCTCCTGAGTAGCTGGGATTACAGGCACGTGCCACCATGCCCAGCTAATTTTTGTATTTTTAGTAGAGACAGGGTTTCACCATGTTGGCCAGGATGGACTCCATCTCCTGACCTCGTGATCCGCCCACCTTGGCCTCCCAAAGTGCTGGGATTACAGGCGTGAGCCACTGAGCTTGGCCTAGGTACTATTACTAACAGTACCCAAATTACTATTTTGCCAATGGCTGCACTAAAAGTCCAGACTTCCTCACTGTGTAATATACACATGTAAGAAACCTGCACTTATATCCCTTAAACATATAAACATTTTTAAAAATTACTAGGTGCCCTATGAATATGTACAATTATTATTTTTCAATTAAAAAAAATATATATAGGCCAGGTGAGGTGGCTCATGGCTGCAATCCCAGCACTTTGGGAGGCCGAGGCGGGCAGATCACTTGAGGTCAGGAGTTCAAGACCAGCCTGACCAACATGGTGAAACCCCGTCTCTACTAAAAATATAAAACTTAGCCGAGCACGGTGGCTCCCAACAGTAATCCAAGCTACTTGGGAGGCTGAGGCAGGAAAACTGCTTGAACCCAGGAGGCAGAGGTTGCAGTGAGCTGAGGTTGTGCCATTGCACTCTAGCCTGGGCGACAAAGCGAGACTGTGTCTCCAAAAAAAAAAGAAAATAAAAAATACACCCTCCCCAAAAGAGTTTTGTTTTACAAAATGACAGTTTTTTTTTTCTTTTTTTCTTTTTTTTCTTTTTTTTTTTTTTTTGTGATGGAGTCTTACTCTGTCACCGAGGCTGGAGTGCAATTGTGTGATCTCAGGTCACTGCAACCTCTGCCTCCCAGGTTCAAGCGATTCTCCTGCCTCAGCCTCCTGAGTAGTTGGGATTATAGGTGCATGCCACCACACCCGGCTAATTTTTTGTATTTTTAGTAGAGATGGGGTTTCACCATGTTAGCCAGGATGGTCTCAATCTCCTGACCTCATGATCAGCCCACCTTGGCCTCCCAAAGTGCTGGGATTACAGGTATGAGCCACCACACCCAGCCAAAATGACAGGTTTGATCTTGGAGACTATTTACATTTTTCTTGAAACAATCTAATTTGCCTCAAGGCAATGTACATGACTTTGACTATCGTAAGGTGTATACCACTAAAGGTACGGGAAATACAGCAGAAAAATTAGCGTTATAGAGTGAATTGTGTACCCCTGCACCAAAACTCAGATGTTGAAGCCTTAACCTGCAATGCAACTGTATTTGAAGATAAGGTCTTCAAGGAGGTAATTACATTTACATGAGGTCATGAGGGTAGAGCTCTAATCCAATAGGCCTAGTGTCCTTATAAGAAGAAAAAGAAGGCCAGGCCTGGTGGCTCATGCCTGTAATCCCAGCACTTTGGGAGGCGGAGGCGGGCAGATCACTTGAGGTCAGGAGTTCGAGACCAGCCTGGCAAACATGGTGAAACCCTGTCTCCACTAAACATACAAAAATTGGCTGGGCATAGTGGCACATACCTGTAATCCCAGCTACTCAGGAGGCTGAGGCACAAGAATCACTTGATCCCAGGAGGCAGAGGTTTCAGTGAGCTGAGATTCCACCACTGCACTCCAGCCTGGGTGACAAAGTAAGAGTCCATCTCGAAAAAAAAAAGAAGAAGAAGAAGAAGAGACACCAGGTACCAGGGACGTGGACAGACAGAAAAGGCCATCTGAGAACACACCCTGCAAGCCAAGAAAAGAGGCCTTGGGAGAAAGCACACAAATAAGTGTTATAGAGTGATTTGTGTCCCCCACCCCAAGATTCAGATGTTGGAGCTTAACCTGCAAGGTGATTGTATTTGGAGATAAGGGTTTTTTTTCTTTTTTCTTTTTTTGAGACAATATTTCACACCAGTCACCCAGGCTGGGGTGCAGTGACACCATCTCAGCTGACTTCAGTCTCCATCTCCCAGGCTCACTCCATCCTCCTGCCTAACCCCCCAAGTAGCTGGGACTACAGGCACACACCACTGTGCCGGGCCAATTTTTGTGTTTTTTTTGTAGAGATGGGGTTTGCCATGTTGGCTAGGCTGGCCTTGAACTCCTGACCTGAAGTGATCTGCCCACTCAGCCTCCCAAAGTGCTGGGATTACAGGCATGAGACACTGGCTCCCCACCAACATAAGTTCTTCAAGGAGGTAATTAAGTTTACATGAGGTCATAAGGGTGGAGCTCTAATCTTATAAGGGTGTGGTGTCCTCATAAGAAGAAGAGGCGGGGTGCAGTGGCTCACGCCAGTAATTCCAGCATTTTGGGAGGCTGAGGTGGGTGGATCACCTGAGGTCGGGAATTCGAGAGCAGCCTGACCAACATGGAGAAACCCTGTCTATACTAAAAATACAAAAGTAGCCGGGCATGGTGGTACATGCCTGTAATCCCAGCTACCCGGGAGTCTGAGGCATGAGAATCACTTGAACCCAGGAGGTGATGGTTGAGGTGAGCCAAGATTGCGCCATTGCACTCCAGCCTGGGCAATGAGAGTGAAACTCCGTCTCAAAAACAAAAAAGGAAGAGACACCAGGGACATGCACACAGAGCAAAGTCCATCTGAGGACAGGCTGCAAGCTGAAGAAATAGGCCTTGGGAAAAAGCAACCCTACTTGCACCTTGTTATCAGACTTCCAGCCTTCAGAGCTGGGAGAAATAAATTTCTGTTGTGTAAACCACCCATTCGGTGGTATTTTGTTATGGCTGTCCTAGCAGAGTAATACAATGAGTATTTTAAGATTTGTAATCTCACTCTGTGGTAGTATGTGTTCAATACACATCTTAACTGAGAGAAGTTCACTGAAATAGTTAAAAAAAAAATTAGGGCCTTGTGATGGTTCACATCTGTAAACCCAGTGCTTTGGAATGCTGAGGCAGGAGGATTGCTTGAGCCCAGCTGGGAGTTTGAGACCAGCCTGGACAACATAGCGAGACCCCATCTCTACAAAAATATAATCAAATTAGCCAGGTGTGGTGGTGAGTGCCTGTAGTCTTAGCTACTCAGGAGGCTGATGTGGGAGGATTGCTTGAACCCAGGAGGCAGTGAATTGTGGTGGCATGCCATTGCACTCCAGTCTGGGCAACAGAGCAAGGCTCTGTCTCAATCAATCAATCAATCAATCAATCAGGGGAACCAACTAAGAGCCATATCTCCAAGAATGATCAGGACCAGCTGAACAGCTCAGAAGCATGCTCCTCTAAACTCTTGCCTCCCTTGTAGCTGCACAGCTCCCTGGGGTCTTCTAACCCACAGATCTCACCTGCGTGTCTGGATCTGCTGGGTGAGTGTTCTTCGTGCCAGTGGGTTGGAGTGTTTGTGTCTTCTGCTGTGATGGAGTGATTTGGGAGCTACGGAATGCTCACATGTCATTGATTTGTCATTTGAAAGTTAAATCACAGACCTGGATGGTGGCCAGGAGTTGGGAATGGCTCGCCCCTCTTCTACCTTTCATTTTATGCACCTGTGTATTGACTGATACGTTGCAGTGCTCCTTGCTGCATTTCACAAATAATCCGGCAAATCCTTGAGATTTATTTTAACGATTGATTAGAAAAGTCAATATCGTACATTAAAGATTTAAAAAAGAAATATTTGGAATCTACTTAAGTATCTGTTATCGTAAAGACAGTCTAGACTCCTCCAAATTTATATGCTACAGACAGGAAGGGAAGGAAAATTTCTTTTTATACATTGCACAGACTATATAACAGAAAGAATATGAACTGGCCTCCCAAAGACATTAATTCTACCCTGTATCTATCTACTGGTCCATGGTGTGACCTTGATCAATTTGTTTAACCTCCCCAAACCCCAATTTGGTGTTTTTTTTTTATTATACTAAAAAACACATATGGCTTCGTGATTCCTCAAGGATCTAGAACCAGAAATACCATTTGACCCAGCAATCCCATTACTGGGTATATATCCAGAGGATTATAAATCATTCTACTATAAAGACACATGCACATGTATGTTTAATGCGGCACTATTTACAATAGCAAAGACTTGGGACCAACCCAAATGCCCATCAATGATAAACTGGATAAAGAAAATGTGGCACATATACACCATGGAATACTATGCAGCCATAAAAACGAATGAGTTCCTGTCCTTTGCGGGGACGTGGATGAAGCTGGAAGCCATCATCCTCAGCAAACTAACACAGGAACGGAAAACCAACACCACATGTTCTCACTCATAAGTGGGAGTTGAACAATGAGAACACATGGACACTGGGAGGGGAACATCACACGCTGGAGCCTGTCAGGGGATTGGGGGGCAAGAGCATTAGGACAACACCTAATGCATGGGGGGCTTAAAACCTAGACGATGGGTTGATAGGTGTAGGAAACCAGCATGCCACATGTATATCTATCTAACAAACCTGCACGTTCTGCACATGTATCCCAGAACTTAAAGTAAAATAATAAAAAAAAACCACATAACAAAACTTATCTTCACCATTTTTAAGTGTATAGTAGCATTAACTATAAGCATGGTATTATGCAAAAATTCCTGGACACTTTTTATCCTGCAAAACTGAAACTCTAAACCCATTGAACAACTCTTTTTTTCACTCCTGCTCTCTACCTCTGGCAACCGCCCTTCTACTTTTCATTTCCAAAAAGCTGGACTATTTTTTGTCATTATTAAAAAGACCCATCTACAAAAGAGAGACATCATTTTAAACTTTCCTGCCTCCAGTCTTTGCTATAAGACAATGGTGAGTCGAGGTCAATGAAAGTGCTTTGGAAGTAAAATCCCTCTTCAAGTGCCAGGGGTCATTTTAAACATGAGCCAGCCTCACCAAGATAGGTAAGGATGATCCTGATGTAAATCTGGCATTAGGCTTAAAAAGTCTAACAGTCAATCCTGGTGTGGTGGCTCATGCCTGTAATCCCAGCACTTTGGGAGGCCAAGGGGGGCGCATCACCTGAGGTCAGGAATTCGAGACCATCCTGGCTAACACAGTGAAACCCCACCTCTTCTAAAAATATAAAAAATTAGCCGGGCATGGTGGCACATGCCTGTAGTCCCAGCTACTAGGGAGACCGAGGCAGGAGAATCACTTGAAACCAGGAGGCGGGGGTTGTGGTGAGCCGAGATCGTGCCACTGCACTCCAGCCTGGGCAACAAGCAAAACCCCATCTCAAAAAAATAAAAAAAAATAATTAAAAAAATAAAATAAGTCTAACAGTCTGGTTATTTGGGGATGTGCAGAATTTCTGATTGTGTTTGTACACTCACAATTTTGAGGAGAACTGGAAAAATAGATTGAAAGGTTGTATTTCAGGGAAACCTCTTGTTTTAAATATAGATAAGCAAATGTTAAGTTGAAAATTATTCTGGCTGGGGCTGGGCACAGTGGCTCATGCCTGTAATCCCAGCACTTTGGGAAGCCAAGACAGGCAGATCGCTTGAGGTCAGGAGTTTGAGACCAGCCTGGCCAACATGGTGAAACCCCATCACTACCAAATGTGTATGGTGAAACCCCATCTCTACTAAAAATACAAAAGTTAGCCAGGTGTGGTGGCGCCTTCCTGTAGTCCCAGCTACGCAGGAGGCTGAGGCGGGAGAATCACTGGCACCTGGGAGGTGGAGGCTTCAGTGAGCCGCAGTCGCGCCACTGCACTCCAGCCTGGGGGACAGAGCAAGACTCTGTCTCAAAAAATAAAAGAAAAAAAAAAGAAAATTGACTTCATCTTTCATCATCTTTGTTTATCCTGGCTCAGTCCTTATTATATTGCAATCATTGGAGTTTGACGTTTGTCCTCTGTCACCTTGATGAGCTGATTCCCAAAAACTGTGAGTATGCCTTGGTGAACACAGGAAGAAAATGCTTCAACTTTGAATTCCAGTTATTCTTATTGTTCATTCTTTTTTTTGGCAGGGGAGGAGGGAAATAGAGTCTCGCTCTGTTGCCAGGCTAAAGTGCAGTGGCACGATCTCTGCTCACTGCAACCTCTGCCTCCCAGGTTCAAGCGATTCTCCTGCCTCAGCTTCCCGAGTAGCTGGGATTACAGATGCCTGCCATCATGTTCGGCTCATTTTTGTGTTTTTAATAGAGACAGGGTTTCACCATGTTGGCCAGGATGGTCTCAATCTCTTGACTTCGTGATCTGTCCTTGACCTCCCAAAGTGCTGGGGTTACAGGCGTGAGCCACTGCACCCAACCCATGGTTCATTCTTTAAAATTCTTCAATTTTTGTCTCAAAAAAAAATCACTATCAGTCACTCCTTGATATAACTGGAAATCTGAGATAATATAACAGCTGTGGCACCGCTATGGACCAGAGAAGGGACAGGAGGCTTCCCTAAGGGCAACTGTAGTTCAGTAATCCATTAACAAAAGTCTCCCTTCTAAAGTCTCCGCCTTTTTTTTTTTTTTTTTAAGACAGAGTCTCACTCTGTCACCAAGGCTGGAAGTGCAGTGGCGTGATGTCTACTCAACTGCAGCCTCCACCTCCCAGCTTCAAGTGATTCTCCTGCCTTAGCCTCCCAAGTAGCTGGGACTATAGGCATGCGCCACCACGCCCAGCTAATTTTTGTACTTTTTTTTTTTTAGCAGAGTTGGGGTTTCACCATGTTGGCCAAGCTGGTCTCGAACTCCTGACCTCAAGTGATCCTTCCACTTCACACTCCCAAAGTGCTGGGATTACAGGCATGAGCACCATGTCCAGCCAAAAGTCTCCTCCTTGAGTCTAAATTGCTTCAAATGCATAGAAGCTCCCATAAAGTTGAAATATAACACATAGCAAAGTATGTTACAGGGGCTATGTAGGAATTAATGTTTCAATAAATGTAGACATTTATGTACAGACAGGTGATGTTATAGATACTAAAGCTAGAACAGATGATGACCTAAATCTATTTTGCTGAGCAAAGGGTATCAAAGGGCAAAAGACATCAATTCATGTCAATATTTAACTCTGACGTGACTTTCAGTTGCCTTCCAACAGACATTACCAGAATACTTGATAATACTGGTCTCAAACCCCTGACCTCAGGTGATCTGCCCACCTCGGCCTCCCAAAGTGGTGGGATTACAGGCATGAGCCACTGTGCCTAGCCTAATTTTTGTATTTTTAGTAGAGACATGGTTTCACCATGTTGGTCAGGCTGGTCTTGAACTCCTGACCTCGTGATCCACCTGCCTCAGCCTCCCAAAGTGCTGGGATTACAAGCGTAAGCCACCACACCCAGCCTTATATGTGTTTTTCTAAATGCACTTAGAAATCAATGGGTAGGGCTTGGCTTCTTTAGGAAAAAATTCCAGAACTCTACTCTGCCCATGGACCCAGAAAAACACAAGATGAGGACAAACAAGGAAAGCTTAGGTTTTCCCTGGAGAAAGAGAAAGGCAGAAACAGGACCAGACAACCAGCCAGACAAGACCATGTGTAAGGGCCAAAAGAACCACACAGGCCACGCTTTTAATTCCAGCACTTTGGGAGGCCGAGGTGGAAAATCACTTGAGGCCCAGAGCTTGAGAACAGCCTGGGCAACATAGCAAGACCCCATCTCTACAAAAAAAATTTTAAAGCCTGGGTATAGTAGCTCAAACCTATGATTCCAACAGTTTGGGAGGCAGAGGTGGGAAAATTGATCACTTGAGCCCACACGTTCAAGACCAGTCTGGGCAACATAGTGAGACCCTATGTGTATATGTGTATATATATGTGTATATATATGTGTGTATATATATATATTTTATATTAGGCATGGTGGCCTACTTCTGTAGCCCCAACGACTTAGGAAGCTGAGGCAAGGGGATCCCTTGAGCCCAGAAGGTTGATGCTGCAGTGACTCCATGCCACTGCACTCCAGCCTGGGTGACAAAGCAAGACCGTGTCTGTCTCTTAAAATAAAATTTTTTAGGGGGGTGGAGCCAAGATGGCCGAATAGGAACAGCTCCAGTCTCCAGCTCCCAGCCCCAGCGACACAGAAGACGGGTGATTTCTGCTTGAGGTACCGGTTTCATCTCACTAGGGAGTGCCTAACAGTGGGTGCAGGACAGTCGGTGAAGCGCACTGTGCGCGAGCCGAAGCAGGGCGAGGCATTGCCTCACTCGGGAAGCGCAAGGGGTCAGGGAGTTCCCTTTCCTAGTCAAAGAAAGGGGAAACAGACGGCACCTGGAATATCGGGTCAGTCCCACCCCAATACTGCGCTTTTCCAACGGGCCTGGAAAACGGCACACTAGGAGATTGTGTCCCGCACCTGGCTCGGAGGGTCCTATGCCCACGGAGTCTCGCTGATTGCTAGCACAGCAGTCTGAGATCAAGCTGCAAGGCGGCAGCGAGGCTGGGGGAGGGGCGCCCGCCATTGCCCAGGCTTGCTTAGGTAAACAAAGCAGCCAGGAAGCTCGAACTGGGTGGAGCCCACCACAGCTCAAGGAGGCCTGCCTGCCTCTGTAGGCTCCACCTCTGGGGGCAGGGCACAGACAAACAAAAACTCAGCAAGAACCTCCACAGACTTAAAGGTCCCTGTCTGACTGACAGCTTTGAAGAGAGTAGTGGTTCTCCCAGCACGCAGCTGGAGATCTGAGAACGGACAGACTGCCTCCTAAAGTGGGTCCCTCACCCCTGAGCAGCCTAACTGGGAGGCACCCCCCCAGTAGGGACAGACTGACAGCTCATTCAACCGGGTACTCCTCTGAGACAAAACTTTCAGATGAACTATCAGACAGCTGAATTTGTGGTCTCATGAAAATCCACTGTTCTGCAGCCACCGCTGCTGACACCCAGCCAAACAGGGTCTGGAGTGGACCTCTAGTAAACTCCAACAGACCTGCAGCTGAGGGTCCTGTCTGGTAGAAGGAAAACTAACAAACAGAAAGGACATCCACACCAAAAACTCATCTGTACATCACCATCATCAAAGACAAAAAGTAGATAAAACCACAAAGATGGGGAAAAAACAGAGCAGAAAAACTGGAAACTCTAAAAAACAGAGCACCTCTCCTCCTCCAAAGGAATGCAGTTCCTCACCAGCAACGGAACAAAGCTGGATGGAGGATGACTTTGATGAGTTGAGAGAAGAAGGCTTCAGACGATCAAACTACTCTGAGCTACGAGAGGAAATTCAAAACAATAGCAAAGAAGTTAAAAACTTTGAAAAAATATTAGAAGAATGGATAACTAGAATAACCAATGGAGAGAAGGGCTTAAAGGAGCTGATGGAGCTGAAAGCCAAGTTTCGAGAACTACGCGAAGATTGCAGAAGCCTCAGTAGCAGATGTGATCAACTGGAAGAAAGGGTATCGCTGATGGAAGATGAAATGAATGAAATGAAGAGAGAAGGGAAGTTTAGAGAAAAAAGAATAAAAAGAAATGAACAAAGCCTCCAAGAAATTTGGGACTATGTGAAAAGACCAAACCTACGTCTGATTGGTGTACCTGAAAATGATGGGGAGAATGGAACCAAGTTGGAAAACACTCTGCAAGATATTATCCAGGAGAACTTCCCCAATCTAGCAAGGCAGGCCAGCATTCAGATTCAGGAAATACAGAGAACGCCACAAAGATACTCCTCGAGAAGGGCAACTCCAAGACACATAATTGTCAGATTCACCAAAGTTGAAATGAAGGAAAAAATGTTAAGGGCAGCCAGAGAGAAAGGTCGGGTTACCCACAAAGGGAAGCCCATCAGACTAACAGCTGATCTCTCAGCAGAAACTCTACAAGCCAGAAGAGAGTGGGGGCCGATATTCAACATTCTTAAAGAAAAGAATTTTCAACCCAGAATTTGCTATCCCGCCAAACTAAGCTTCATAAGTGAAGGAGAAATAAAATACTTTACAGACAAGCAAACGCTGAGTGATTTTGTCACCACCAGGCCTGCCCTAAAAGAGCTCCTGAAGGAAGCACTAAACATGGAAAGGAACAACCGGTACCAGCCACTGCAAAAACATGCCAAATTGTAAAGACCAGCGAGGCTAGGAAGAAACAATAGCAACTAACGAGCAAAATAACCAACTAACATCATAATGACAGGATCAGATTCACACATAACAATATTAACGTTAAATGTAAATGGGCTAAATGCTCCAATCAAAAGACACAGACTGGCAAACTGGATAAGGAGTCAGGACCCATCAGTGTGCTGTATTCAGGAAACCCATCTCACGTGCAGAGACACACATAGACTCAAAATAAAGGGATGGAGGAAGATCTATCAAGCAACTGGAAAACAAAAAAAGGCAGGGGTTGCAATCCTAGTCTCTGATAAAATAGACTTTAAACCAACAAAGATCAAAAGAGACAAAGAAGGCCATTACATAATGGTAAAGGGAACAATTCAACAAGAAGAGCTAACTATCCTAAATATATATGCACCCAACACAGGAGCACCCAGATTCATAAAGCAAGTCCTCAGTGACCTACAAAGGGACTTAAACTCCCACACAATAATAATGGGAGATTTTAACACCCCACTGTCAGCATTAGACAGATCAACGAGACAGAAAGTTAACAAGGATATCCAGGAATTGAACTCAGCTCTACATAAAGTGGACCTAGTAGACATCTACAGAACTCTCCACCCCAAGTCAACAGAATATACATTTTTTTCAGCACCACACCACACCTATTCCAAAATTGACCACATAGTTGGAAGTAAAGCTCTCCTCAGCAAATGTAAAAGAACGGAAATTATAACAAACTGTCTCTCAGACCACAGTGCAATCAAACTAGAACTCAGGATTAAGAAACTCACTCAAAACCGCTCAACTACATGGAAACTGAACAACCTGCTCCTGAATGACTATTGGGTACATAATGAAATGAAGGCAGAAATAAAGATGTTCTTTGAAACCAACGAGAACAAAGACACAACATACCAGAATCTCTGGGACACATTCAAAGCAGTGTGTAGAGGGAAATTTATAGCACTAAATGCCCACAAGAGAAATCAGGAAAGATCCAAAATTGACACCCTAACATCACAATTAAAAGAACTAGAAAAGCAAGAGCAAACACATTCAAAAGCTAGCAGAAGGCTAGAAATAACTAAAATCAGAGCAGAACTGAAGGAAATAGAGACACAAAAAACCCTTCAAAAAATTAATGAATCCAGGAGCTGGTTTTTTGAAAAGATCAACAAAATTGATGGACCGCTAGCAAGACTAATAAAGAAGAAAAGAGAGAAGAATCAAATAGATGCAATAAAAAACGAAAAAGGGGATATCACCACCGATCCCACAGAAATACAATCTACCATCAGAGAATACTACAAACACCTCTATGCAAATAAACTAGAAAATCTAGAAGAAAGGATAAATTCCTCGACAAATACACCCTCCCAAGACTAAACCAGGAAGAAGTTGAATCTCTGAATAGACCAATAACAGGTTCTGAAATTGTGGCAATAATCAATAGCTTACCAACCAAAAGGAGTCCAGGACCTGATGGATTCACAGCTGAATTCTACCAGAGGTACAAGGAGGAACTGGTACCATTCCTTCTGAAACTATTCCAATCGATAGAAAAAGAGGGAATCCTCCCTAACACATTTTATGAAGCCAGCATCGTCCTGATACCAAAACCTGGCAGAGATATAACCAAAAAAGAGAATTTCAGACCAATATCCTTGATGAACATTGATGCAAAAATCCTCAATAAAATACTGGCAAACCGAATCCAGCAGCACATCAAAAAGCTTATAAACCATGATCAAGTGGGCTTCATCCCTGGGATGCAAGGCTGGTTCAACACACGCAAATCAATAAATGTAATCCAGCATATAAACAGAACCAAAGACAAAAACCACATGATTATCTCAATAGATGCAGAAAAGGCCTTTGACAAAATTCAACAACCCTTCATGCTAAAAACTCTCAATAAATTAGGTATTGATGGGACGTATCTCAAAATAATAAGAGCTATCTATGACAAGCCCACAGCCAATATCATACTGAATGGGCAAAAACTGGAAGCATTCCCTCTGAAAACTGGCACAAGACAGGGATGCCCTCTCTCACCGCTCCTATTCAACGTAGTGCTGGAAGTTCTGGCCAGAGCAATCAGACAGGAGAAGGAAATAAAGGGTATTCAACTAGGAAAAGAGGAAGTCAAATTGTCCCTGTTTGCAGATGACATGATTGTATATCTAGAAAACCCCATTGTCTCAGCCCAAAATCTCCTTAAGCTGATTAGCAACTTCAGCAAAGTCTCAGGATACAAAATTAATGTACAAAAATCACAAGCATTCTTGTACACCAATGACAGACAAACAGAGAGCCAAATCATGAGTGAACTCCCATTCACAATTGCTTCAAAGAGAATAAAATACCTAGGAATCCAACTTACAAGGGATGTGAAGGACCTCTTCAAGGAGAACTACAAACCACTGCTCAATGAAATAAAAGAGGATACAAACAAATGGAAGAACATTCCATGCTCATGGGTTGGAAGAATCAATATCGTGAAAATGGCCATACTGCCCAAGGTAATTTATAGATTCAATGCCATCCCCATCAAGCTACCAATGACTTTCTTCACAGAATTGGAAAAAACTACTTTAAAGTTCATATGGAACCAAAAAAGAGCCCGCATCGCCAAGTCAATCCTAAGCCAAAAGAACAAAGCTGGAGGCATCACGCTACCTGACTT
>NW_026652276.1:104526506-104587815 GCF_009828535.3 Hylobates moloch | reverse complement strand
TGGGTGACAAAGCAAGACCGTGTCTGTCTCTTAAAATAAAATTTTTTTAATTAGCTGGGCATGGTGGCATGCACCTGTAGTCCCCACTACTAAGAAGGCTAAGGTGGGAGGGCCACTTGACCCCAGGAGTTTGAGGCTGCAGTGAGCCATGATTATACCACTGTACTCCAACCTGGGCAACAGAATGAGACTCTGACTCTAAAAAATAATAATAGTCCAGGTGCAGTGGCTCATGCCTGTAATCCCACCAGCACTTTGGGAGGCTGAGGCAGGTGGATCACTTGACGTCAAGAGTTCAAGACCAGCCTGGCCAACATGGCAAAACCTGTCTCTACTAAAAATACAAAAATTAGCCAGGTGTGGTGGGGGGCGCCTGTAATCCCAGCTACTCCAGACGCTGAGGAAGGAAAATCGCATGAACCTGGGAGGCAGAAGTTGCAGTGAGCTGAGATCATGCCACTGCACTCCAGCCTGGGTGACAGAGCGAGAATTCATCTCAAAAAAATAAATAAATAAAATTTTGCCAGGTGCAGTGGCTCACACCTGTGATCCCAGCACTTTGGGAGGCCTAGGCAGGCAGATCACCTGAGGTCAGGAGTTCGAGACTAGCCTGACCAACATGGTGAAACCCCATCTCTACTAAAAATACAAAAACTACCCTGGTACAGTGGTGGGCACCTGAAATCCCAACTACTTGGGAGGCTGAGGCAGGAGACTCGCTTGAACCTGGGAGGTGGAAGTTGCAGTGAGCCGAGATTGTACCATTGCACTAAAGCCTGGGAAACAGAGTGAAACTCTGCCTCAAATAAATAAATAAATAAATACAATTAAAAATAATAAAATTAAAAAATAAAAATGAAAATAAACCACCCAGAGGGTGCTCTAAAGCAATAGTTAGATGCTGTCAGGAAGATGGGCCCCCCAACACTGGTGCTGAAATAAACCTGAAGCATGGGCTCCTCTTACCTTATGCCGGGGGTCAGGTGTGGAGGTTGCTCTGCTATGAGTCTCTGCACCTGCTCCCTGGAGGGCTGGATGAGGTCTAAGTGATCCATGAGAGCAGCTTTGAAAGGCACTGCCCCATCCTAGGACATGCTCACCACGTCCTAGGAGGGAGACCCAACAGTCAGGCCAGCTAGGTCTGCTGCCCTCAAGGTTAACCTGCCTTACTCCTTCAGGTCTACACAACATCCACCAAAAGGAAGATGCTACCAAGAGCCCCACTGTGCAACAGACAGGCTTTGCTGCTATGAGAGCAAGGCCTTGGAATAAACTTTTGAAAGTTTGCTTGAAAATAACATTAACAGGCCGGGTGCAGTGACTCATGCCTATAATCCCAAAACTTTGGGAAGCTGAGGCGGGCAGATCACCTGAAGCCAGGAGTTGGAGACCAGCCTGGCCAACATGGGGAAACCCCATCTCTACTAAAAAGAGGCAAAAATTAGCTGGGTATGGTGGTGCGTGCCTATAATCCCAGCTACTTGGGAGGCTGAGGCAGGAGAATTGCCGGAACCCGGGAGGTGGAGGTTGCAATGAGCCAAGATCTCGCCACTGCACCCCAGCCTGGACAACAAAGTGAGACTCCATCTCAAAAAAAGTTACACAGCCTATCCATAGGTAGTTTTCTTGAAAACCGTGAGCCATCATAAATCAAGAAAGGACCAAAGGCTAAACATTATTCCATGAAAGGCAGTTGAAAATAAAATAGTGGCAGGGCACAGTGGCTCATGCCTGTAATCCCAGCACTTTGGGAGGCCGAGGCAGACAGATCACGAGGTCAGGAGTTCAAGACCAGCCTGGCAACATGGTGAAACCTCATCTCTACTAACGATACAAAAATTAGCCGGGCGTGGTGGAGCGCGCCTGTAATCCCAGCTACTCAGGAGAATTGCTTGAATCTGGGAGGCAGAGGTTGCAGTGAGCCGAGATTGCACTGCTGCACTCAGCCTGGGCGACAGAGCGAGACTGTCTCGGAGGAAAAAATTAAAAAGTCCGGGTGAGGCGGCCCACGCCTGTAATTCCAGCACTTTGGGAGGCAGAGGTGGGCAGATAACCTGAGCCCAGGAGTTCAAGACCAGCCTTGCCAACATGGCAAAACCCCATCTCTACTAAAAATACAAAAATTATCCAGGGATGATGGTGTGTGCCTGTGCTCCCATTACTTGGGGGGCTGAGGTGGAAGGATCGCTTGAGCCCAGAAGGTCAAGGCTGCAGTGAACTGAGATTATGCCACTGCACTCCAGCCTAGGTGACAGAGTGAAACCCAGTCTAAAAAAATAAATAAATAAATAAAAATAAATAAATTACTCCATTTAGCCCAGGTGCAGTTGCTCATGCCTGTAATCCCAGTACTTTGGGAGGTCGAGGCAGGCAGATCATTTAAGACCAGGAGTTAGAGACCAGCCTGGTAAACATGGTGAAACCCCGTCTCTACAAAAAATAATAATAATAATACAAAAATTAGCCAGGCACAGCTGTGATCCCGGCTACACAGGAGACTGATCCCAGCTACTGGGGAAGCTGAAGCGTGAGAATCACTTGAACCCGGGAGGCAGAGGTTGCAGTGAGCTGAGATTTGCTTCACTGCACTCCAGCCTGGGCGACAGTGAGACTCTCTCTAAACAAACAAAAACAAAAGATATTAATTTAATCAGTCAACAATGACATCTTGAAATTGAGAACTTCTCCTTACTGTTCATTCAGAAGTTATTTTTATTTATTTATTTTTTACTTATTTAGAGATGGAGTCTTGCTCTGTCACCCAAGCTGGAGTGCACTGATGCCATCTCAGCTCACTGCAATCTCTGCCTCCCAGGTTCAAGCGATTCTCCTGCCTCAGCCTCCTGAGTAGCTGGGATTACAGGTGCGCACCACCGCACCCGACTAATTTTTGTATTTTTAGTAGCAATGGGGTTTCACCATGTTGACCAGGCTGGCCTTGAAATCCTGACCTCAAGTGATCCATCCACCTCAGCCTCCCAAAGTATTGGGATTACAGGCGTGGGCCACTGCGGCAGGCCAAGCAGTTCTTTTCAATACAAAGACTGTGTAACTACATTACTAAAGATTTGATAGGGGGTTAAAGAGGAATTTTTTTCAGGCCAGCCCTTTTGTGGGCTAGCATATTTTGTACCAGCACTCTCGGCATTTAATATCACGGACTTATTCAAAATTCTGACTTGACTCTGTATTTTCAGACTGACCTAACTGATTGAATTTAGCAGCAATGTTTCTAGACACCTGCACTGACCAAACGATTCCAGTCATCAGCTCTTTGGTTTCTCCTAGATCATAGGAATGATAGTGAGTGGTGAATCCTTTTACAGAAACCAGACTTTTACCTGACTTTTTCTAAGCTGGGCCACGGCTGTGATAAATCGGCTCCCAAGTGGACAGCCACAGTGGTATCATGCCACAGTGATAAGGGAGTCAAGGCCTGGTTCCAAGTCCAGCTTGCCACCTGTATGGCCTGTGTGAACTCTCGGGATTATTGGGAGGAACAAAGATTTGGAAACGGCTATTTTGCTCCCTCCTGGAGTCTTGCTTTCCGGGTCTCTACCTAGACTGGTGGAGCACGCCTGCAGTCCCAGAATTTTGGGAGGTGGAGATGAGAAGATCGTTTCATCCCAGGAGTTTGAAAACTGCCTGGGCAACATAGCAAAACCCAGTCTTACAAATAAAAAAAATTAAAAAATTAGTCGGGCGTGATGGCACGTGCCTGTAGTGCCAGCTACTAGGGAGGCTGAGGCAGAAGGATCGTTTGAGCCCAGAAGTTGGGGCTGTAGTGAGCCGAGATCGCGCCAGTGCACTCCAGCCTGGGCGACAGAGTGAGACCTTGTCTCTAAAAGAAATGGAGGCCAACCCTTCAGAACCGCGTCTGCAGCCCGGGTTTTGTGGCTTCTCTCCAACTCCCTCCCAATCGCAGACTCGCCCACTTTCCGCCCCGCGCGCCGGAAGTGGCCGAGTCCAGTCGGCCCCTGCGGGCCTCTCGCCGTCGCCATGGAAACGAAAGCGGCCAAGGAGCGCTGCGTCCTGACGCGCCGGCTCTAGTGGGCTCTGGTCAGACACGCGCAGCGGACAACGATGCTGAAGGCCAAGATCCTCTTCGTGGGGCCTTCCAAAGTGAGGCCCGGCCAGGAGCGGCAGAGGGAGCGGGGAGCGGGCCTCCAGGCCTGGGCGAGCGCAGGTCCCCACCCCTCTGCTCTGTGCCTTGCTCCTGGAGGCGGGAAGCCGGGCCCACCGCGCCCATCCCGGCTAGCGCCCCTGGCCTTTCCGTGAACTCCGTGCTTTCAGACCTTGATTCCAACCACTGCCCGGAGGAGGTAGCGGAGGCGAGCCAGGTGTTAATGAGACCCGAAGGCCCAAGGTACTGAGTGGCATCGTTGGAACCACAGCCTAGGTCTCGTGAGTCTTTCCTTTGCCCCCCGGGACCCCCCTAATGAATGCGTCTGTGGGTCTGGACTTTTGTTTTTTGAGACAGGGTCGCGCCCTGTCGTCCAGGCTGGAGTGCAGTGGTGTGATCATAGCTCACTGCAGGCTCGACTTCCCTGGGCTCAAGCAGTCCTCCTGCCTCAGCCTCCTGAGTACCTGGTACTACAGGCGTGCACCACCATGCCCGACTAAATTTGTTGTTGGTTTTTTTTTTTTTTTTTTTGAGACAGTCTCGCTCTGTCACCCAGACTGGAGTGCAGTGGCATGATCTTGGCCCACTGCAGCCTCCACCTCCCGGGTTCAAGCAATTCTCCTGCCTCAGCCTCCTGAGTAGCTGGGATTACAGGCCCAAACCACCAGCCCTGGCTACTTTTTGTATTTTTTGTAGAGATGGGTTTTCACCATATTGGCTAGGCTGGTCTCTAACTCCTGACCTCAAGTGATCCGCCCGCCTCAGCCTCCCAAATTGCTGGGATTACACAGATAAGCCACCACGCCTGGCCTAAATTTGTCAATTAGAGACAGGATCTCGGTATATTGCCTAGTACCAAGGCTGGTCTCCAACTCCTTGGATCAGACAGTCCTCCCGCCTCAGCCTCCCAGAGTTCTGGGATTACAGGCGTAAGCCATTGCTCAAGGCCTGGGCTTTTTACTATATAGTCCTGGAACCATTGGCTATTAATGTGTATGTTAGGGGAATGGTAGTGGCGATCACATCTACATGTATACTTCACATCATCCACAGAAATAAAGCTCAGATGGCCTAAAGCTAAATGCGTTAAAAAAAAAAAAAAAAAGCCCAGGTGCAGCGGCTCATGCCTGCAATCCCAGCACTTTGGAGACCGAGGCTGCTGGATCGCCTGAGGTCAGGAGTTCGAGACCAGACGGACTAACATGGTGAAACCCCATCTCTACTAAAAATACAAAAATAAGCTGGGCATGGTGGCTCACACCTGTCATCCCAGAACTTTGGGAGGCCGAGGCGGGTGGATCACAAGGTCAGGAGATCGAGACCATCCTGGCTAACATGGTGAAACCCCGTCTCTACTAAAAATAAAAATAAATTAGCCGGGCGTGGTGGTGGGCACCTGTAGTCCCAGCTACTCAGGAGGCTGAGGCAGGAGAATGGCGTGAACCTTGGAGGCAGAGCTTGCAGTGAGCCGAGATCGCACCACTGCACTCCAGCCTGGGCGACAGAGTGAGATTCCGTCTCAAAAACAAACAAAAAACCCCGCAAAAACCTGTAGAAGTCTTAGGCCAGGCACAGTGGCTAACGCCTGCCGGCACTTTGGGAGGCCGAGGTGAGGAGATCACTTGAGCTCAGGCATTCAAGACCAGCCTGGGCAACATAGGAAAACCCCATCTGTACAATACAAAAATTAGCAGGGTGTGGTGGCGCACACCTGTAGTCCCAGCTACTCAGGAGGCTGAGGTGGGAGGATCACTTGAGCCCTACAGATCGAGGCTGCAGTGAGCTATGATAGCGTTGCTGCACTCCAGCCTGGGCAACAAAGAAAGACCCTATCTCAAAAAAAAAAAAAAAAAAAAAAAAAAGCAGTGTGTGTTACTCATATAATTGAATGGAGAAACAGTTCCATGTGACATTGTGAGACAACTAGCCACGAGTCCCCAGGCTGACTTTGATCTTCTGTGTGACCTAAAAGAACTCCTTGGCCAGGTGCAGGGGCTCACGTCTATAATCCCAGCACTTTGGGAGGCTGAGGCGGGCAGATCACCTGAGGTTGGGAGTTCGAGACCAGCTGACCAACATGGTGAAACTCCATCTGTACTAAAAACACGTAATTAGCCAGGCATGGTGGTGCATGCCTGTAATCCCAGCTAGTTGGGAGGCTGAGACAGGAAATTCGCTTGAACCTGGGAGGTGGAGGTGAGCTGAGATCGCGTGTTGCACTCCAGCCTGGGCAACAACAGCGAGACTCCATCTCAAAAAAAAAAAAATGGAATGAGATGACTGGTCATGGCGTTCTAGTTGTTGTCACTGCACACAACCATTTTGTATTCCATACTGAACAGACCAATGTGTGCCATGCCTGTGCTAGCATGCGGTTAAGATGAAGCTACTTTCTTGAGATTGTGTGGTCCAAGTGCAGCGGCTCATGCCAGTAATCCCAGCACTTTGGGAGTCTGAGGCAGAAGGGTTGCTTGCGCCTGGGACTTTGAGACCAGGCTGGGCAACGTAGTGAGACCTTAATGCTAAAAAAAAAAAAAAAAAAAAAAAAAAAAATTTTAATTATCTGGGGATGGTGGCACCCACCTGTTATCCCAGCCACTCTGGAGGCTCACGTGGGACAACTGCTTGAGCCCAGGATGTAGAGGCTGTAGGGTACCCATGTTCTTTCCACTGCTGTCTAGCCTGGGCGTTAGAGTGAGAGAGAGGAAAGAAGGAAGGGAGGGAGGGAGGGCAGTAGAGTGAGAGGAAAGAAGGGAGGGAGGGGCAATAGAGCGGAAGGAAGGAAGGGAGGGAGGAAGGGAGGAAGGAAGGAAGGGAGGGACAGGGGCAATAGAATGAGAGGAAGGAAGGGAGGGAGGGAGGGGCAATAGAGTGAGAGGAAGGGAGGGAGGGAGGGAGGGGCAATAGAGTGAGAGGAAGGAAGGAAGGGAGGGAGGGAGGGAGGGAGGGAGGGACGAAAGAAAGAAGGGAGGGAGGGGCTTGGTGGCTCACACCTGTAATCCCAGGACTTTGGGAGGTCGAGGTGGGTGGATCACCTCAGGCCGGGAGTTTGAGACCAGCCTGACAACTAACATGGAGAAACCCCCATCTCTACTAAAAATACAAAAGATTAGCTGGGTGTGGTGGCACATGCCTGTAATCCCAGCTACTCAGGAGGCTGAGGCAGGAGAAACACTTTAACCCGGGAGGCGGAAGTTGTGGTGAGCCAAGATCTCCATTCCACTCCAGCCTGGGCAACAAGAGTGAAACTCCATTAAAAAAAAAAAAAAAAAAAAAAAAAAGAAGGAAAGGAAAGAAAGAAAGGTGTGTTGTTTTTATATTATGAACCTAAAAGTTTTAGTCACTCAGGATTTTTTCAAATTTAACAATACTGCTGTCTTGTGATAAACTATCCATAACATAAAATTTACCAATCTAACTTTTTTTATTTGACACAAGGTCTGCCTCTTTTGCCCAGGCTGGAGTGGTGCCATCTGGGCTCACTTCAACCTCTACCTCCTTGGCTCAAGCCATCCTCCCACCTTAGCCTCCCAAGTGGCTGAGACTACAAGATCACACCACCGTGGCTGGTCATAGTTTTATTGTAGAGACAGGGTTTCACCATGCTCCCCAGCCTGGTCTTAAACTTGAGAGCTGAATCTGTCCACCCACCTCTGCCTTCCAAAGTACTGGGATTACAGGCATGAGCCACTGGAACCAGCCCATTCTAACCATTTGGAAGTATATGGTTCAGTAGCATTAAATACACTCACATTGTTGTGCAACCATCACCATCATCCCTCTCCAGAACTTTCTATGATCCCTAACTTAAACTCTGTAACCACTGAACAACTCCCCTTTCCTCCTTCCCCCCAGCCCCTGGCAACCACCATTCTATTTTTTGTCTCTGATTTTGCCTCCTCTAAGTCCCTTATACAAGGGGAAACATATAGTATTTGTCTTTTTGTTACTGGCTTATTTCCCATAACTTAATGAGCTCAAGGTTCACCTGTGTTGCAGCATTCATCAGAATTTCCTTCCTTTTTAAGGTGGAATACACCTGGGCATGGTGGCTCATGCCTGTAATCCCAGCACTTTGGGAGGCTGAGGCGGGTGGATCACCTGAGGTCAGGAATTCGAGATCAGCCTGGCCAACATGGGAAAACCCCATCTCTACTAAAAATACCAAATTAGCCAGGCGTGGTGGCACATGTCTGTATTCCCAGCTACTTGGGAGGCTGAAGCAGGAGAATCGCTTGAACCCAGGAGGCAGAGGTGAGCTGAGATCATGCCATTGCACTCCAGCCTGGGCAAAAAGAATGAAACTCCGTCTCAAAAAAATAAATAAAAAATAATAAAAATACAAAAATTAGCCAGGCATGGTGGGGCACACCTGTAATCCCAGCTACTCAGGAAGCTGAGGCACAAGAATCAGTTGAACCTGAAAGGTGGAGGTTGCAGTGAGCCAAGATCTCGCCACTGAACTCCAGCCTGGGTGACAGAGCAAGACTCTGTCTCAAAAAAAGAAAAAAAAAAATTTCTTCCTTAAGAAGGTAGGATAATATTCCATCATATGGCCAGACAACATTTTGTTTATCCATTCATCTGTTGGATATTTGGGTGCTTCCAACTTTTGGCTTTTGTGAGTATACTGTTAGCAGCATGGGTGTACAGCTCACCCAGGATATTTTGGAAGATTGTTAGCATTAATCATATCCAAAAGTTTATATTTAGATGATCTTGATACGGACAACATATTCAGTTGGAAGGTAGAGTACATATACAGCTTCTAAAAAATTTTTTTCCTTTTTCTCTTTTTTTGTTTTTGAGATGGAGTCTTGCTCTGTCGCTCAGGCTGGAGTGCAGTGGCTCAACCTCGGCTCACTGCAAGCTCTGCCTCCCGGGTTCATGCCATTCTCCTGCCTCAACCTCCTGAGTAGCTGGGACTACAGGCGCCCGCCACCATGCCCAGCTAATTTTTTTGTATTTTTTAGTAGAGATGGGGTTTCACCATGTTAGCCAGGATGGTCTCGATCTCCTGACTTCGTGATCTGCCCGCCTTGGCCTCCCAAACTGCTGGGATTACAGGTGTGAGCCACCGCATCCAGCCAAAAAAAAAGATTTTTTTTTTTTTTTAAGACAAAGTGTCATTGTCCAGGCTGGAGTGCAGTGGCTTGATCTCAGCTCACTGCAGCCTTCATCTCCCAGGTTCAAGCGATTCTCCTGCCTCAGCCTCCCAAGTAGCTGAGATTACAGGTGTGTGCCACCATGCCCGGCTCATTTCTGTATTTTCAGTAGAGACAGGGTTTCACCGTGTTGGCCAGGCTGGTCTCAAACTCCTGATGTCAAGTGATCTGCCCGCCTCAGCCTCCCAAAGTGCTGGGATTAAAGGCGGGAGCCACCGTGCCTAGCCTAAAAAATTTCATACACATCAAACTGGTAAAAATGTTCAAGACTTAATAACCAGACATGGTGAGTTTATGGTTTATTGTACGTGCGTTTGTTTTAATCATCTTAGGAGTTATCTGTCATTCAAGCTCAGTGCAGTAGCAGGATCATGGCTCACTACAGCCCCAACCTCCCAGGCTCAAGCGATCTTCCCACTTGTGTCTGAGTAGCTGGGACTAGAGGCTCACGCCCACCATACCTACCTAATTTTTATCCTTTTTTTGGTAGAGTTGGAATCTCTCACTTTGTTACCGAGGCTGGTCTTGAACTCCTGGCCTTAAGCAACCTTCCCACCTCAACCCCCAAAGTGTTGGGATTATAGGCATCAGCTGCTGTGCCTGCACAATTTTTTTTCTTTTGAGAGTCTTGCTCTGTCACCCACGCTGGAGTGCAGTGGCATGATCTCGGCTCACTGCTCTCTCCTCCTCAGCCTCCCAAATAGCTGGGACTACAGGTGCATGCCACCATACACAGCTATGTATTTGTAGTAGAGTTGGGGTTTCACCATGTTGGCCAGGCTGGTCTCAAACTCCTGACCTTGTGATCCACCCGCCTTGGCCTCCCAAAGTGCTGGGATTACAGGGGTGAGCCACTGCAGCAGGCCTACAATTTTTATATCTGTAATTTTTCAACATAGCAAACGGGAAAATACACTAAGTATATCAAATGGAAGATGTATCTCTTTTCAGCTGAGAGTGGGAGAAAAAGTTAAGACACTTAAGGGAGATGAATAAAAGTGCTAGAGTGTCACCTTCACAGTGAGGAGGACTGACATGTAGCTGTGTGAGCATCTGTTGGAGAGAGTGGCTTTTTTTTTTTAATTGAGACAGAGTCTTGCTCTGTTGCCCAGCCTGGAGTGCAGTGGCGTGATCTCAGCTCACTGCAACCTCTGCCTCCTGGGTTCCAGTGATTCTCCTGCCTCAGCCTCCTGGGTGGCTGGGACTACAGGCAGGCACCACTACACCTGTCTAATTTTTTTGTATTTTTAGTAGAGACAGGGTTTCACTATGTTGGTCAGGCTGGTCTTGAACTCCTGACCTCTGGTGATCCACCCTCAGCCTCCCAAAGTGCTGGGATTACAGGCATGAGCCACCTCGCCTGGCCGAGAGTGGCTTTTCTAGACCATGACAATTCCCTGGCAATTTAGCTTGAACTACATTCACCTTTTAGGATTACTGTGTGTACTGTTAATGTCAACTGAATCAAATCATCTTTCCTTGATGGCTGCCTAACATGAATCCATCTCTCAGGGGCTCGGTGGCTCACACCTGTAATCCCAGCACTTTGGGAGGCCAAAGCAGGCGGATTGCCTGAGGTCAGGAGTTTGAGACCAGCCTGGCTAACAGGGTGAAACCTCATCTCTACTAAAAATACAAAAATTAGCCAGGTGTGGTGGTGCACGCCTATAGTCCCAGATATTTGGGAGGCTGAGGCAGGAGAATCTCTTGATTCTGGGAGACAGAGGTTGCAGTGAGCCAAAATCGTTCTACTGCACTTCAGCCTGGGCGACAGAGCAAGACTCCGTCTCCAAAACAAAAACAAAAATCAATCTCGCAAAATTGATCATCTCAAAAAATTATTCTCATTACACTTTAATGATTATCCAAGACCCCAGTATAAAAATTAACCTAGCAGATTTCCTTCATATTAATGGCCAGAGTATAACCCTTTAAATCATTAAGAAACATGCTTCAGATTTCAAGTTTTGAGTTTTTCTTCTACTTGTTCTAGTCTGTCATTGAAGCTTTTGAGTTTACTTTGTATTTCATCCAGTGATTTCTTCAGTTTCAGAAGTGTTGTTAGGTTGCTTTTAAGAATATCACTGGAGTTGATAATTTGTTCCTGCAGACCTGCAACTGCTTCCATCTTTTTTCTCTGTTCTTTTTCAAATGATGCTTGCATCTTGCCCATGGACTGTATAATCCATATGTTCAATTCTCTATCCAAAGTATCTTCTGTTTCTTTTGGATTGGGATCTGCTGCTGGAGAATTACTGGGTTCCTTTGGAGGCGTCTCATTTTCTTGCTTTTTCATGTTTTCTGTGTCCTCCCGTTGAGATCTGTGCATCCTGTGAAAGTGGCTTCTTCCAAGTTTGTGAATTCACTTCGTAGTGGGGGTACTTCTTCCTGAAAATGTAGACATGGTGTTGGTTAGGTGGGCACTTTTGCTTTGATTTGGGGTAGTACTGTAGGCTCTGTATGATTTCTTGGGTGGCTTAGGGTGTGGTTATTAGTGGAGGCTGTGGTTGCTGGGGACTAGGAGGCCAGGTGGGCCAGTCTTTGGGACCCAGTGGTGGCCTGAGCTTACCTATTCTTTAGCCCCAGAGCAGTATATGCTGGCTCTGTTATTAGCGGGTTGTGGGGAGTGATTTGTGGGCCTCTAGGTGTCCTACTCGAATGCTGGTAGTGGCAGCCACTGGCTGGGGGTGTGGTTGATCTCAGGCGCCGCAGCAGTGGGAATGATGTGGGCAGGGTAGTTGCAGTTGTGGGGGCAATCCTCTGGAATCCAGGCGGTCCCTGCTGGGGTTGGAGGTGGCTGCCCAGGTTGGGCGGGCAGGAGAGTCCCCTGGCCTGCAGGTGGCCTGAGGTGGTATCCGCAGGCTGGGCCCCTGACCTCAAACCCCAAGGAGGAGTGTTCAGGCGCCAACGGTGGCGAAAGGGGCAGAACAGCCACCAATCCCCAGGCCCCTGGCCCACGTGCTCCAGTCCTTAGGAGTCAGAATCGCCAGCGGACTGTCCTAAGGGCCCCGGGATTCAGGCGCTGGCTAGGACGCATAGGGAAGGGCTGGTCCACAGGAAAGCTCAGTCAGGGCAGGGCGGGCGCGCAGTTGGCTCACGTCTGGGTCCCGCGGTGGCGGTGGGGTTATTTGTCCTTTCGGACTTACGAAAGCCTCCGGCCTCCCTGCTTCCTCCCTGGCCCTCAGCTGGCGGCGTCGGCTGCAGCTGCCGCTGCACAGGGCAGGGAAGCCCGTGGACTCCACATGGGCTCCTGCAACCTGCAACGCCGGTGGGGAATCTCTCGGCCGCTGCCCGCTAGTCTGGAGGCCCGCGAGGGTCGGGGGGCTGTGGAAGTCTGTGGGGGGACTGCAGAGGCCCGGAGTCTCTCACTCACCCTTTCCCTGCGCGCGGGAGCTGCAGGCCGTCCCCGCCGATCTGATTGCTCCGCTCAGGCTGCCCGGCTGCCTCTTCTCCTCTCCTTGGGCTCGCCGTGGCTTCTGGGCTTAATCCCGCCTTCGTTTAGCCTATCTGCTGCAATTGTGAAAACCTACCGGCTCCTTCGGTTCCCGTCGGCGAGGCGCGCGCCAGCTGCATCTACCTGGCCATCTTGAGCCTGTGGCCCCAGGTGGGAACCGGTCCCAGGTGCGCGAGTTAGGCAACAGCTTTCACTGGAGAATCCCGATCGGCCCCGCCCCCTTCACTCCCGGGAAGGCCCCGCCCTCCCCCTCCAGACTGGACCGAAAGCTCCGTGTGCACACAGGTGTGTTTGCTAATAGAAATGGGAGCAGACTATTCACACTTTTCCACAAAAGAGTTCATTTTTCACTTTTTGTTTTTGTGTTTGAGACGAAGTCTCACTCTTTTTGCCCCGGCTGGAGTGCCATGGCACGATCTCGGCTCACTGCAACCTCCTGCCTCAGCCTCCCGAGTAGCTGGGATTATAGGCGCCGGCCACCAAACCTGGCTAATTTTGTATTTTTAGTAGAGACGGGGTTTTCTCCATGTTGGTCAAGGTGGTCTCGAACTCCCGACCTCAGGTGATCCTCCCGCCTCGGCCTCCCAAAGTGCTGAGATTACAGGCGTGAGCCGCCACACCTGGCCCTGTGAATTGCTCTTTGTTGCATTTCCCCGTCTTGACAAACTAACTCTGTCTAGGCTGCAGGCAAGCTCAACCCCTTGGGCAGTTACAATAGGAGGAAGGATGTTCCGAGGTGGGCAGGTAAGCAAACCTACCCCCAAAGTCCAAGGAAGCTGAGGGGCCCAAGGAAGAGTGGAACCGCCCAACAGGTTCACCTTGCCTGCTGCCTAGGCAGAGCCGATTTACCAAGACAGGGGAATTGCCATTGAGAATAATTCACACGGAGTCGGCTATGCTGGAGACCTGCGTTATATTATTACTCAAATCAGTCTCTCCCACCACTCAGGGAACAGGGTTTTTTGTTTGTTAGTTTTTGTTTTTGAGACATAGTGTTACTCTGTCGCCCAGGCTGGAGTGCAGTGGCACAATCTTGGCTCACTGCAACCTCCGCCTCGCGGGTTCAAGTGATTCTCCTGCCTCAGGCTCCCGAGTAGCTGTGATTACAGGCGTATGCCACCACACCTGGCTAATTTTTGTATTTTTAGTAGAGACGGGGTTTCTCCATGTTGGTCAGGCTGGTCTCGAACTCCCGACCTCAGGTGATCTGCCCACCTTGGCCTCCCAAAATGCTGGGATTGCAGGCGTGAGCCACCATGCCGGCCTTTTTTTTTTTTTTTTTTTTTTTTTTTTTGATATGGAGTCAGCAGTGGAGGGATCCCGGGTCATTGCAACCTCTGCCTCCCAGATTCAGGCGATTCTCCTGCCTCAGCTCTCAAGTAGCTGGAAATACAGGCACGCGCCAACAAGCCTGGCTAACTTTTGTATTTTTAGTAAAGACGGTTTCACCATGCTGGCCAGGCTGGTCTCGAACTCCTGACCTTGTCATCCACCCTCCTCGGCCTCCCAAAGTGCTGAGATTACAGGCGTGAGCCACCGCGCCTGGCCTCTCTTTTTTTTTTTCCCCAATCATAATACATTTTTTGTCTTATCAACGAAAGTCAGGCATGAAATAGGACATTTTGAAATACATATAAAAAGGCCAGGCGCGGTGGCCCACGCCTTTAATCCCAGCACTTTGGGAGGCCGAGGTAGGCGGATCACGAGGTCAGGAGATCGAGACCATCCTGGCTAACATGGTGGAGCCCCATCTCTATTAAAAATAAAAAAAATTAGCGGGGCATGGTGGGGGGCACCTGTAGTCCCAGCTACTTGGGAGGCTGAGGCAGGAGAATGGCGTGAACCCGGGAGGCAGAAGTTGCAGTGAGCCGAGATCGCGCCACTACACTCCAGCCTCGGCGACAGAGCGAGACTCCTTCTCAAGAAAAAAGAAAGAATTACTGGTAATATTTCAGTGTCCTTTTAGCACTTTTTTCTAAGTACGCATATAGATTTTCCCCATTAATCAGTTTTGTTTTTTTTTTTTTTGAGAGGGAGTCTCGCTCTGTTTTCCAGGCTGGAGTGCAGTGGCGCGATCTCAGATCACTGCAACCCCTGCCTCCCAGGTTTGAGCAATTATCCTGCCTCAGCCTCCCAAGTAGCTGAGATTACAGGTGCTCACCACTACGCCCGGCTAATTTTTGTATTTTTAGTAGAGGCGGGGTTTCACCATGTTGGCCAGGCTGGTCTCAAATTCCTGACATCAAATGATCCTCCCGCTTTGGCCTCCCGAAGTGCTGGGATTACAGGTCTGAGCCACTGCGCCCGGCCTTAATCAGATTTTTCTAAAAGCGAAGTGGGAAATCTCCTGGGGTCCACGAGGTGGATTCTGCCCCTGGCATATGTCTTGGGGTTTTCAGAATGAGAGCCTGGAGGGGGTCCCCGTCCCTCTCGCTTCAGAGGCAGTACCGCTCTTGGCCACAAGAGGGGGATGTGCTCAGGTATGTCGGCCCCAAAGCTGGAAACCCTAGCCCTGGCACCTGGCGCTGGTAGCTCCCACTTGGATCACCCTTAGTCACTTGTAGCTTTATTGCTCACTGCTCAGTGCGCTTCTTGGAAACCTTGGGTCATGAGGAAAAAAAGACAGAACTCACATGCTCACTCTTGCACCGTTCTGCCCGAATTTGGCAAATCTTTGGACAGCTCTCTCCTCGTGTTGCAGCCTGGGGCTTCACAGGTCATCGCCCCCAGCCTCACACCCTTCACCAATTTCCCATCGCTGCCCAGGACCCATAAGGCCTGTCGGGCCCGGATGCCCTAGTCCAGCTTCCGGCCTCCTTCCTTGTCGCCTGCCACCCCACACACTCTGTTTTCAAACAGCAGTGGGCTTAGGTCAGCTGCGATAGCGATCACTCACCTCTGCCACCGGCAGACCTTCTGGCATGCTGATTTTTTTTTTTTTTTTTTTTTTGAGACAGAGTCTTGCCCTGTTGCCCATGCTGGAGTGCAATGGTGTGATCTTGACTCCCTGAAACCTATGCCTCCCGGGTTCAAGCTATTCTCATGCCTCAGCCTCCCAAGTAGCTGGGACTACAGGCACCCACCACCATGCCTAGCTAATTTTTTGTGTTTTTAGTAGAGACGAGGTTTGACCATGTGGGTCAGGCCGGTCTCAAACTCCTGACCTCAGGTGATCCACCCACCTCGGCTTCCCAAAGTGCTGGGATTACAGGCGTGAGCCACCGTGCCCAGCCTGAACTGGGCAAACCTTTGGACAGCTCTCCCCTGTGTTGCAGCCTCGGGCTTTGCAGGTCATCACCCCCAGCTTCACACACTTCACTGGTTTCCCCTCATTGCCCTGGACCCAGTCTGAACTTCTTATAAGGCCTGTCAGGCCCCAGTGCCCTGGCCCCACTTCCAGCCTTTTTCCCTGCTGCCCACCACCCCACATATTGTTACTGGACAGCACTGGGCTCATGTCAGCTGTGATTGCGGTCACTCAGCTCTGCCACCAACAGACCCTCCTGTATGTAACTTTCCAGAAGTCTCTTCCCAGCATTTTTTTTTTCTTTTTTGTTTTTTTTTTTTTGAGACAGAGTCTCATTCTGTGGCCCACTGCAACCTCCACCTCCCAGGTTCAAATGATTCTCCTGCCTCAGCCTCCCAAGTAGCTGGGATTACAGGCACATACCACCACACACAGCTAATTTCTCTGTTTTTAGTAGAGACAGGGTTTAGCCATATTGGCCGGGATGGTCTCGATCTCTTGACCTCGTGATCTGCCCACCTCGGCCTCCCAAAGTGTTGGGATTACAGTGTCAGCCACAGCGCCCGGCCTTCCCAGTATCTCATAAGCAGTTACCTCTTCCCAGAAGTCTCCCTCCACCCTGCAATTCTGTGTTGCATAATTCTCTGAGCTTCTGTGGGTCACAATGAGCCCCCGTCACACCACTTAGCATGCGGGAGTGTCTGCCTGCCTTCTCAGATGGAAGCTCCACGAGGGTGAGCACATGTCAGCCTCACGCACGCATATCCCCAGCACCTCAACACCGTGCTTGGCACCCCATAGGGCTCAGCAAGGATTTTAATAAATATGGCCAGGTACAGTGGCTTGCACCTGTAATCTCAGCACTTTGGGAGGCCAAGGTGGGAGGATCGCTTGAAGCCAGAAGTTTGAGATCAGCCTGGGCAACATAGTGAGACCCTGTCTCTTCAGTACATTAAACACTTAGCCAGGTGTAGTGGCGTGTACCTGTAGTCCCAGCTACCAGCTACTCAGGAGGCCAAGGTGAGATAGTCGCTTGAACCCAGGAGCTCAAGGGTGCAGTGAAGAGTCTGCAAAAGCCAGTGCACTGCCTTCCATCCCCTTCCCTCCCTGTTCACCGGGTGTCTCTCATTGTCTCCCAAGCTTCTGCAGACACATCCCAAGGAACGATGCTGCTGAAGGACTAGTTCTGTTCCTTGTGATGGTGGAAAGAAATGGGATTCGGGCCGGGTGTGGTGGTTCATGCCTGTAATCCCTGCACTTTGGGAGGCTGAGGTGGGAGGATTGTTTGAGGCCAGGAGTTTGAGTCCAGCCTGGGCAACATAGTAAGACCCCCATCTCTACAAAAAACAAGGCCGGGCGCAGTGGCTCACGCCTGTAATCCCAGCACTTTGGGAGGCCAAAGCGGGCAGATCACAAGGTCAGGAGATCAAAACCATCCTGGCTAATATGGTGAAATCCCATCTGTACTAAAAATACAAAAAAAAAAAAAAAATAGCCAGGCATGGTGGTGGGCGCCTGTCGTCCCAGCTATTCGGGATGCTGAGGCAGGAGAATGTTGTGAACCTGGGAGGCAGAGCTTGCAGTGAATCGAGATCGGGCCACTGCACTCCAGCCTGGGCTACAGAGCGAGATTCCATCTCAAAAGAAAAGATTAGCCAGGTGTGGTGGTGCATGCCTGTAATCCCAGCTGCTCAGGAGGCTGAGGCAGGAGGATAGCTTGAGCCCAGAAGGTTGAGGCTGCGGTGAGCCATGATCATGCCAGTGCACTACAGCCTGGGTGACAGAGTGAGACCCTGTCTCTAGAAAAAAAAAAAAAAGGCCAGGTACGGTGGCTCACACCTGTAATTCTAGCACTTTGGGAGGCCGAGGCGGGTGGATCACCTGAGGTCAGGAGTTTGAGACCAGCCTGGCCAACATGGTGAAACCTCATCTCTACTAAAAATATAAAAATTAGCTGGGCGCGGTGGCACGCACCTGTAATCCCAGCTACTTGGGAGGCTGAGGCAGGAGAATTGTGTGAACCCAGGAGGCGGAGGTTACAGTGAGCCGAGATGGTGCCGCTGCACTCCAGCCTGGGTGACAGAGCAAGACTCCATCTCAAAAATAAAAATTAAAATTAAAAAAATAAAAGAAATGGGATTTGGAGTGAGGCTGACCCAGCCTCAGAACTGGCTCTACCACTTACCAGCTGTGCACGTACCTTTTTTAAAATTCATTTATTTTTTTTAAACGGAGCCTTGCTCTGTCGCCCAGGCTAGAGTGCGGCGGCGCGACCTCAGCTCACTGCAAGCTCCACCTCCCAGGTTCACGCCATTCTCCTGCTTCAGCCTCCCGAGTAGCTGGGACTACAGGCGCCTGCCACCACGCCTGGCTAATTTTTTGTATTTTTAGTAGAGACGGGGTATCACCATGTTAGCCAGGATGGTCTCGATCTCCTGACCTCATGATCCAGCCACCTCGGCCTCCCAAAGTGCTGGGAGTACAGGCGTGAGCCACCACGCCCAGCCATGTACCTTATTTTCTCCGTTTGCAAAGTGAGGAAAACAGGACCAAACTTGCAGGGATGCTGTGAGACAGCACTTGCCAGACTGACACGTAGTAGGCAGTCATTAGATCAGGGTCTTCCTCCCTCTTTCCCAGTGTCCCCGCCTAAGCTCCCTCTCCTCTGGAACCTTGGGACACACACACTCCTGTAATCTCAAGTAGCAGCTGCTACTTCCCTGACCCACCTCTGTCCTCCGCAAGGTTACCGTGTTCTCTATCCCTCCACAAGGAGTAGTGCCAGACACAGAATAGATGCTCCAAAGATATGAAAAGAATGAAGGAATGAATGAAGCAGCCACCACAGTATCCCCTGGGGTGTGTTCCCCAGTAGCCACCAGCCTCCTTTTTTTTTTTTTTGAGACAGAGTATCACTCTGTCACCCGGGCCAGAGTGCAGTGGTGTGATCTCAGCTCACTGCAATCTCCACCTCTGCCTCCTGGATTCAAGTGATTCTGCTGCCTCAGTCTCCCAAGTAGCTGGGATTACAGGCACCAACCACCATGTCCGGCTTTTTTTATTTTTATTTTTTGTTTATTTATTTTTTTTGAGACGGAGTCTCACTCTGTCACCAGCCTGGAGTGCAGTGGTGCGATCCCGGCTCACTGCAACCTCCGACTCCCTGGTTCAAGCGATTCTCCTGCCTCAGCCTCCCGAGTAGCTGGGATTACAGGCACATGCCACCACGCCTAGCTAATTTTTGTATTTTTAGTAGAGACAGGGTTTCACCATGTTGGCCAGGATGGTCTCGATCTCCTGACCTTGTGATCTGCCTGCCTTGGCCTCCCAAAGTGCTGGGATTACAGGCATGAGCCACTGCGCCTGGCCTGAATTTTTGTATTTTTAGTAGAGACAGGGTTTCACCATGTTGGCCAGGCTGGTCTCGACCTCCTGACCTCAGGCGATCCACCCACTTTGGCCTCCCAAAGTGCTGGGATTACAGGCATGAGCCACTGTGTCTGGCCCGCCACCAGCCTCTTAATAGGCAGGCCACACAGAGCACACGTGAACACACAGGTGCCAGGACACCCTTTCAAGGCAAGGACAAGGAACAGAAAAATTGACACTTTGTTCTTTACCAAACAAAGAGGAAGGAGGAGGGAAGATGAAGAAAATGTATAGCCCTGTGGGAAAAGGAAACTTCGAGAACTGCTGGGCCTGGATTCTTGTGCATGGCATTAGGGCACCCCTGCAAGTCACCCCAAGGATAACACATGCTCGACTGTGTCGTCTGAGCAAACTCCTCTGAAGGGTATCTGCATTCCCCATAGCCATTGCTGGTTCTAAGAGAACAAGTTCCAATAAAAAGCTTTTAAATTTTTTTTATTGATTTATTTTTTATTTTTGGTAGAGATGGGGTCTCACTATGTTGCCCAGGTTTGTCTTGAACTCCTGGCCTCAAGTGATTGCCCTCTTCAACCCCACCTCAGCCTCCCGTAGTGCTGGGATTACAGGTGTGAGCCACTGTGCTCGGCCCGAAATCACTTTCTAAATTTGCCCCTTTCATCATGTTTCCTCTTGGGAACATTTTATATCACATGTATCCTGAGGCCCCCCTGACAGCCCTCCTCGGGTCCCCTCTGCAGCCTCCTGTGTTATATGTGATCAGAGCACCCCCAGAGCTTCATCATCCGTGATGAACACCTGCCCTCTCTCCAGTCAGAACCATCGACTGATGAATAAGGGCTGATTTCTTCTCAAATGATCACCACCCCCAATTCATTACATTGCAAAGACTGAGCTCAGAATGGCTTATCTGATGCTTGGTGCAGTTGTGCTTTTTTGGAACACCGTTCATTCAGGACACAAGTTCTCTCCCGTGTGATGCTCTCAGGCACAAGCTGTGATGTGGGTTCCACGCGCTTCTGTGCTATGTCCTTCCCTTTGATTTTCGCATCTCCGATAACAGCTTGTCTCTGTCTGAGGATTTTCCTCGCTGGTGCCAATCATCAGGAGTCTCTCTAGTATGAATTATGAGATGAATGGAAATTTTCCCTCATTCATAATATTCAAAGCTTTCCTCTGCCCTGTGAGTTCTTTGATATTCTACCGGAAATCCTGACCAGGTGTTTTGCCATGTGTATCAGGCCAGTAGAGTTTAGGCTCAGAGTCTGCAATTTTCCCAAAGTGGTACCTTTTTTTTTTTTTAAGAGATGGGGTCTTGCTCTGTTGCCCAGGCTGGAATGCAGTGGCATGATTATAGCTCACTGCAGCCTTGACTTCCTGGGCTCAAGTGATCCTCCCACCTCAGCTTTCTGAGTAGCTGGGACTACAGGCACACACCACCATAACTGGCTAGTTGTTAAATTTTTTATAGAGATGAGGTCTCACTGTGTTGCCCCGGCTGGTCTTGAACTCCTGGGCTCAAGCGATCCTTCGATCTCAGCCTCCCAAAGCACTGGGATTACAGGCATGAGCCACCGTGCTCAGCCCAAACTCTATTCTGAGTGCCATGGTCATTGCTGATGGTCAGTGCCTCCTGGAATGCAGTGGGGTGCCCACCCCCACCACTCCACATTCTGCCCATCCTTTAAGCCTAGCCCAAAGCCCACCTGTTCCCTGAAGCCTTCCTGGGAGGCTGTGAGCCTGGAGCCCTGCTCCCCTGCTTCCCTTCATGAGAATTCGCTGCCTGTGAAATCCATTTAACACTCATACCACACTTAGCTCTTCATTAACTTTTGATGCCTTTTTCTTCCCAAGCAGACTGAAAGATCTTTGAAGTGGGGCCGCCTCTTGTCCTCTGGATGCTCCAAGAATCCTTTGAACCCTGAGACACTCAGGGTGGCTTGGTGGACTGTGTGGATGGGTGGACTGCTTATAACTGTGACGATGTCATCTAGGCAGACAGGTTTGTGGTTCAGGGCGTTAAACTTCCACTGAAGACATAACCGGTCTTCAGGGTGGTTGCCCCTTGAAGGTCACACAGGGAGGAAGGTGATCTTATACTTACTGCCACCTCTTCCTCCCTTCCCAACTTTCAGGCCAGCGGCATTAGCCAAGGTGGCCGATGCTTCGTCTCTGCAGCCTCAGCTCTGCCTGAGATGTGTTGCTAGTTGCCCTGCATTGCACTAAGCCTTGGGAGTGACTCTGGGGATGGGCAGGCAAGGAACAAGAAAGCAGTCAGTGTTGCTGGCCAGGTTCAGTGGTAGCTCACACCTGTAATCCCAGCACTTTGGGAGGCCAAGTTTGGCAGATCACCTGAGGTCAGGAGTTCAAGACCAGCCTGGCCAACATGGTGAAACCCCATCTCCACTAAAAATACAAAAAATAGCCAGGCATGGTGGCGCACACCTGTAGTCCCAGCTACTCAGGAGACTGAAGCACTAGAATCACTTGAACCCAGGAGGTGGAGGTTACAGTGAGCCGAGGGCATTCTACTGCACTGCAGCCTGGGGGACAGAGAAAGACTGTCTCAAAAAAACAAACAAACAAACAAAAAAAACAGAAGTCACCATTGCTGCGGAGCTGTGCTAGTTAAGAATGATCAGCTCAGGGACCACCCTCGATGTGAACTTGGGGCTCCTTGAAGGCAAGGCTACGCCTTAGGCCTGTCTCTGTGTCCACAGTGCCCAGCTTAGCATCTGGCTCATAGTAGGTATGCATTCAGTATCTGCTGAATGAACATTGCACTCTGGTATCCAGGCAGCCAAGGAGTTCATGGAGGTAGTGAGGAGAACGGACCTTAAGGACTGTACTGAAATGTCCCACCTGGGTCTGCTTCTGCCCCTGGGGAGGACATCATCCCATTGGTATATGGCTAAGTTCTGGGTCTCAAGGACACAGAACAGAAAAGGCGCCTTGCCTTTTGGTGGTGGTGAAATGTCAGCCTCCCCTGAAAAAAAGGGAACCAGTTTTGTGCACAAAGTCCAGAGTTGTTTTTTTGTTTTGTTTTGTTTTTTTGCGAGATGGAGTCTTGCTCAGTTGCCCAGGCTGGAGTGCAGTGGCGCAATCTCAGCTCACCGCAACCTCCGCCCCCCGGGTTCAAGCATTTCTCCTAACTCAGCCTCCCGAGTAAGCTGGGATTACAGGCAAGTGCCGCCACACCCGGCTAATTTTTGTATGTTTAGTAGAGACGGGGTTTCACCAGGTTGGCCAGGCTGGTCTCAAACTCCTGACCCTGCCCACCTTGGCCTCCCAAAGTGCTGGGATTACAGGTGTGAGCCACCGCGCCCGGCCAAGTCCAAAGTTTTATATAGCCTTGGAGCTCTCTTCTAACTTTAAAAGCTATAAGCTGGGCACGGTGGCTCATGCCTGTAATCCCAGCACTTTAGGAGGCTGAGGCGGGTGGATAACCTGAGGTCAGGAGTTGGACACCATCATGGCCAACATGGTGAAACCCCAAAATACAAAACTTAGCTGGATGTGGCAGTACGTGCCTGTAATTCTAGCTACTCGGGAGGCTGAGGCAGGAGAATTGCTTGAACCTGCGAGGTGGAGGTTGCAGTGAGCCAAGATCATGCCACTGCACTCCAGCCTTGGGTGACGGAGCAAGACTCCGTCTCAAAAAAAAATAAAACAAAAAACGGCTGGGTGCAGTGGCTCACGCCTGTAATTCCAGCACTTTGGGAAGCCAAGGCGGGTGGATCACAAGGTCAGCAGTTCGAGACCAGCCTGGCCAACACGGTGAAACCCTGTCTCTATTAAAAATGCCAAAATTAGCTGGGTATGGTGGTGGGCACCTGTAATCCCAGCTACTTAGGAGGCTGAGGCAAGAGAATCACTTGAACCCAGGAGGTGGAGGTTGCAATGAGCCCAGACCACGCCACTGCATTCCAGCCTGGGCAACAGAGCAAGCCTCCATCTCAAAAAACAAAACAAAACAAACAAAAAAAACCCTAATAAGTTCAATATGTTCTTGGTGTCTTGGTAGAGATAGTAAGAAGTAGTTCTTAGTGTTGGCACTGCCTATGAGAACTGCATTTCCTAGAAAGCCAAGTCTTCCACACTGCTGAACTTTGACTTGGTGAACATGTCAGCGGGTCATCGAGCATTCAGGAGAGAAGGAAAGGGAGTTCCCTGGCCAGCTGCCTCTGCATCTGCTTACCAGAGGCCCCTCTATTTACCCAGTTCTCTCAAGGCCAGGGGAGACAGCCAGTTGCTGGCTTCATTGCTCCAGGCCTGGAATTGTATAGCTGGAATGCCATTTACAGTGAGCCCCCAGAATATCCTTGGCCGGGCGCAGTGGCTCACACCTGTAATCCCAGCACTTTGGGAGGCCAAGGTGGGCAGATTGCTTGAGCCCAGGAGTTTGAGACCAGACTGGGAAACATGGTGAAACCGCGTCTGGCAACATGGTGAAACCGTGAAGCCACCATGTTGGCCAGACTGGTCTCGAAATCCTGACCTCAAGTGATCTGCCTGCCTCGACCTCCCAAAGTGCTGGGATTACAGGTGTGAGCCACCATGCTTGGCCCTCTCATTCACTTTAGAACAGTCTTTGCCACCCCCATGGGGGGTGCCTAGTTTAGGGTGACCTTTCCCTCCAGCCCTTTGCTTCTCCAATAGCCTTCACCTGGTTGGTCTTCCTCCTCTTTTTCTTTTTTCTTTTCTTTTCTTTCTTTCTTTTCTTTTCTCTCTCTCTCTTTTCCTTTCTCTCTCTCTCTCTCTCTGAAAACACAAAAATTAGCCAGGCGTGATGGTGTGAGCCTGTAATTCCAGCTATTTGGGAGGCTGAGGCAGGAGAATTGCTTGAACCCAGAAGGCAGAGGTTGTACTGAGCCGAGATCACACCACTGCACTCCAGCCTGAGCAACAGTGAGACTTGGTCTAAAAAAAAAAAAAAAAAAAAGAATACCCTTTCAAATCCCTCCTCTGATGATGATCCCCAGGCCAAATTGGATAAGAAATTACAAAAACAGGTGAAGGTGCAGGAGACTGAAATTAACAACCAGGCTGGGCATGGTGGCTCATACCTGTAATCCCAGCACTTTGGGAGGCAAAGGCAGGAGGATCACTTGAGTCCAGGAGTTCCAGACCAGCCTGGGCAACATAGCGAGACCCTGTCTCTGTAAATGATAGTTTAAAAAAATTAGCCAGGTGTAGTGGAGCATGCCTGTAATCCCAGCTACTCAGGAAGCTGAGGCAGGAGGATTGCTTGAGCCCAGGAGGTCAAGGTGGCAGTGAGCTGTGATACCACAGCACTCCAGCCTGGGTGACACAGCAAGACCCTGTAAGAAAAGGAGAGAGAGAAAAAAAAAAAAGAAAAGAAAAAAGAAAAAGAGGAGGAAGAAAGACCAGGTGAAGGCTATTGGAGAAGCAAAGGGCTGGAGGGAAAGGTCACCCTAAACTAGGCACCCCCCATGGGGGTGGCAAAGACTGTTCTAAAGTGAATGAGAGGGCCAGGCATGGTGGCTCACATCTGTAATCCCAGCACTTTGGGAGGTCAAGGTGGGCAGGGTCAGGAGTTCGAGACCAGTCTGGCCAACACGGTGAAACCCCGTCTCTACTAAACATACAAAAATTAGCTGGGTGTGGTGGCACAGGCCTGTAATTCTAGTTACTCGGGAGGCTAGGGCAGGAGAATTGCTTGAACCCAGGAGGCGGAGGTTGCAGTGAGCCATGATCAAGCCATTGCACTCCAGCCTGGGTGACAAGTGGTAGACTCTGTCTCAAAATAAAGAGAATGAGAGGCTTCTATGAAATTGTTCAAGAAACTGGATCTAGATGGAGAGCTGTAAGACACCCCTACCCCACCCACACTCCCCACCATGGAGGGTACAGATGCCTGTCCAGAACAGCCAAGCCAGCGCCCTGAAGCTCTAGCTGTGTCTCTCACTGGGCCTTTGGCCCTCACCTGCCAAGTACATAAGTGACTCACAATCGCAGTCACCGTCATGTGTCCAGGGCCAGTGGTGCCAATTGTTTCCCATGCAGTATCTCATTTAGTCCTCCCAGCAACCCTGTGAAAGAGGTGTGTTTCTGTCCTCTTGTTACAAATGAAAAAAAAAAAAAAAAAAAAAAGACTTAAAAAGGCCAAATAACTTGCCCAAGGTCATGCAGTTAGTAAGTAGAAGAGCAAGGGCTCAAATCCAGCTCTGCCCATCACCCATGCTTCTAAAAGTTCTAATTTTTCCGTTGAGTAATTTAAGAATTCCATTTGTTGGAAGAACCAGCCCGTTTTCTGTCTGTCACAGGGCCATCTTGAAATAGTCCTGCCTCCACAGTCCCTTCTTCAGCCTGTCAAAGCCACAAAAGCTTTCCCAAGATCCTAAGACCAGTAGGCAAGAAGAGCTTCCAATCCCTATTAAAGCTATGTTCATGAGAGAACTCAAGCTTTCTACCCACAGCCACTGGAACTTCTGCTGTAGGAATTGGGGGACATTCTTGAGCCATGGAAGCCTTGAGGCCGCTGGGACTCAAGAATCTGTGATGACGCCCTCAGTTCCATGAGTCTTGTATTCTGGTTTATTTCTGCTCCACTATCTCTGAGGCCTCCTCTCTTCCCAGCAGCTACTGGGGCTAAAATATCCAAAGTGGCTTTTGCAGTCACGTGACTGGTGCCTCATGTTCTTCCATGTGGTCTCTCTCCCCGACAGAGCAGTCTTGTCATCTTGTACAGTTGTTGGGCTCTGAGAACCCTCTACGGATGCTCTACACCATTGCGCCATTACCTCTATGGCGACCCTCTATGAATGGTTTATGCCATTGCGCCATCACCTGTGCTACCCCCGGCCCCTCCATGGAAACCACTGCCTAGGCAGCTGTGTCACACCATGTGACCCTGCCTCTCTGCCACCTCCAAGCCCCCAAATGTACAGTTCACTGGACCAGGATCCCATATAGGCTGGCCAATGATTTTTGAAGTCATCTGGCTCAAAAATGTAGGGAAAGCCAGCCAGGCCAGTCAGATGGTCTTTTTTGGAAATTGGAGCAGAAAAACCAGACAGTAGAATCAGTGAGCAACAAGATGTCCTGAGGGCAAGTAGGGCCTGGCTGGACTAGTGTGCTGGCCAAAATTACACTGGAGAAGAAACTTGGCGATTGAAGCAAAACCAAAATGAGCTATGCCATGGGGAAAATCCCCTCGTTGTGGAGGGAAAATGAGCTTGGTTTTGGCAAGAGGATAGAGGAGATGGTGAGAACAGAGCTGGGACTCCACAAAGGGCTGGGAGAAGCCATCCCGGGGGACCTCCTGCCTGTGGGTGTCATTGCAGCCAGTTTGCCACTCGTTCCCTTGGCTGTCAGTTGCCTTAGAAGCGGGCAGGTGACTTAGCTGTGCTGGTAAAATGTATGGGGATTCCCAGCCCATGCAGCACGCTGTCCCATTTGCCAGATGCGGCTCACACCTTTAATTCCAGCACTTTCAGAGGACGAGGCAGGTGGATCACAAGGTCAGGAGTTCAAGACCAGCCTGGCCAAGATGGTGAAACCCCCATCTCTACTAAAAATACAAAAATTGGGGGCCGCATGCGGTGGCTCACACCTGTAATCCCAGCACTTTGGGAGGCCGAGGTTGGTGGATCACCTGAGGTCAGGAGTTCAAGATCAGCCTGGCTAACATGGTGAAACCCCATCTCTACTAAATATACAAAATTATCTGGGCATGGTGGCACACGCCTGTAATCCCAGCTACTCAGGAGGATGAGGCAAGAAAATCATTTAAATCTGGGAGTCAGAGGTTGCAGTGAGCTGGGATTGCACCACTGTACTCCAGCCTGGGCAACAGAGTAAGACTTCATCTCCAAAACAAAACAAAACAAAACCAAATTACCTGGGCACAGTGGCAGGTGCCTGTAATTCCAGCTACTCGGGAGGCTGTGGCAGGAGAATCACTTGAACCTGGGCGGCAGAGGTTTCAGTGAGCCGAGATCATGCCACTGCACTCCAGCCTGGGCGATAGAGTGAGACTCTGTCTCAATCAAAAAAAAAAAAAGTATGGGGAGATGGCTGGGACCATCTTGAGACCATGAGGCCACAAGACCGAAGGGAAAAGCCCACATACTGAGGATGGCAGAGCCTATGTCCTCCCTGACAGCATTGAGCCACCATACCTATCCTGGAACCCCCACTTCCTCCAGTCTTACTGATCTGTAAGTCACATGTCTTTATTTTATAGGCAGATTTCTGATACCTGCAGCCTAAAGCATTCCTCACCCCTTCTCAGAACCCCATGACTCTTGCTATAACTCCCAATGGAAAATCAACCTAAGTTTAGACATTAGAAATTGAATTGTTGCTCATATGGAGGGAATAAGAATCAGGATCGGTCACAGCCTATAGAGGAATCCCAGCTCTGAGTGCTGACCCCAAGGCCTAGGGGACATGGACAAGGAAAGAGATATTCACAAAAAGTTCCAGGCATCTTTTTTTTGAGACAGAGTCTCACTCTATCGCCAGGCTGGAGTGCAGTGGCACAATCTTGGCTCACTGCAACCTCCAGCTCCCTAGTTCAAGCGATTATCCTTCCTCAGCCTCCTGAGTAGCTGGGATTACAGGCAAGCACCACCACACCCAGCTAATTTTTTTTTTTTTTTTTTTTTTTGTAGTAGAGAGGGGGTTTTACCATGTTAGCCAAGATGGTCTCAATCTCCTGACCTCGTGATCCACCGGCCTGGGCCTCCCAAAGTGCTGGGATTACACGCATGGGCTACCTTGCCCAGCCTTAGACATCTTCTAAAACAGGGCTCAATGATGAATTGTAGCAATTCAGCGGGGCTTTAATGCCTGAGATTTGGAGCGTGAGAGAGGGAACTAACTGGAAGAAGTTGATGGCCGCCGGAACTAAACTGGCCTAGTGGGAAACTAGGCCTTTTGGTTACTCTCCAGCCATCAACTTTAGTGCTGTTTTAGATTCTCAGGAATAAGGTGTCCTCAGCTGCCATTCTGTGTGCATAGCCACCGCTCCCCCACCCACCCCCTCTGCAACTTTTTTCATTCCTTATCTCCCTCACCTCTTCTCTTTTTTCCTACATTTTCTTTCTGGATTCTCTTTGTTTTTTTTCCTTGAGATGGAGTCTCGCTCTGTCACCCAGGCTGGAGTGCAGTGGTGCTGTCTTGGCTCACTGCAACCTCTGCCTCGCAGGTTCAAGCAATTCTCCTGCCTCAGCCTCCCAAGTAGCTGGGATTACAGGTGCGCACCACCATGCCCAGCTAATTTTTGTATTTTTAGTAGAGACTTGGTTTCACCATGTTGGTCAGGCTGGCCTTGAACTCCTGACCTTATGATCCACCCACCTCAGCCTCCCAAAGTGCTGGGATTACAGGCGTGAGCCACTGCGCCTCTTTCTGGCTTCTCTAAGCAACGTTAGGAGCCAGAAATCTACAATACCTAACTCACTTCTATTAAGAACTCAATGGGCCAGTCGCGATGGCTCACGCCTGTAATCCCGGCACTTTGGGAGGCCAAGGCAGGTAGATCATGAGGTCAGGAGTTCGAGACCAGCCTGGCCAACATACTGAAAGCCTGTCTCTACTAAAAATACAAAAATTAGCCTGGCATGGTGGCACGTGCCTGTAGCCCTAGCTACTCAGGAGGCCGAGGCAGGAGAATTGCTTGAACCCGGTAGGCAGAGGTTGTGGTGAGCCAAGATTGTGCCACTGCACTCCAGCAACAGAGTGAGACTCCATCTCGGGGGAAAAAAAAAACTCAATGAAAGAGTTACTGTAGGGAGAGACAAGGATGTATTTTGGAAGACTTAGAATGCTGGTTGAAGGCCAAGGAATGAGGTTGGTAGGAAAGAAGCAATCAGTGGAGGACTAGAGAAAGCTTTCCTCTGGTCTTTCCTCAGGTGTGTGTGTGTGTGTGTGTTGCTTCAACACAAGAAATGTGTGTGTGTGTGTGTGTGTGTGTTGCTTCAACACAAGAAATATGCCTGATTCTTCCCTTATGGAATCAGAAGCTGAACCCAAGAGCTCTAGCCCATCCTCTTTAAATCTCCATTTTTTAAAATATGAAACAGAGAAATTGGCATCCTCCTAATGTATCTTAGAAATACACATTCTTTCATTTCACTCGTACCTGGAGAAAAAGCACCCCAAGCCCCATTTTCCCATCTCCAAATAATCTTTAGCATTTGTAGAGATGTGGCCCCTGGAAGTTCATCAGATATATGGGGCCCACACACAGCTGTGTTGTGATGATATTAGAATTTGCAACTGCCAGATTCTGGCACCAAACCCAGCACCTCTCAATGCTGTTCTTCTGCACCCCACATATTGTATGATGTTTTGAAGGGCAAAGCCAGTGCACCATTGATTTTTGCCTGTTGCTTCATTCCTTCAACAGAGACGTAAGGAATGAAAGCTTCAATTGAGGTGAAAGAAGCAAAAAAGCTTAAACCCCTACTTTAATGGAATTAATGCTTTAATGTGATTTTTTTTTTTTTTTTTTTTTTGAGACGCAGTCTCACTCTGTGGCCCAGGCTGGAGTGTAGCAGCGTGATCTCGGCTAACTGCAACCTCCGCCTCCCGGGTTCAAGTGATTCTCCTGCATCAGCCGCCTGTGTAGCTGGGACTACAGGTGCCCGCCACCAAAAATTAGCCGCCCAGCTAATTTTTGTATTTTTCGTAGAGATGGGGTTTCACCATATTGACCAGGCTGGTGTCGAACTCCTGACCTTGCGATCCACCCGCCTCGACCTCCCAAAGTGCTGGGAAGACAGATGTAAGCCACGGCACCAGGCCTTTAATGTGAACTCCAATAAACCCTGAATTCCTCCAGCAAGTTTCCCTCTATATCACTGAGGATTCTCTGAAATCCAATAAGGAATAAAACTGGGGCCGGGCGCGGTGGCTCAAGCCTGTAATCCCAGCACTTTGGGAGGCTGAGGCGGGCGGATCACAAGGTCAGGAGATCGAGACCATCCTGGCTAACATGGTGAAACCCCGTCTCTACTAAAAATACAAAAAATTAGCTGGGCGTGGTGGCGGGCGCCTGTAGTCCCAGCTGCTCAGGAGGCTGAGGCAGGAGAATGGCGTGAACCCAGAGGCGGAGCTTGCAGTGAGCCGAGATCACGCCACTGCACTCCAGCCTGGGTGAGAGCAAGACTCCGTCTAAAAAACAAAAAAACAAAAAAAAACCAGAAGACTTCTTCCCCTTCTTCGTCATCAAGCATCAAGGTTTTTCTCCGGGATGAATTAGCCTGATTAGTGCCTGAAAGTTCTCCCACAATCTGTCCAAGCTCATTCCTTTTTTGTGTGAATTCTCCGATGATGAGAAAGCTAAGCTTGCCCCCAAGTGATTTTCCACACTAATTACACTCCTAAGACTTCCTCCAGTGTGGATGATCTCACATTCTGTGTTCTCCACGCTTCTCCGACTTTTCCGTCTTCATTACATATGACCATTTAAGTCCCACATGAATTAGCTTATACTGTGTAAGTATGGAACTCTGATTGAAGGTTCTTCCTCATCCATTATACTCACAAGGCCCCTCTCTGCTACAAAATCCCAGATGTTGAATTAACTCTGGGCACCATCTCAAAGCATTTTTACATCCATTACGCACATACAACTTTCCTCCATTGCGAATTATCTGATGTTGAATGAGCTGTACTTTCCCGAAAGCTCTTGCATGTTTCTGCATTGATAGAGTCTCTGTTGCATGTGAATTAGCTGATGCTGCATTGGAATGTTGACGATGCCTCCTCCATCCCCAGGGATTCTCTCCAAAATCAATGTTACAGTGTTCAATAGCAAGGAAGCCCCAGGGAAAATTGCCTGTATAAATGAAAAAGATGTTCTCTGTGATAGAAACACTGTAATATTGAATAAATTCTGAATTCTGTTGCACAACTTGGCCATATCTTATTTGGAGTTTCTCTCACTTCTAAAACACATAAATGGAAGCACGGACTTTTTCTCTATTCATGGCACTCAATAGGATGGAGTCCCTAAAATGTTTCTCTACGATGTCCCCATATTTGTAATGGCCCAAGGGATTCTTCCTGACCACCACACAAACAAAATCCACTGAAGACCATGGCATTAAAGAGTTTCATTGATGCAAAGCCAGCTATGCCACATGGGAGGTGGAGTTATTACTCAAATCAATCTCGCTAATGGCTTGGAGATTAGGGATTTCTCCAAGATAGATTGGTAGGCAAGGGGCTAAGGTAGGGGGTCTGCTGATTGGTTGGGTCGAGGAGATGAAATCATAGGGAATTAATGCTCTCCTATTGGGCTGAGTCAGTTCCTGGGTGGCGGCCAGAGGACTGGTTGGCAGGTGGGGACATCCATTTGTCAGAAATGCAAAACTTTGAAAAGCATTTTTTCTTTTTTGTTGAGACAGAGTTTTGCTCTTGTTGCCCAGGCTGGAGTACAATGGTATGATCTCGGCTCACCACAACATCCACCTCCCGGGTTCAAGTGATTCTCCTGCCTCAGCCTCCCGAGTAGCTGGGATTATAGGCACCTGCCACTATGCCCGGCTAATTTTTGCATTTTTAATAGAGACAGGGTTTCACCATGTTGGCCAGGCTGGTCTCGAACTCCTGACCTCAGGTGATCTGCCCGCCTTGGCCCCGCAAAGTGCTGGGATTACACGCATGAGCCACCGTGCCCAGCCTACTCTGATTTTTCAAAATGCTTATGGTAAAAACAAGATAGACATGTTGAAGTTAGTAGTCACTTAGAAATTGAAAAATGTCTTCAAGAGGGGTTAAGTGTTGTCAGTTGTGTCTGAATGGCCAAGAACTTAGATAAAATGAAAAAGGATGAAAGGAAAATCATGTAATGTAATCACAAAGGTTGCGTTCACCATGATGTCAGGGATCTCACGAAGGTTCCTTAATATAGATACATTTTAACAATAGCCATATTTTAAGCAGTCATCTTTTTTCTCTACAATGTATTCCTGGAACTGCTTTGTTAAAAACTCATATTTTCTTTCAATAATTACTCATATCCTGAAGCAGCGTCAAACAAATTCTAATTCAAATAAATGCATCATAAAAACAAAAACATGGCCAGGTGCAGTGGCTCACGTCTATAATCCCAGCATTTTGGGAGGCTGAGGCAGGCGGATCTCCTGAGGTCAGGAGTTCAAGACCAGCCTGGCCAACATGGTGAAACCTCGTCTCTACTAAAAATAAAAAAATTACCTGGATGTGGTAGCACATGCCTGTAATCCCAGCTACTCAGGAAGCTGAGGCAGGAAAATCGTTTGAAACTGGAAGGCAGAGGTTGCAGTGAGCCGAGATCACACCACTGCACTCCAGCCAAAACAGAAACATGCCAAGTAATCCCATTGATTTTTTTTTTTTTCTTTTTTGAGACATAGTCTTGCTCTGTCATTTCAGCTGGAATGCAGTGGCATGATCTCGGCTCACTGCAGCCTCCACCTCCCAGGTTCAAGCAATTCTCCTGTCTCAGCCTCCCAAGTAGCTGGAATTACAGGCACTCACCACCAAGCCTGGCTAATTTTTGTATTTTTAGTAGAGACAGGGTTTCACCATGTTGGCCAGGCTGGTCTCAAACTCATGACCTCAGGTGATCCAACCACCTCCACCTCCCAAAGTGCTGGGATTACAGACATGAGCCACTGCGCCCGGCCTCAATTTTGGTACTTTTTTTTTTTTTTTTTGAGACGGAGTTTTGCTCTTGTTGCCCAGGCTGGAGTGCAATGGCGTGATCTCGGCTCACCACAACCTCCACCTCCCGGGTTGAAGCAATTCTCCTGCCTCAGCCTCCTGAGTAGCTGGGATTACCAGGCATGTGCCACCACACCCACCTAATTTTGTATTTTTAGTAGACACAAGGTTTCGCCATGTTGGCCAGGCTGGTCTCGAACTCCTGACCTCAAATGATCCACCCACCTCAGCCTCCAAAAGTGCTGGGATTGCAGGCGTGAGCCACTGCGACCGGCCAGTTTGAGTTTTCTATCAATCCACCTTTGTACACTGACTCTTCCTCACCTTCATATTGTTACTGAGTCCATCTAGTGAGTTTTAAATTTTTGTTATTATATTTTTGTTTTAAAATTTCCATTTGAGGCTAGGTGCTGTGGCTCATGCCTGTAATCCCAGCACTCTGGGAGGCCGAGGCGGTTGAATGACTTCAATTCAGGAGTTTGCAACCAGCCTGGGTGACATGACAAGACCCTGTCTCTACGATAAATAAAAAAATTGTGCTCGCTTCGGCAGCACATATACTAAAATTGGAACAATACAGAGAAGATTAGTACGGAGCCTGCGCAAGGATGACATGCAAATTCGTGATGCATTCCATATTCTTGCCACCGTCTGCTGCCCATCACCTCACTTTGCTTCCCTTCCCCAGATCCTGCCATGACATCACAGGCCTGTGATGCCATAGCCTTCCCACGTCCATCTCCCATTGCACCACAGGGGTTGGCAATTGGAGAACAATCTGGCCATCCCCACTCAGGCGTGGCGCCTTGCCGCCTACTGCTACAGCCCTCATGCAACAATAAATAAATAAATAAAAATACAAAAATTAGCCAGGCATGGTGGTACATGCCTTTAGTCCCAGCTGCTAGGGAGGCTGAGGTGGGAGGATCACTTGAGTCCAGGAGGCAGAGGCTGCAGTGAGCTGAGATCGTGTCACTGCACACCAGCCTGGACAAAGAGTGAGATTCTTATCTTAAAAAAAGATGGCCAAACGCGGTGGCTCACACTTGTAATCCCAGCGACACAGGAGGCTGAGGCAGGAGAATCACTTGAACCTGGGCGGGGGAGGTTGCAGTGAGCAGAGACCGTGCCAGGGCACTCCAGCCTAGGCGACAAGAGCGAAACTCCGTCTCAAATCCTCAAAACAAAACAAAACAAAACAACAAAACAAGACCAAGTGTGGTGGCTCATTCTGGTAATCCTGGCACTTTAGGAGGCCGAGGTGGGTGGATCACCTGAGGTCAGGGGTTCAAGACCAGCCTGGGCAACAGGGTGAAACCCCATCTCTACTAAAAGTACAAAAATTAGGTCGGGCACAGTAGCTCATGCCTGTAATCTCAGCACTTTGGGAGGCCAAGGCAGGCAGATCACGAGGTCAGGGGATCAAGACCATCCTGGCTAACACGGTGAAACCCCATCTCTACTAAAAATACAGAAAATTAGCCGGGCCTGGTGGTGGGCACCTGTAGTCCCAGCTACTCAGGAGGCTGAGGCAGGAGAATCACTTGAACCCAGGAGGTGGAGGCTGCAGTGAGCCGAGATCAGGTCACTGCACTCTAGCCTGGGTGACAGAGCAAGAATCTGTCTCAAAAAAAAAACAAAAACAAAAAAACAAAACAAAAATTAGCCGGGCATGGTGGCAGGTGCCTGTAATCCCAGGTACTCGGGAGGCCAAGGCACTAGTATCACTTCAACCAGGGAGGCAGAGTTTGCAGTGAGCTAAGATTGTACCATTGCATTCTAGCCTGGGCAAAAGAGTGAGACTCCATCTCAAAAACAAAACAAAACAAAACACAAAAAACTAATAAAAGAATAGTAAGGGAATACTAAGCAACTCTACCCACATAAATCCAACAAGTTGGATGAAATGGACCAATTCCTTGAAATCTATAAACTACCAAAAACATTCAATATGAAACATAATTTTTTAAATCTTGTAACAATTTTAAAAATTGAATTCATGGTTTTTTATTTTATTTTATTTTATTGTGAGACTACATCTCACTCTGTCACCCACGCTGGAGTGCAGTGACACAATCACGGCTCACCGCAGCCTTGACTTCCTGGGCTCAGGTGATCCTTCCACCTCAGCCTCCTGAGTAGCTAGGACTACAGGCACCTGCCACCACACCCAGCTATTTTTTTATTTTTTGTACAGACAGGGTTTTGCCAAGTTGCCCAGGCTGGTCTCCAACTCCTGGGGCTCAGGCAATCCACCTGCCTCAGCCTCCCAAAGTGTTAAGATTACAGGCTTGAGCCACCAGGCCTGGTTGAATTCCTTTTTTTTTTTTTTTTTCTGAGATGGTCTGTCACCCAGGCTGGAGTGCAGTCTGCAATCTCGGCTCACTGCAACCTTCACCTACTGGGTTCAAGCGATTCTTCTGCCTCAGCCTCCCGAGTAGCTGGGACTGCAGGCACCCACCACCACGCCTGGCTAATTTTTTGTACTTTTAGTACAAAAAACAGGGTTTCACCATGTTGGCCAGGCTGGTCTCGAACTCCAGACCTCAGGTGATCCACCCGCCTTAACCTCTCAAAGTGTTAGGATTACAGGCATGAGCCACCATGCCTGGTCTTGAATTCATAGTTTTAATAAAACAATTTCTTTTCTTCATGGTCGCATACAACTAGTTTGGTGATTCCCTGGAAGGACCCACGTGACTCCAGATAAAGTTCTACTCTAGGTGAAGATTTATTACAGCAGAGGATACAGTACAAGAACAACAGGGAAAAAGATATTAATAGATGAAGGCTGGAAGGTCAAATGCACACTTTCTTATCCTCTCTCTGCAGGGACAGCACAGACATATTTTTCCAGGAGCAAACTACAAGGACTTGTGTAAGATGTCCTTGCCCAGGAAATCCAACTTGAGTTATGCGGTCAAAATTTGTGTGGTTAGGCCAGGCGCAGTGGCTCACCCCTGTAATCCCAGCAGTTTGGGAGGCCAGGATGGGAGGATTGCTGGAGTCCAGGAGTCTGAGACTAGCCTGGACAACATAGTGAGACCTCGTCTTTATTAAAAAAAAAAAAAAATTAGGCCAGGCATGGTGGCTCACGACTGTAATCCTAGCACTTTTGGAGGCTGAGGCAGGAGGATTGTTTGAGGCCAGGAGTTGGAGACCAGCCTGGGAAACATGAAGAGACCCCATCTCTACAAAAAAATATATAAAAATTAGCTGGGCATGGTGGTATATGCCTTTGGTCCCAGCTACTTGGGAGGCTGAGGCATGAGAATCGCTTGAACCCAGGAGGCGGAGGTTGCAGTGAGTCGAGATCGCACCACTGCACTCCAGCCTGGGCGACAGAGTGGGACCCCAACTCAAAAATAAATAAATAAATAAATAAACACTGGATGGAAATCACATCCAGGCCCTGTAATTTCGAAGAAGGGAAGATCAAAGAGAAGTCTGCGGTGTAGAGGAAATCCCCTTGGACCTGGGATCTGGTCCAGACCAGGCACCGCCCTGCCAGGGAGGCCAAGAGCCGCAGTGTGTGCACAGGAAATGGTGGGGGAGTTTCTGTTCTGGGATGAGGGAGAACTGTTGGCAGTGCTCTACGTTTTTTGTTTTTTTTGTTTTGTTTTTGTTTTTGAGAAGGGGTCTGGTTCTGTCACCCAGGCTGGAGTGCAGTGTTGTGATCTCAGCTCACTGCAGCCTCTACCTCCTGGGTTCAAGCCATCCACCCACCTCAGCCTCCCAAGTAGCTAAAACTACAGGCCTATGTCACTATGCCCAGCTAATTCTTGTAGTTTTTTGTAGAGATGGGGTTTCACTATGTTGCCCAGACTGGTCTGAACTCCTGAGCTTAGGTGATCTGCCCACCTCAGCCTCCCAAAGTGCTGGGATTACAGGCGTGAGCCAATGCCCCCAAGCTACACGCTGCCTTTTTTTTTTTTTTTTTTTTTGATTGACTGATTGATTGAAACACTCTACTTTTTCATAGTTAAAATTGTTTATAGGCCATATGCAGTAGCTCACTCCTCTAATCCCAGCACTTTGGGAGGCTGAGGAGGGAGGATGGCTTGAGACCAGAGTTTGAGACCAGCATGGGCAATATAGTGAGACCCCATCTCTATAAAAAAAATTTAAAAATTATCTGGGGGTAGTGACTCATGCCTGCAGTCCTAGCTACTGAGGAGGCTGAGGCAGAAGGATCACTTGAGCCTGGGAGTTTGAGGTTGCAGTGAGCTGTGGTTGCACCACTTCCCTCCAGCCTGGGTGACAGAGCAAGACCCTGTCTCAAGAAAAAACAATAAACAAATAAAAATTATTTATAGTTATTATTATTTCATTAGTCATACTAACCAATACCCTCTTTTTGTGAACAATTTTTCAAAATGGTATTTCCTTTTTTTCTGCCAGGATATAGACATAATACTGCATATACTCATTTGAAGGTACAAAATTCTGTTACTTGCCTTTTCCCTTCACTTTTTTTTTTTTTTTTTAAACAGTCTGGCTCTGTCACCCAGGCTGGAGTACAGTTGCACAATCTCGGCTCACTGCAAGCTCTGCCTCCTGGGTCCAAGTGATTCTTGTGCCTCAGCCTCCCGAGTAGCTGAGAATCCAGGTGTGCCCCACCTCGTCGGGCTACTTTTTAAATTTTTTGTAGGGTCTTGCTATGTTGCCAGGCTGCTCTCAAACTCCTCCTGCCTCAGCCTTCCAAAGTGCTGGGATTACAGGTATATGCCACTGCACCCAACCAATTTTGTCATTCCTTTTTTGTTTTTTGAGACAGGGTCTCACCCTGTCACCCAGGCTGGGTTGCAGTGGCACAGTCATGGCTCACTGCAGCCTTGAACTTCTGGGCTTAAGTGATCCTCCTTCCTCAGCCTCCTGAGTAGCTGGGATGACAGGTGCACACCACAATCCCTGGCTAATTTTTGTACAGACGGAGTTTTGCCTTTTTTTTTTTTTTTTTTTGTGAGCAGCGGCAAGATTTATTATGAAGAGCAAAAGAACAAAGCTTCCACAGCATGGAAAGGGACCCAAGTGGGTTGCCTGGAGTTTTGCCATTTTACTCAGCTGGTCTTGAACCTCTGTGCTTAAGCAATCTTCCCGACTCAGCCTCCCAAAGTGCTGGGATCACAGGAGTGAGCCACTGCTCCTGGCTGATTTTGTTATTTCTTGAAAATGAGATTGGGAGCTCCCTGAGAAAACTCTTCATTTTCCTTGTATGTATTCCTCATTAAACTAGCCCAATGTTCACTGCTTGGCCAACCCCAACATTGCTTATAAATTATCTAAGCTAACGATAAATTATCTAAGCTAACAATTCAAAGGCAGCTGGGCGCGGTGGCTCATGCCTGTAATCCCAGCACTTTGGGAGGCCAAGGCGGGTGGATCACATGAGGTCAGGAGTTCGAGACCAGCCTGTCCAACATGGCGAAACCCCATCTCTACCAAAAATACAGAAGTTAGCTGGGCATGGTGGTGGGTACCTGTACGCGCAGTGGTGCGATCTCAGCTCACTGCAACCTCCCTCCTCTTGGGTTCAAGCAATTCTCCTGCCTCAGCCTCCAGAGTAGCTGCGATTATAGGCACCCACCACCACACCCAGCTAATTTTTGTAGTTTTAGTAGAGACGGGGTTTCACCATGTTGGCCAGGCTGCTCTCAAACTCCTGACCTTAGGTGATCCGCCTGTCTCTGTCTCCCAAAGTGCTGGGATTACAGGCATGAGTCACCTTCCTGCCCAGCCAAAAAGGTTCCTTTTAATCCTTTTTCATTCATCATTCACAAAGACTATCATTTTTTTTTGACAATCCCTATTTTTAGATCTCAGGAGACTAAGTGGTAAAAACTTCAGCACGGCCAGGCGCAGTGGCTCACGCTTGTAATCCCAGCACTTTGGGAGGCCAAGGCGGGTGGATCACGAGGTCAGGAGATCGAGACCACGGTGAAACCCTGTCTCTACTAAAAATACAAAAAATTAGCCGGGCGTGGTTGCGGGCGCCTGTAGTCCCAGCTACTCGGAGAGGCTGAGGCAGGAGAATGGCGTGAACCCGGGAGGCGGAGCTTGCAGTGAGCCGAGATCATGCCACTGCACTCTAGCCTGGGTGCCTGGGTGACAGAGCGAGACTCCGTCTCAAAAAACAAACAAACAAACAAACAAACTTCAGCACTATATATATATTTTTTTGAGACAGAGTCTCGCTCTGTCACCCAGGCTGGAGTGCAGTGGCACAATCTCAGCTCACTGGAACCTGCACCTCCTAGGTTCAAGTGATTCTCGTGCTTCAGCCTCCTGAGTAGCTGCAATGATAGGCACCCGCCACCATGCCCAGCTAATTTTTTTGTATTTTTTGTAGAGACGGGTTACACCATGTTGCCAAGGCAGGTCTCAAACTCCTGGCCTCAGGTGATCCGACCACCTCGGCCTCCCAAAGTGCCGCGATTACAGGTGTGAGCCACCACATCTGGCCACACTATATTTTTGGTGTAGTTTTTCTTATGTTAGAATGACATGATAAAGGCTAAGCGCTACGTGAAATGGACACATTTGGTATTTACGACACTTGCTATATAGCATTTGCTTCCTGCATTGATTTTAAAATGCTTAGAAATAAAATCCCTGGCCGGGCATGTTGGCTCAGTAGGTGACCGGTTAGTTGTATCATTCTTTTTGAGACAGGCTGCAGTGCAGTGGCAATATCATAGCTGACATAGCTGACTGCAACCTCCGCCTCCTAGATTCCGGCTATCCTCCTACCTCAGCCTCTCGAGTAGCTGGGACCATGGGCATGCACCACCACGCCCGGCTAATTTTTGTACATTTTGTATAGATGGGGTCTCACTACATTGCCCAGGCTGGTCTTGAACTCCCAGGCACAAGTGATCCGCCCGCCTCGGCCTCCCAAAGTTTCGGGATTACAGTCGTGAGCCACCGCACCCCGGCTCCTAGTTGTGTAATTCTTACAAAGAACATTACGCAGCTGTTGACGAGGACTTCCCATTAGTCTTGATATGGCACACTCTCCAAGATATTTAAAGTATAACACACCCTACAGTGTGTATTAGGAATTGCCATTTGTGTGGGGAAATGATTATATTCATACATAAGTTTATAAATTCAGAAAGCATTCCGAAAATTCATCGAGTATCCAGGGGCAACCGTGCTTGTCTCTAGTGTTTAACTAGTGGCGGGAGGAAGATTTAATTTCCACCACATGCCCTTTGGTGCCTTTTGAATTCAGAACAATTTCCGTTATCTATTAAAAATAAAATACTAGCCGGGCACGGTGGCTCACGCCTGTAATCCCAGCACTTTGGGAGGCAGAGACGGGAGGATCACTTGAGCTCAGGAATTTGAGACCACCCTGGGCAACATGGTGAGGCCGTCTACAAAAAGAAAAAATAAAGTAAAATATCACGTGTTACTGAATCCCTGGTATTTGGCGGGCACTGCATACTGTAAACAATTGTGGAGCTCTTTGGAAATTTACCTTAAAAGGGAGTCCTCTCAAAGGCTGGACACCATGACTCTACAAGGGCGAGTTTTCAAATCTACCATGGAAGCCCAGGGCCTCAGCAGCATCCTGAGTCCTACTGATGGACAGGTTCTTATGACTCAACTCCCATCGCACCAGTCCTGCAGCTTTCTAAAGGCATCCAGCACTTTCTACCTTGCATTCTATCTTCATCTTCGCTAGTCCTTACAGCACCGCATGATCCCGGCGGAGAGTGCTTATCAGACTAGCTTGTGTGTCCCCACGGCACCTACAGCACCGTCAAGCACAGGGTCCGGAAAGCTCTAATGAAAGGCATGAAAGCAGCAAGGGAAGGAGACTGAGGAGCAAACCGCCGAGTAGGGGCGGTAGGAGGCCCACCCTACGCCCTGTCCCGCGCAGAGAATAAGCCCTGCCCGCATCCTGAGCTCCCGGGTCCGCAAAGTTGGGCCCCACCGAGCTGCAACGCCAGAACCCAGAAGCACTTACTGCCAGGAACAGGCTACTCCCGTGCGCGATAACGCCGCAGCCGCGTTGCGAGGGGTGGGACCGCAGGCACCGTGCAGCCGCGGACCAATAAGCGGGCGCCGAACAGCCCGTGGCCCAATGGCGGCGGCGCGGGCACGCTAGGGGCGGGCCGGGAGCGGCGACTTTTCCGGAAGATCCGGATAGAGCCTCCCGGCCACGGCGCGCCGGCTCTGGGCTCTCCGCGCGCTGCATCGCTTTCTCTTTCTCCTCTGGAGCAGCTATGGCGGCGGCGAAGACCGTGAACCCCAAGGCCAATGTGGCCCGAGTGCAGGCGGCGCTGGCGTTCAACATCAGTGCGGCGCGGGGTCTGCAGGACGTGCTGAGGACCAACCTGGGGCCCAAAGGGACCATAAAGATGTAAGGCGGGGCTGGCGGGAGGGCTGGGCGGGCACCGCGCGCCGCTGCGCACCTGGCGGGCGCAGGACCGCGGACGGGAGCCCGCTGCCTCGGGGCTCCGCAGCCACCCTTCCTCGCGTCCTCCCGGGCCGGTCCTGTTCCCTGCTAAGCCCCACCGTCGCGGCCATTTCTTCCTGCGTCGTGCCGTCTCCATGGAGGAAAAAGAGGCTCTAGTGTGCGGCGTTCCCCGCCTTCTTGGGCTTCCAGACACCCTGAGGGCTCTGCACAATCTCTGCGGGGACGGGGTGGGCACTACACCTGTCTTCCAGCCTGCGGGAGATAACTGGCTCCATATTCTCGGCTCCCTAAGATCGGGGAAAAGCCCGTTTTCTAATTGGACTTTTTAATTTAGTTGTCATTGATAACCAGCGCCATATCCCCGGCTCCCTAAGATCTGGGAAAAGTCCTTTTTTGTTTTGCTCTTTTTTTTTTTTTTTGAGACGGAGTCTCGCTCTGTCACGCAGGCTGGAGTGCAGTGGCGCGATCTCGGCTCGCTGCAAGCTCCGCCTCCCGGGTTCATGTCTTTCTCCTGCCTCAGTCTCCCGAGTAGCTGGGACTACAGGCGCCCGCCACCACGCCCAGCTTGCTTTATTTATTTATTTTGTATTTTTAGTAGAGACGGGGTTTCACCATGTTAGCCAGAATGGTCTCGATATCCTGACCTCGTGATCCACCCGCCTCGGCCTCCTAAAGTGCTGGGATTACAGGCGTGAGCCACCGCACCCGGCTGGAAAAGCCCGTTTTCTAATGGGACTTTTTAATTTAGTTTTCGTTTTAATTTAATTTCGTTTTTGTCACAATCTGATTCATTTCTGTCCCTTAAACAGTCTTGTTTCTGGCGCTGGAGACATGAAGCTTACTAAAGACACAGGAGTTGACGATCAGCCCTGGCCAACATGGTGAAACTCGATCTATACTAAAAATAAAAAAATTAGCCGGGCATGGTCCTGCACAGTGTGCCGCTTCACAAAATGGTGAGAGGTGCTCTGCTAGGTCAGAAATGTCTTGATTTTCTGTAGAAATTTTGCTTTGTAGAAAGATTTGCAATGTCCATTCTCAAGGTAGGAGAACATTCAGAAGTGACGTGTAATAGTGACAGTAATACTACTGACTGTGCCTGGAGTCTGGCAGCCCTGTCTTTGAATCCCTGCTTTTTTGCCATTCACAGTCTGGGCTAAAGGACTGTAATTGTACATTAATTATAATAAAATTTGAAAAATTAAGGGTGGTTGACACAATCACATGGGCAAAATGCATGAGGATGGTTTTTCTCTTTATGGTTTTGTTTGTTTGTTTGTTTGTTTGTTTGTTTTTTTAAGACAGAGTCTCACTCCGTTGCCCAGCCCGGAGTCCAGTGGTTCATTGCAACCTCTGCCTCCTGGATTCAAGTGATTCTCCTGTCTCAGCCTCCCAAGTAGCTGGGATTACAGGCTTGCTCCACCATGCCCAGCTAATTTTTGTGTTTTGTGTAGAGATGGTATTTCACCGTGTTGGCCAGGCCAGTCTTGAACTCATGACTTCAGGTGATCCGCCTGAGTCAGCCTCCCAAAGTGCTGGGATTACCAGGCGTGAGCCACCGCATCCGGCCAGTTTTTCTCTTTTTAAAACAGCAATTTCTCTGTTGTGTCTCATCTCCATCTCCAACTGGAGGGGAGAGAAATCTCTTTGCTTTAACATTTTTAAAGTCTTAGGGATGGAGAATATGAAATTACTGAAGGGAGTATGCGTTTTACTCATCCCTAAATTCCCAGAACTTAGCAGTTCAAATCCAAGAAAAGGAAATGATTTCTTGCTGATATGAGTTCAGAATAATTAGGGTTTTGCTAGTAGTATACCATGCTATCAACATCCAGATGAAATATCTTTAGTAAAGACTTGCTAATCTAGGAGGTGTTGTTTTTAGTGGGTTCAGTGGTGGCCTGCGTTAGCAGAAAAGTGGAGCCATAGTTAAACTTGATGTCAGAATTGTTTGGGGGCCAGGTGCGGTGGCTCATTCTTGTAATCTCAGCACTTTGGAAGGCCGAGGTAGGTGGATCACTTGAGGCCAGGAGTTCACGATCAGCCCTGGCCAACATGGTGAAACTCCGTCTCTACTGAAAATACAAAAATTAGCCAGGCATGGTTCTGTATGCCTGTAGTCCCAGCTACTCCAGAGGCTGAGGCAGGAGAATCAATCGCTTGAACCTGGGAGGCTGAGGTTTCAGTGAGCCAAGATTGTGCTACTGCACTCTCCAGCCTAGGCAACAGAGTGAGACTGTCACCCAAAAAAAAAAAAAAAAAAAATTATTTGGGTTTTAGTGTGTGAGAAATACAGCATAAGTGAGAAGCACATAGAACATTTACAGTTTAGGAAATAATTATAAAGTGGACACACACAACCACCATTGTAGTTAAGGAATAAATTGTTGCTACCACCTCAGAAGTCCCCTCCCACTGGAACCTCTCTCCAATCTCCAGAAGTCTGTTTTTCAGTTTTCTTTGAAAAAATTACAAACCTACGAAAATAATAATTATATTGTATGTGCCCTTTACCTAGATTCACCAATTGTTTACATGTTGCTCCATTTCTTTTCTATTTTTCCTCTGAATCATTTGAAGGTAAGCTGCAGACATGTCATTTTACCTCTAAAATACAACTTTTTTCCGCTTTTTTTTTTTTTTTTAAGACAGGATTTTGCCATGTAGCCCAGGCTGGTTTCGAATTCCTGAGTTCAAGGGATCCATCTGCTGTGGCCTCCCAAAGTGCTGGGATTACAGGCATGAGCTAACGCACCTGACCTTTCCTTTTAAATTATTTGGTCATCGCAGAGTAACAGTGGAGGCTGCTGAGCTTTCATTTTAGGAGATACCTGGCTTATTCTCACTAGAGCCCTACACTTGCCTAAAGAGGCAAGGATGTAAAATTATCTGTTACTGTTAACTGTTAGCTGTCATCTTGAGTAAACTTTTACTGAGCCTCAAGCTTCCTCATCTGTAAAGTAGAGATAACCTGGGAAATAAATTACACATGAAAATGTTTCCATCATTATAATTGCATGCGCATGATAGCTAATTGTGACTTTTTAATCTTAGTAATTTGTAGCCAAACACTTGGGTAGCTTTTTCAAGTAGATAGCACTTCAAGAGGCCCTTCATGCATTCTGTTTGTGGTATATTTAGACTGCTTCATATTGTTTTAAGTGATTCATTCTCTTTCTACTTTCAGCAAATTCAACACCCAACAGCTTCCTTAATAGCAAAGGTAGCAACAGCCCAGGATGATGTAATTGGTGATGGTACGACTTCCAATGTCCTAATCATTGGAGAGCTGCTGAAACAGGCGGATCTCTACATTTCTGAAGTATGCACAACTTTTTTTTGTTTTGTTTTTTTGAGATGGAGTTTCACTCTTGTTGCCCAGGCTAGAGTGCAATGGCATCTTGGCTCACTGCAATGTCCATCTCTTGGGTTCAAGCAATTCCCAGCCTCAGCCTCCCGAGTAGCTAGGATTACAGGCATGTGCCACCACACCCGGCTAATTTTGTATTTTTCGTAGAGACGGGGTTTCTCCACGTTGGTCAGGCTGGTCTCAAACTCCTGACCTCAGGTGATCCATCCGTCTTGGCCTCCCAAAGTGCTGGGATTAAAGGTGTGAGCCACCATGCCCGGCACACTTTTGTTTCTGTAATATTTTATTGTATATAGGACGTGTCAGATACTTATTTATACAAATTGATGTGTTAATACTAGCAGAGGCCATACAGTAGAATTAGGAGGCTTAAATCTGGGTCTTTGTCCTGGTCTAAAACAAATTAATTGTGACCTTGGACAGGTTATGGAACTTTTTTGGCCTGAAAATAATTGTGTAATCAAGTTGAATTGCCTATGTGATTTGTATCTGTCTTTAGATTAATAATTGAGATTTTAAAATGGGATGTTTAGGACTAGGCATATTTATTTGTTAGGAAAAAGACAACCAAAAGCTTACATTTGGATAAATTCCACTTTTTTAGCCCTGACTAGTTCCAAGGTTTAAAACAAACCTCAGTGAGTACGAATCTGTTGTCAGAATTTTCTGGTAAAAGAGAACAGACAGTCTTTATTTATTTTTATTAGTAAATGATATGAATTAGTTTGAGATTACCTATAGAAAAGATAGAATAACGCTACCATCTGTGAGTTGTTGGGACACAGTGTCGGTTTTGACATGATTCGGAGTGGTTTGCACAGTGAACACCCAAGTGTGCTTTATAGTTCCCTTGGCTTTGACCCTGTGCTAGAGCATTGCCTGCTCTTCTCCTCTGCATTGAAAGGAATATTTATCCTTTTAAATGTATTCAGAAAGCCAGCACATTATATTACCTCGTGTTCAAAGGTATGATGATCAGAATATCTCTCCAAGAATTATCTGAACTTTATCATGAACTATCGTTGCACCTAATTGAAGATGCAAGTGTTATTGTGTGTTTATTGTAGGGCCTTCATCCCAGAATAATCACTGAAGGATTTGAAGCTGTGAAGGAAAAGGCCCTTCATTTTTTGGAAGAAGTCAAAGTAAGCAGAGAGATGGACAAGGAAACACTTAAAGATGTGGCCAGGGCATCTCTTTGTACTAAAGTTGATGCTGAACTTGCAGATGTCTTAACAGAGGTATGTATTAAATTTTGTCTATGTCTGGTATGGTACACCTATATAGAAAATCTCTGATAGTAGAAACATGAATATAATTACCAAGTTCAATCACAAGGTGCTATGTAGGTTCATTTTTGTGGTAGTGATACCTAATCTGTGTCTCTAAAAAGTAAAATGAGGAAATTTAAATAATAGTATACCTAACCAGGTTTTAAAAGTAAAATTGGAGCTTTCATTAAAAGGTTTATAAAGTGGAGATTTTGTTATTAGAAAGCTTCCAGTTAATGAAACACCAGGAGGAATGTTAATGTTAAGGAATGTTAATGTTTGGGAATTACAGATTGAGATTTCAGAAATGTAACAGCTGTTCATATATAATGTATTCTATCTGCTTGTAGAAAAAGACTTAAATCAGTGTAGAAATTGTAAAATGAAGAAACTGTCCACTTTAGCCTTCTGAAAAGCAACATGTTCTGCTACTGCAAATTGAATTTACTTAATGGTTATCCTTCTCCTGTTGCAGGCTGTAGTGGGCTCCATTTTGGCCATTAAAAGAAAAGATGAACCTATTGATCTCTTCATGATTTTGTGATCATTGACAAGAAACATAAATCTGAAACTGATACAAGGTAGGTGGTAGAAGACTATGAAATACTAATGGTTGGGCGTGGTGGCTCAGGCATGTAATCCCAGCACTTTGGGAAGCCGAGGTGGGTAGATCACCTGAGGTCAGGAGTTCGAGACCAGCCTGGCAAAATGGAGAAACCCCGTCTCTACTAAAATTACAAAAATTAGCTGGGCATGGTGGTGGATACATGTAATCCCAGCTACTTGGGAGGCTGAGGCAGGAGAATCGCTTGAAACTGGGAGGTGGAGGTTGCAGTGAGCCAAGACCACACCATTGCACTCCAGCCTGGGTGATAAGAGCAAAACTCCATCTCAAAAAAAGAAAAATACTAATAAAGTGTGTTTTGAAATTTAGGGGTGCTTTGTACAATATATATTGTCGGCAAAATTTTTAATATATTTGGATATATTGTATATTTACCTGAAGATATAAGTTGGATAAATTGCTAGGTGAAGATTGTTTTTACTTTTAGTAATACTTTCTCCTGAAATAAGGTGAATGTTATGTTGTATTTATGGGTAGAATTATTCTGAAAAGTGAACAACATCAGTCATTTGGCGTTTATTGAATTGCTAGGTACAAAGCATAATGAGAAGCAGTAGAGGAATTAAAAAAATTTTTTTTTCCAAAGACTTAGTTAGAAAACATGTGTATGTTCATTTTTCCTTTCTTTTTGTGGAGAATGGAGTCTCCTTATGTTGCCTAGCCTGGTTTTGAATTCCTGGGATTAAGGTGTCCTCTCACCTCTGCCTCCCCAAGTGCTGGCATTACAGGCACTTGGCAGAAAACATGTTTTTAAAAGATGTCATCTTAGTTTGACAGCCTACCAGGGAGATAATCTCTGCAGACTTTTCTGTACGGCATAGGATCTTCAAGTAATTCAAGAAACAACGCTGACTGCATGAAAATTATCAATGCCTTCTCAGTTCAGTGTTTAACATATACCCATAGGGAAATCAATAACCATAATTCTGTGTGTGTTTCAACAGCTTAATCAGAGGGCTTGTTTTGGACCACGGAGCATGGCATCTTGACAGGAAGGAAAGGGTGGAGGATGCATACATCCTCACTTGTAACGTGTCATTAGAATATGAAAAAACTTAAGTTTATAGCCCCTTAACGGTGAAATGGAGGAGCTTCGTGTTTTAGGTGAATTACTTTTTTGTGCAACTTCGTTTCCCACTGTAAGGACAATAATCCTCAAATTGGTTTGGGAGAGTTATAGGAAACAGCCTCTGAAGATGTGCAAGGGGCAGGATTGGAGCTCAGTGAGCTGTTTGTTAAATCTTAGGACTAATCCAGTTTCAGAAGCTATTTTCTCAAAAAATAAATGTTTCCCTGCTTTCTGTAACTTTTTTTTTTTCTTCTTAATAGAGAAGTGAATTCTGGCTTTTTTTTTACAAGAGTGCAGAAGAGAGAAAAACTCATAAAAGCTGAAAGAAAATTCATTGAAGATAGAGTTAAAACAAATAATAGAACTGAAAAGGAAAGTCTGTAGTGATTTAGATAAAGGATTTATTAATCAAAAGGTGAGAATGAAAATCCAGTGTATAAACTAAATAGTATGTATCATCCTTTTTACTTTTAAGGTGAAAGATGTTGAAACTAATTTTTATTTTTATTATAGGGAATTGACCCCTTTTCCTTAGATGCTCTTTCAAAAGAAGGCATAGTCGCTTTTCACAGAGCTAAAAGGAGGAATATGGAGAGGTATGAGTAGCAGATTTATCCGAGTAATTTGACTTTTACTTATTTTGCAAATGAATTGGGATTACTTGTTTTTCTTTATACTTTATCTTTGAGTTTTTCAACTGTACAATTAATTGGCATTAACTATATTCACATTATTTTGCACCTGTCAGCACTGTCCATCTCTAGGATTTTTTTTATCATCACAAACTGAAACTGTATACCCATTAATAGTCCCCATTTCTCATTCCCCCCTATGCCCTTGTAAACATTATTTTACTTTTTGTCTCTGAATTCAGTATACTTTCTCCCAAAGAGGTCACCACAATAAAAGTTTTTTAAAAAATACTTTATTATTTTTTTGAGACAGTCTTGCTCTGTTGTACAGTGGCATGATCGTGGTTCATTGCAACTTCCACTTCCTGGGTTCTTAGGATTCTCGTGCCTCAGCCTCCCGAGTAGCTAGGATTACGGGTGTCTGCCACCATGCCCGTTGAATTGTTTCATTTTCGTTTTGCTTTTTTGGTAGAGATGGAGTTTTGCCATGTTGGCTAGGCTGGTCTCAAACTTCTGGCCTCAAGTGATCCACCCACCTCAGCCTCCCAAAGTGTTGGGATTACAGGTGTGAGCCACCATGGCTGGCCAATAAACAGCTCTTGTCCATCTTTAGATTTCATTTGCTGACTTGGGGAGAGTGGTTTAAATGGAGGGTTAAAAGACTGGTTTTCAGCTGGTTGATGGCAAATGAAAAGGCTTAGGTTAAAGTACATTTTAAAATGTAATTTTGTGTGTAATTCTGAAAAATTCCTTTCTAGAAATTACCGGTCTTCTCTTTGAACTTCACTGGTAACATTGCTTATTCATTTCCCTTAAAATGCTATTTGAGGCTGACTCTTGCTTGTGGTGGGGTGGCCCTGAATTCTTTTGAGGACCTAAGTCCTGATTGCTTGGGACATGCAGGACTTGTATATGAGTATACATTGGTAAGTGTATTTTCTTCTTGAGGGTAATAGAACTTTTTAGCTCATGAATTATTTTTGTTTTGTTTGTTTGAGATGGGTTCTCACTCCTGCCCGGGCTGGAGTGCAGTGGTGAGATCACAGCTCACTGCAGCCTCATCTTCCTGGGCTCAAGTGATCCTCCTGCTTCAGGCTCCTGAGCAAATGGGGCCACAGACATGTGCTACCATGCCTGGCTAATTTTTTTTTGTAATTTTTATAGAAACAGGGTCGTATTGTGTTGCCCAGGCTGGTCTTAAACTCTTGGGCTCAGGCTGTCCTTCACCCGCAGCCTCCCAAAGTGCTGAGATTATAGGCATGAGTCACTGTGCCTTGTTCATGAAGTCTTTTGCAGAAAAATTAATTGAAATTCAGGATCAGATTTTTGTTTATATACATTTTGAAGATTTATGTGTAGTAATGGGAAGCCATTTATATGTGATTTTTCAAAAAGATAATTTGGTTTGATGCGATCGAGTTTGTTCCTTATTAATATGCTGCTTGTCATTCTCTGTAAGTCCCTCTTCTCTCTTTGCACAAATCCTGTTTTTGAAAATCATGTTTCTTCTACACAAAGGGAGAAGTTCACCTTTATTGAGAAGTGTAACAACCCTCGTTCTGTCACATTATTGATCAAAGGACCAAATAAGCCCACACTTAGATCAAAGATGCAGTAGGGGATGGCTTGAGGGCTGTCAAAAATGCTATTGATGATGGTAAGATCTTCACCATATTTCAATTCTATTAAATTGTTTTGCTGTTCTGAAAAGCATGGCTGAATACTGTGTTCTTTTATCAGTAGTTTACACAGCCAGACACCATGCAAAAGCAGTCTTCCCTTTAGAATGACTGATGGTATGCTAAGGTTTTTCATAGCATATGATTATTAAAGGTGAATACAAATAAATGAACTAATACTGATCTGTTGAAAGAGCTGCCAGTGGTCAGTGAAGCCATTCTGGTTGGACCATTCTCCTATTTGATGTTAGTCGCTTGTATTGTGGCTTTCAAATGCAGTACTTAAATTGATGTGGTCATAGTGAATTTGTAAGAAATTAATGGCTTTCATATGTATATTTTGTTATTCATAATTAGTTCTACAGTTTTCTTAGCATTTTGCTTTTTCCCCCATCCAACAGGCTGTATTGTTCCAGGTGCTGGTGCCGTGGAAGTGGCAATGGCAGAAGCCCTGATTAAATATAAGCTCAGTGTAAAGGACAAGGCACAGCTTGGAGTCCAGGCATTTGCTGATGCGTTGCTCGTTATTCCCAAGGTGTGTATGCCTTAAACAGTCAATCTTCCAAAAGATTCAGCTGATCAAACTTTTTTGATAATGTAGGCTTTATTCATAATACGGATTTTGGATAAACAGGTTTGATCAGTTTTCTTCCTGACTCTAGAACATCCAAATGTATTTGGTTTCTCTGGGAGGCCTGAATAGCTGATGTTTCAGATGGCAAGAGAGAACCTGTAGCTTAATATTTGCAGTATTAGGGGTTATATTTGAGTACACACTTGCTTTTTGTTTTGGTTTTAGTTAAACTGATATCATTGTTTTTGATTATATACTAATTTTGAAGTATAGTTTATGACTGGTGTATTGCTGCTGGGTTTGGGGTAGATGAGAAAGTTGATCACTAACTTGTGTCTGGTTATTCTCTGAAGGGAACATAAATGTTCTGTCTTTATGCAATGAGATTTTCTTTTTTTTTTTTCTTTTTTTTGTTTTGTTTTTAAGAATTTTGAGAGTTTTGCTCTTGTTGTCCAGACTGGAGTGCAATGGTGTGATCTTGGCCCACTGCAACCTCAGCCTCCCCAGTAGCTGGGATTACAGGTGCCTGCCACCACACCCGGCTAGGTTTCTTTTGTATTTTTAGTAGAGATGGGGTTTCACCATGTTGGCCAGACTGGTCTTGTACTCCTGGCCTCAGGTGATCCACCTGCCTTGGCCTCCCAAAGTGCTGGGATTACAGGTGTGAGCCACTGCATCCGGCTGAGATTTTCTTTTGCTTTTTTTTTTTTTTTTGAGATGGAGTCTCTGTTGCCCAGGCTGGAGTGCAGTGGCGTGATCTTGGCTCATGTCAACCTCCACCTCCCAGGTTCAAGCAATTCTCCTGCCTCAGCCTCCTGAGTACCTGGGATAACAGGCATGTGCCACAATGCCCAGTTAATTTTTTGTGTTTGTAGTAGAAACAGGGTTTCACCATGTTGGCCAGGATAGTCTTGATCTCTTGACCTCGTGATCCACCTGCCCCAGCCTCCCAGAGTGCTGGGATTACAGGTGTGAGCCACTGTGCCTGGCCTTTGTTTTTTTTTTTTAATTTTTTTTTTTAATACCAATTCTTCCTGTTTTCTCAAGAATTAAATTTGTTTACTTTAGGTTCTTGCTCAGAATTCTGGTTTTGACCTTCAGGAAACATTAGTTAAAATTTAAGCAGAACATTCAAAATCAGGTCAGCTCGTGGGTGTGGACCTGAACACAGGTAAGAGAATGCAACTGTTTGTAGAGGGAAAACTAGATGTAGCACATGTGAGTTGAAGCCAGGAAAGATTCAAAACTCAGACCAAAAAAAAAATCTTTTTGCTTTGCAATTTGACACCAGTACTATTAGGGAACTCTGGATTCTAAAATGGGATAAAATAGGATATTAATAAAAATGGAATGACTAGGTATAATAATTAAGGGAGTAGAGTAGACTGAGTAATTTTGGTATAGTTTTGTTGGAGATGTTGAGTGGTGGTAGATGGTTCAAATTAATGTTGAAGGATTTTCATATTGCATTTGCCTTACTCAGTTCTTTCTTTTTTTTCTTTTTTTGAGACAGAGTCTTGCTCTGTTGCCCAGGCTGGAGTGCAGTGGCAAGATCTCAGCTCACTGCAAGCGCCGCCTCCCAGGTTCACGCCATTCTCCTGCCTCAGCCTCCCAAGTAGGTGGGACTACAGGCATCCGCCACCACGCCTGGCTAATTTTTTGTATTTTTAGTTGAGATGGGGTTTCACCATGTTAGCCAGGATGGTCTCTATCTCCTGACCTCGTGATCCGCCTGCCTCAGCCTCCCAAAGTGCTGGGATTACAGGTGTCAGGCACCGCACTTGGCCACCTTACTCAGTTTTTAATCAAGTACTATGATAAGAAAATAGATTGGGTAATTATATTCATGGGTGAAAAACAGCTAAAGATAGCAAATAATGCCAGAAAAGGGGATCTAGAAATCTAATGAAATGGTGACAGCCCCGATCTTAGGCCCCTGTAACAAAACAACACAAATTAAGTACAAAGTAGGAGAGAGATAACAGGTACATCCATGCAGTATGTGCAAGACCTATTGTTGTCAACATTATTATTTAATAAAAAAGATTTCTGGAATGAGAGAAATGATCAGTCCATTTTAGCCAGATTATAGTTGCAGTGTGTACTTTAGTATGGGTAAACAGAAATGTATCCAGAAGAAGAGAGGGGTGTTCAGGTCTTCTGAGTAGAAGTCAGACACTCCTCAAATATTGTGGACAGAGGTCATGGTTTAGAGTAGAAAATTGGGCTAACAGGGAAGCTTTGAATTCTCATAGTTAATACTAGCGGAAATGAGTCATCAGTGATAAAGACACACACAATATTGTTGGTTCTTATTGACTGAACTTACTTTGGGTGCCTTTTAGGTGAGCCCGTGGTAGCAGCAGAAGCAGGCATTATGGGATAACCATTGTGTAAAGAAACAGCTTCTTCACTCCTGGTAAGTTTGGGAAAATGAAAACTAAACTGTTAGAGAATCATCATACTCTTTTCATTTGGTGTTTTCTGTTTAGTTGCTCATTTTCCCCCATGAATAATGTAATCAGCTGAAAGTATGGAAACCGAACTAGCCCTCTGATGTGTAGAGGGGAAGGGGGAAATTTAACTGGATGTTAACGTGTGCAGCTTAGTTGGAAGTGGGAAGTTGAGTCGAATTAGGGCTCCTAATCATCTGAGCCATCTAATTTTTGTCCCCCTTTCAGCACTGATTGCCACCAACATTCTCTTGGTTGATGAGATCATGCAAGCTGGAATGTCTTCTCTGAAAGGTTGAATTGAAGCTTCCTCTGTATCTGAGTCTTGAAGACTGTGCAAAGTGATCCTGAAGAATACAGCTGTGGAATTTTTGTCCAAGCTTCAAATGAGTTTCAAGGGAATTTTCCGTATGAAAAAAGGAGAGAACACTGGCATCTGTTGAAGTTCTGAAATTATAATTACAGTATTTTTTTAAAATTGCACTGACGTGTATACACATAAAGCAGGTCTTTCACCCAGTAAACAGGATGTTTTGCTTTAGCAGCAGTGACATAGAATTCCATGTTAGATAAGCATGTATTACGTACCTTATTAAATACTCCTTGAAAAAGCAGATTTTAATGGTTTAATTTTATGTGGACATGTGTTAAATTATTCAACGGTACCCTATTGTTAAGCATTTGGTTTTAAATTTTTTATGCTAATATAAATAACGCTTAAGTAATTTAAAATTTTGGAAGCATCCCCTGTTAAATTTCTGAGTAAATTTATTGATCAGTTGGTCTTTTCACACTTTAGAAATAGCTTTGCTAAAATGCTCCCCCTACAAAGTTGTAGGAAATGGGAAGAGGAGTAAACTAGAGGCAAGGGAGTTGAGAGAGCTGGAAGGCATGGTGGCTAAGGGCTACGGTTATCAGGAGAAATTTGAGATTTGTAGGCTGACTGTATTTTCAAGCTTCTGAACTTTTATGCAAAATATTCATCCCAAAGCCTCTAGCGTCATAGTTTTCTCACCCAAATTACTATGTTTCCACAAGATTTATATAGTTGGTCTATCTCTGTGGTCCTTGAAGGTGAAGTTGGTGTTACTAGGCTGTGTTTTGGGGGCTCAGCAGTGACCTGGAGTGTGCAAATAAATGTTAAGTTGAAACTACCTTTGTGGTCTTGCAATGGTTTGACACACAGAAGCAATCTTAAAGGGAATGAAAACTGTCCAACCGTTCAAAAAGTAGTGAAGGGGCCTCTAGGGACCCTCCGCGTGCTTTTCCTTACTTCTCTGGGCGGCCCTGCAGGTGGTATGGCCACTCCTACCCCTCGAGTCCGTCAGTTTCCCCCGCCGAACTGTTGGAACTGTTGGGTGAGGGGCGGTGGTGGAGCAGCATGCGCATGTGTGGAGGAGGCGACTGCCACCGTGGTGCGTGAGGGCAGATGAGCAGCGGGGCCGTGGTTGTGCGCGGCGTGGCGTGCCAGTCCTGATGCCAGCATGGGTTGTTCACCGCTGCTGTCCCTGCTGTCGCTCCTGGTTGGTGCCTGGCTCAAGCTAGGTCATTGAACCGCCGGCCACCCCGGGGGCGCTGGGAAAGCGGATGGGGCCCTCTGCCCGCTTCCGGGATGCGCCTGCAGCCGCTGGCTGGGGAGGTCGCTCTCCGTGCGCATGGTGCCTCACCGCCTTGTGCTTTCAACTTCTTGGTCTGGAATCTTTCAAACTTATAAAAGGGAAAGAGAGGCCGGGCACGGTGGCTCACACCTGTAATCCCAGCACTTTGGGAGGCCGAAGCGGGTGGATCACTTGAGGTTAGGAGTTGGAGACCAGCCTGGCCAACATGGTGAAACCCCGTCTCCACAAAAAATTAGCCGGGCGTGGTGGCGTAGTCCTGTAATCCCAGCTACTCAGGAGGCTGAGGCAGGAGAATCGCTTGAAGCCAGGGGGCGGAGGCTGCAGTGAGCCGAGATTGTGCCATTGCACTCCAGCCTGGGCGATAGAGCGAGACTTTTTCTCAAAAAAAAAAAAAGGAAAGAGGAGAATGTAACGAGGAACGACCCCTGCCCCCACGTACTCGTGGGCCAGCTTAAAGAGCTGCCAGTTTGTGGCCAGTCCTGCTCCTGCGGAATCGCACTCTCCCCGTCTCCTGGAGCCGTTTTGAAGTGGGTCCAGATATATCCCATTTTATTCTACACCTTCAGCTGGAATAGTCAAAAGAAGTCACGAAAAAATAATTACCTTCTCTCACCTAAAAAACTGACAGTGCTGCTTAATAATATATCCAGTCTGTTCAAATTCATCTATTATCTCATAAAGGGTTTTTAACGTTTGCTGGCTGAATTAGGGACAAAATAAAGCTCATACATTGCAATTGTATGTTATTTCTTAATTCCGATTCAATCTATTTCCCTACTTACTCCTTTTATTTGTTTTTTTTTTTTTGGTGGGGCCGGGGGGCAAGGTCTCACCGTGTTGCCCAGGCTGGAGTGCAGTGGTGCCATCATAGCTCACTGTGGCCTCAAGCAATCCCTGCCTCAGCTTCCCAAAGTGCTGGGATTACAGGCCTGAGACACCACACCAGGATGATCCATTTTTTCCCCTTGGCGATATATTTGTTGAAGAAACTGAAAATAGGCCGGGCACGGTGGCTTACGCCTGTCATCCCAGCACTTTGAGAGGCCAAGGCAGGCGGATCACAAGGTCAGGAGTTCAAGACCAGCCTGGCCAATATGATGAAACCCCGTCTCTACTAAAAATACAAAAAATTAGCTGGGCATGGTGGCACGCACCTGTAGTCTTAGCTACTCAGGAGGCTGAGGCAGGAGAATCGCTTGAACCCTGGAGGCAGAGGTTGCAGTGAGCCGAGATCGCACCACTGCACTCCAGCCTGGGCAACAGGGCAAGGCTCTGCCTCAAAAAAGAAAAAGAAAAAGAAAATGGATGAAATCAGTGTGAATGTGTCAGAATAAGAGAACCAAAGATAGGATCTTGAGGAACATCAAAAGACCAGGACTCTGCCTTGAAAGAAGTTACAGTGCTTAGACATCCTTTCTTGGAAAGACACTGAAGTGGTGCATCGAGCTGAAGAAATGTGGCCTATTGGGAACAGCACCGTAAAGAGACCCGAATCTAGTCCTGTCACCTGCTAACCAGCTCTTTAAGTCATACTTTTTTGGGGGGTCTTGGTTTCCTCCTGTGGAATAAGGAGTTTGAAGCAAAGACCCTTTTTTATTTATTTTGAGACAGTCTCACTGTCGCCCAAGCTGGAGTGCAATGGCACGATCTTGGCTCACTACAACCTCTGCCTCCCAGATTCAAGTGATTCTCCTGCCTCAGCCTCCCAAGTAGCTGGGATTACTGGTGTGCATCATCGTGCCTGGCTAATTTTTTTCTTTTTTTGAGATGGAGTCTCACTCTGTTGCCCAGGCTGGAGTGCAGTGGCGCAATCTTGGCTCACTGCAAGCTTTGCCTCCTGGGTTCACGCCATTCTCCTGCCTCAGCCTCCCGAGTAACTGGGACTATGGGTGCCCGCCACCACGCCCGGATAATTTTTCTGTAGTTTTAGTAGAGATGGGGTTTCACCTTTTTAGCTAGGATAGTCTCGATCTCCTGACCTTGTGATCCGCCCGCCTCGGCCTCCCAAAGTGCTGGGATTACAGGCGTGAGCCACCACACCCAGCCTAATTTTTGTATTTTTAATAGAGACGGGGTTTCACCATGTTGGCCAGGCTGGTCTTTAACTCTTGACCTCAGGTGACCTGCCCGCCTCTGCCTCCCAAAGTGCTGGGATTCCAGACGTGAGCCACCACACCTGGCCGGTCCTTTTTAATTCTATGATTTTTCTGAGGCATTCAAACAAGTCTAAAGGTGATCATTTAACTATTTGGCGATAACCATTGCGCATTTATGGCAGGAGCCAGGGATACACTGTCAAAAATAGGTATGTATTATATACTTCCCTTCTGGAGCATGTAATGATGAGAATCACTAAGAACTGATAAGAGTTCAGTAAGTGGAGAGGAAGAGGCAGAGAAACAGCATGAGCAGAAGGATGGGTAGAAAATGCTAGATGTATTTTAGGGTAGTGTCTCAATTTGCCTAGGTGGGGCAAGGGTTTGTGTAGAGGAAGAAAGAGGTAAGTGCAAACCTATCATGTGCTCAACATTTCACCCATGCTGTTTTATTACTATCTTTTTATTTTTTATTTTTTGAGACAGGGTCTCACTCTGTCACCCAGGCTGGAGTGCAGTGACACGATCATAGCTCACTGCAACCTTGAACTCCTGGGCTCAAGTAATCCTCCTGCCTTAGCATCTGCACCCTGTCTCTGAGCCATTGCACCCGGTTCCGTGTTACTTTAATTGATACAGCTACTACCTAAGAGACAGTGAGATACTATCCCCATTTTTCATACTTATTTTTTTTCTTTTATCAACAAGCTACAGTTGTCCATAGGTATCCCCATTTTTCAGATGAAGAAATTGAATCTCAGCCGGGCATGTTGGCTCACACCTGTAATCCCAGCACTTTGGGAGGCTGAGGTGGAAGGATCACTTGATCTCAGGAGTTTGAGACCAGCCTGAGCAACATAACAAAACCCCATCTCTACAAAAAATACAAAAATTAGCCAGGCATGGTGGTGCACACTTGTGGTCCCAGCTACTCAGGAGGCTGAGATGGGAGGATTGCTTGAGCCCACGGGGGCAGAGGCTGCAGTGAGCCAAGACTGCATGACTGCACTCCAGCCTGGGTGACACAGTGAGATCCTGTCACAAAAAAAAAAAAAAAAAAAAAAAAAAAAGAAAAGAAATTGAATCTCAGATTAAGAAATTTGCCTAAGGTTTCCCATTAAACTAAGTGGCAGCACAAGAATGTGAAGGCAAACAAAACGCAAAAGGAATTTAAAGCCAGATTTTTAAACCTCCACATTTTTTGTTTTGTTATACCATCATGAGTATTGCATATGATCCAAATATTACCACTTGTTTTATATATATGCATGTATTAGCGATAACTCTCCTTTTTATCTGCAGGAAATGGACAGGCTACTAGCATGGTCCAACTGCCAGGTGGGAGATTCCTGATGGGAACAAATTCTTCAGACGGCAGGGATGGTGAAGGCCCTGTGTGGGAGGCGACAGTGAAACCCTATGCTATCGACATATTTCCTGTCACCAACAAAGATTTCAGGTACATCAGGTGTTCTTCCAGGAGGAATGAAGGCCCTCTCTAATCTCATTCTTTTTTTCTTTCTTTTTTTTTAGACTGAGTCTCACTCTGTCACCCAGGCACTGGAGTGCAGTGGCGCAATTTCGCTCACTGCAACCTCCGCCTCCCGGGTTCAAGCGACCCTCTTGCCTCAGCCTCCCAAGTAGCTGGGATTACAGGTGCTCACCACCACACCCACCTAATTTTTGTATTTTTAGTGGAGACGGGGCTTCACCATATTGGCCAGGCTGGTCTCGAACTCCTGATCTTGTGATCCACTCACCTCGGCCTCACAAAGTGTTGGGGTTACAGGTGTGAGCCACTGCGCCTGGCCTAATTCTTAATATTTAAAGGGAAACTAACTTGTTCACTGTCACATGTCATCTTTGCAGTGTACTATGGGATAAGTGTTATCTATGTTATTCAGATGAAGAATCTGAAATCCAAACAAGTTTGACTGACCCTGTCAGGCAGTGGATGAGCTTGGCCTGGAACTGAAATCCCTGGGCTCTTGAGTCAGTCTGTGCATTTTCCATTACACTGGGCATAGCACTGAGAAATATAAGCAAATGCCAGTCACTCAACAGAACCCTATTCTACATGCGGAAAGGGATTGGGAGAAGGGACATCATAGTAGAGAGTCCCTTAAATTCCCCTTATAGGACAGGTGTGGTGGCTCACACCTGCAACGTGAGCACTTTAGGAAGCCGAGGCAGCAGGATTGCTTGAGCTCAGGAGTCTAAGACCAGCCTGGCAACACAGGGAGACCCTATCTCTGCTAAAATAAGTAAGCATATAAATATACATATTATGTATATAAATGTATATGTAACAATCCATCTTACCCTGACAATCTGCCTGCTGAAACTTACTAAACCATACCAAACTATATGAATTTATTTTTATTATTATTGTTATTATTTGAGACAGGGTCTGGCTCGTCACCCAGGCTGAAGTTCAGTGGTATGATCTCAGCTCAATACAGCCTCTGCCTCCCGGGCTCAAACCATCCTCCCATCTCAGCCTCCTGAGTAGCTTGGACTACAGGCGTGCACTACAATGCCCAGCTTATTTTGTGCTTTTGATAGAGACAGGGTTTTGCCCTGTTGCCCAGGCTGGTCTCGAACTCCTGGGCTCAAGCAATCCTCCTGCCTTGGCCTCCCAAAGTGCTGGGATTATAGGTGTGACCCACTATGCCTGGCCTTGAAAATCCATTTTATTATTTTTACTTTTTTATTTTTTTTGAGACGGAGTCTCGCTGTCACCCAGGCTGGAGTGCAGTGGCACGGTCTCGGCTCACTGCAAACTCTGCCTCCCGGGTTCACGCCATTCTCCTGCCTCAGCCTTCCCAGTAGCTGGGACTACAGGCGCGCGCCACCACGCCCGGCTTTTTTTTTTTTTTTTTTGACGGGGTTTCACCGTGTTAGCCAGGATGGTCTCAATCTCCTGACCTCGTGATCCGCCCGCCTCGGCCTCCCAAAGTGCTGGGATTACAGGCGTGAGCCACCGTGCCCAGCCGAAAATCCATTTTATTTATTTACTTATTTAGGTGTGACCCACCATGCCTCGCCTTGAAAAATCTTATTTATTTATTTAGAGACAGAGTTTTGCTCTTGTTGCCCAGGCTGGAGTGCAATGGCGCGATGTCGGCTCACTGCAACCTCCACCTCCCGGGTTCAAGCAATTCTCTGCCTCAGCCTCCCGAGTAGCTGGGATTACAGGCGCCCGCCACCAAGCCCAGCTAATTTTTGTATTTTTAGTAGAGACGGGGTTTCACCATGCTGGCCAGGCTGGTCTTCAATTCCTGACCTGGTGATCCACCCACCTCGGCCTCCCAAAGTGCTGGGATTACAGGTGTGAGCCACCGCGCCCGGCCAATCTCTTATATAAATTTTTAAAAAGATGTTTTCTTCGTTTCCTAGCCCCTTCTACCCACTTACAAAGTTCCAAAGGCTTTAATGCTATTGCAACGGCAGTCAGAGGTCAAGCTGGCGGGGGTGCGGTGCAGATCCCTAATGCGGGGCAGCCTCAAAGGGGGCCGACCCTGCCCAGCACGAATGGCACCGGGCGGTGGGGACGCTCCCGAGGTCCCCGGAACATGGCTGGGGGAAGTACTGGGGGGTGCACACACCCAGGCTCAGCTGAGGCGAGTGCGCGGCCAGGGCTGCAGCTGGCGCTGGCTGGCACTTGCGCTGGCCACTGAGGAGCTTCTGGGCGACCCTGCGCTCATGCCTACCAGGCGCCAGCCGGTAGGTGCGCAGCGCCTGCTCGAGCAGCGTCAGGCCTTTGCTGCGCGGACCCCGCAGGCCGGGAAGTCAGCAGGCAGTAGTAGTCCAGGTGGTCGTAAAGCTCCTCCTCATAGCTTATGGGTGGCGGCGGCTGGGCTGAAGACTGCGGACAGGACGTCTCGCCGGGCCGCCTGTGGTCACTCTCCCGCGCAGGCGCCCTCCTGGAAGACCCAGCACCTCGAGTTCCGATTGGCTCTGCGTGAGGGGCGGGCCTTTGCGACATCTTGGGGGGGCGCCTTCGGTGACGTCACAGGGGCGGGTCTTCTGCTACGTCACAGGGGCTGTACAGAGCCTGGAGCTGGGGAGTCTTCTCAGAGTGGAGCCTGGTAACCGCGACCTCCCCGCCAGTTCCTGTGTGTTGCTGGCTGGAAAGGGATAGTTAACAAACTCCCACCCAGCACAGTATTTATGTCGGTCAAAAATGGAAAACTATGTCCGGGCGCGGCCGAGGTGGGAGGATCCCTTCAGGCCAAGAGCAGCCTAGCAATATGGCGCAACCCCATCTCTGTAGTCCAACCTCAGTCTCCCAGCTACTTGAACCCCAAGATTCAAGGCTCCAATGAGCTATGATCTCACCACAGCACTCCTGCCTGCGAGACTGAGGTAAACCCTGTATAAAAAAATAAAAAAGAAAACTATCCAAGTGTACAACCGGGAGGGACTGCTTAA
>NW_026652276.1:104511144-104523506 GCF_009828535.3 Hylobates moloch | reverse complement strand
GCAGGAGGATAACTTGAGGCCAGGAGCTGAAGCCTGCAGTGAGCTATGATCATCCCACTGCTCTCCATCCTGAGCAATAGAATGAAGCCATGTCTCTACATAGCTAGCTAGCTAGGTAATTGATACGTAGTTTTCTATCGGAAATTTTTTTCCTAGACTTGAACATGTTTTTCTAAAGTAGCATTCAACACATCAGCATTTTACGGTGTTATTAGTTGTTAATATGATTATGTTTTTCTGAAATACAGTATTCCTTTCAAAAGCAGTTTTGTCTTTCAAAGCACATACATAGGTCCTCCAGTGAATTTGTCTGATGTTGGCGACCTTTGCTTTCTGATGACTGAGTCAACAGTATCTGTTTCATAAATAATGTAGCCCTATTTTTTTTTGCGACAGAGTCTTGCTCTGTTACCCAGGCTGGAGTGCAGTGGTGTGATCTCTGCTCACCGTAACTACCGCCTCCTGGGTTCAAGCGATTCTCCTGCCTCAGCTTCCTGAATAACTGGGATTACAGGTGCCATCACATCTGGCTAATATCTTTTTGTTTTTATTTTTGAGACGGAGTTCGCTCTTGTTGCCCAGGCTAGAGTGCAATGTCGCCATCTCGGCTTACTGCAACCTCCACCTCCCGGGTTCAAGCGATTCTCCTGCCTCAGCCCCCCAAGTAGCTGGGATTACAGGCATGCGCCACCACGCCTGGCTAATTTTGTATTTTTAGTAGAGACAGGGTTTCTCCATGTTGGTCAGGCTGGTCTTGAACTCCCGACCTCAGGTGATCCACTCACCTCAGCTTCCCAAAGTGACAGGTGTGAGCCCCCGCGCCCGGCCTAATTTTTGTATTTTTAGTAGAGATGGGGTTTCACCATGTTGGCCATCATGGTCTTGAATTCCTGACCTCAAGTGATCGGCCTGCCTTGGCCTCCCAAAGTGTTGGAATTACAGGCATAAGCCAACATGCCCGGCCAGCCCTATTTCTTTAAGCATATACATTTTGCACTTGTTAACAGTATTTGAACATACAATTATCCCGCTTCCCTTGTTTATGTATGTTTGAATTTTGTATAAGCTTAAATATTTTTTCCAATCTAAGCTTTATTATATCCCCTTTCTTCTATATTGGTATAATTTTAGGTGGCTGTCTTTGTTGAAAGTTTTTTCTGAAAAGCCTTAAAACAGAATATAGTTATTGGCAGCAATTTCAGAGTTATTTGAGGGCAAGTGGAGATTTATAATGATGATTCAAATGAAGCAAACTAAAAAGTAATGAAGCAAGACAGAGGATAAAGCAGTATTCACTTGAGCACATCCCAAAAAAATAAAATTTCAAATGTAACTAGAAAAAGGTATGCTGAAGATCGTAATACAGGAATAATTATTAATATTCAAAATAGCTTTAAAGCTGCTCACCTTTTGAATGTTGGGAATTGACCAGGAGGTGGCTGTAACCTAAGATGGTTCCTTCAGTAATGACCATTTTCTTTTTCAACATGGTGATGATTCTCCACCTTCTAAGAGACCAAAGACCAACGAACCACCACAGCAACCAGTTCCGGAACCTGCCAGTGATGGGCAATGGAAAGTGAGGGAGTTCAACTCTGGTAAGTTCTCAGTGAAATCCACAACTTTTTCCTTCATCTTCTGGACTCTCAATGTGGCTGATGAAAGTTACAACATGCTCATCTACAGGGGAAATGCTTTAGCATTGTAAAGCCAGGAGCTTTTTGAAAGTCACATTATAGACATTGTTTAAACATGGTTTGAATTCACCAAAGCATAGGACATTGTTTCATCTCATATTAATTAGTTGGCTCAAAATTAGTGTTAATGACTTAGTAATTCAATGGTTTCTCTTAGCTTTAAAACCTTCTTTATTTCAGAACTATTTCACCTCTTGGTTTTCATTTTTGCTGTGTGTCACTGCCTGCCAGCTGCTAATGTGTTAACTCCCAGTGGATCATGTGTCCTGTGAAGGGACTGAATGAGATATTAATGGCAAATTATGTTGATGATTCATATTTTGAATATAAATAGATCATTAAGCTTGTATACATTTTGAAAATAGTATGTTAATATTCTATTATGTCATAGTCACAATGATTGGCTACATATTGAATTTATATGTACATTAAGTTGTTGTATGTTTATGTTCTTTAGCATTCTAACTTGCAACTGTATATCTGTTAAGTCTTTTTTTTTTTTTCCAAGAAGATCAGACTCTGATTTATTGAGGCATCTGTTTGATGCCAAGTTAAGTGGCCCAGGCTCTGTGTAGGGGGTGAGGTTAACGCAGGAAGAAGGATGGTGAGGGGCAAGGGTGCCAGGATTAGGTTGGAATGAGGCTCCCCAAGTTTCCCTGGCCCTGGCCGGTTGTGCTGCTAGACTGAGCATCTGATGAGCTTGCAAGAGTGACTCCGAGAGGTGGGTGGTCCAGGGGCTAGGGCAGGGACTTTGGAGTCACGCTGTTGGCTTTGAATCCAGACTCCTACAATTGGTAGCTGTGACATTTCCATGCCTCGGTGACCTGCAGAACTGAGCCCTGTCTGAGCCAGGTCCCATCCAGGCACTGCGGATCCCTCCAGAGTTAAACCACCCCAGGTTGCTCACTATCTGCTGCCTTCTCAAGCAGATCCTTGTCTCCTTGGAGGCCTTCACAATCCAGTGGAGGAGGCGAAACTCATCTGCCTCTGTCCCTCTGGGTGCGCCTCATGCCAGGTGCATCTGTGGACATGGGCCATGCTCCTGGGCTTCCAAAGTTGGAGAAAGTTGCCAGGCTCAGGTGGCTATATCAGAGCAGCTGCTACCCTCTGGACACAGTGACGAAAGAACACTCTGGGCGTAGAGCCCTGGTCTGGGGCACTGGGCAAGGCTCTTGCACTTCTCTGAGCCCGTTTCCCCATCTGGAAAGTGTGCTGATTGAGTCTCCCTTTGGGCACTGAGGGCTCAGTGTTAGTTTGAGAGCCAGCATCTGGGGTTTAGGCTGTAATTCCCCTTCAGCCCCATAGCTGGGGGGATTCAGGGACTTTGTCGGGATTACCCTAGGCATCAGTCCAGCTTCCTGCTCCTGGCTTGGGCTCAGCATCTGAAGTAGTTTGGGGGCAGGTGGTCTTGGTGGGGGTTGGGGCTTTTCCCCAGACTTAGGTCACACCCAGAGCCAGAAATCTTGACACCTGCTCTGGGCTAAGGATGCATCTGGCCCCCAGGGTGCAGGTAACTGCCCATCTTACCTGGTTTCTGCCTGCCAGGGCCAATCTTCAGACATCGGGACTTCCCAGCCTATCCCACCTCCCTCTGGCCAGCCTTGAATCCTCGTGGGTCCAGCACTTTTTCCAGGCCGTCTCCTGGTTGTCCTCCTGCCCCAAGGCCTGACTCATGCTGCTCCCCCTCCCACTCACCATGACCCACAAGGACCACTCCACACCCAGCTCAGCCCCATCCCCTTGGATAGTCCTTTCTCTTTCCTCAGGCGACCAGGTGCATATCTTGGTGTCAGGACCTTCCCTGCACCTGGGAATGCCTACTGGTCACCTCGGTCACAGAGACCAAGGCATTTACTTGATATGAGTGCCTATGGTTCATTGTCTACATGGCCAGGGAGGGAGTCAACGATAGGCTTTTCACTTGCTGCAAGGGCCAGTTCTCCTGGCCCCATGGCCCTAGGGATGGAGGATGCTGCAGGATACACACCCCTCACTTCCCAGCTGAGGACTGTGGGCCATCTCAGGGCGATTTCACAGTCACCACATGCCCCACCCCCTCAGCTCTGCAAATACCAAGCAGCGCAGCCTGCCTAGGGGACAGTGGGCTCAGGACTGCCCAGGTGGACTCAAGACTGCCCAGGTAGCCCCCAGAGTGCCCTTGGCAGGCCCCTCACCTAGCTGCTCCCACAGCTCTGTAGCAAGAGTCTAACCTTTTTTGAGTGTGGAGCCTGCTGAGAATGAGAGCTGTGGGCCATTTTCCCAGAAACGCATGTGCACGCTCTCTACACAAAACCTTGCATTGTTTCAGGGGGCTCACACCTCCCTAAGTGCCCAGTTATTGAACCCCTCGGACCTGAGAATGAGAAACTTTGCCTCAATAGAGTCTTTCTGTGTTGCCCGGGCTGGAGTGCAGTGGCACAACCTCAGCTCACTGCAACCTCTGCCTGCCGGGTTCATGCAATTCTCCTGCCTCAGCCTCCTGAGTAGCTGGGACTACAGGTGCACGCCTACCACTCTTAGCGAATTTTTTGTATTTTTAGTAGAGATGGGGTTTCACCATGTTGGCCAGGATGGTCTAGATCTCTTGACTTTGTGATCCGCCCGCCTCAGCCTCCCAAAGTCCCAGGCATGAGCCACCATGCTGAGTCAGGGTCCCTCTTAAACTTGTATTTTTAAGGTCTGGGGTCCCTCTTACTTAATCTTTTTTTTTTTTCTTTTTTTGAGATGGAGTCTTGCTCTGTCACCCAGGCTGGCAGTGGCGCAGCCTCGGCTCACTGCAACGTCCGCCTCCTGGGTTCAAGTGATTCTCGTGCCTCAGCCTCCTGAGTAGCTGGGACTACAGGCACCTGCCACCACGTCTGGCTAAGTTTTGTATTTTTGGTAGAGACGGGGGGGCGGAGGCAGGGGGTTGGGGAGGGGAGGGGGGATTTTGCTTTGTTGCCCGGAGCACAAAGTGATCCGCCCACCTCTGCTCCCAAAGTGCTAGGATAACAGGCCTGCACCACTGCACCCAGCCACTGTAAAGCCTTATTTCCACACAGCTGAGACATGTTTTAGGAAGTTTGCCAAAAGACCTCTGGAGACCTCCTCATTGTGGCCTCCCTGTAGTCGTGTTTAATTTGATTGATCTTTTCTGCCCTCCTGCTTTTCAGAAATTAAAAGGCTAAAAAGAGGTATTAAACTTTAAAACTTCTCTTATAGTGTCCCATTAAACTAATTCTAAGAACCACCAAAAAAGGGAAAAATGTTTTCGAAAGCAGTAAAATGATATGGACTGTTAGTATGTAAAATATAGGAAATAAGTCATTATGTATTAGTGCTGCTCTGACATAGGGACATATTATTGAGAATCAGCTTTTGCTCAGTTTTCAGAGAAATGGAATAATCATATCGCTAATCTGTGTAAACAAGTTGAAGAATTGTCTGACAGAAAATACAGTATGTTTAAATTGGAAAAGTCCTGTAATACTTTGTTCATAAGCATTTACACAATGGGGTTATTGTTCATCGTGGGGGTACTGTGGACAAGCCCAGGGCTGCTGGTGAGTCATGCCATCCTTACACGTCTCTCCTTTTAAGGTGCCTTGTAGTTTCTGTCTAAATATTAGAAACATTCTTTGTTTCTAGATTACTGCAAAACTAAGGAAAAGTTTTATTTCTTTAGCATTTCTTTTAAACTTTCAGCATGGATATTGGGGATTTATTTACATATTTATTGCAAAGCCCTGGATCTTAGAGATTTAATTGAATATTATTTTTTGAAACTAATTGTTTCTCTTAATCTGCTTTGTTAAATTCGGTATTCACCAAGATGCCCCTATTGTCTCTACTTTTATCTTTTTTTTTTTTTTTTTTTGGATAGAGTCTCACACTGTTGCCCAGACTGCAGTGTAAGGTGCAATCTCAGCTCACTAAAACCTCCACCTCCCGAGTTCAGGCGATTCTCCTGCCTCAGCCTCCTGAATAGTTGGGATTACAGGCAATTCTGCTGCCTCATCCTCCCAAGTAGCTGGGATTATAGGGATGTGTCAACACGCCCAGCTAATTTTTATATTTTTGTAGAGACAGGGTTTCACCATGTTGGCCAGGCTGGTCTCGAACTCCTGACCTCAAGTGATCCACTTGCCTCGGCCTCCCAAAGTGCTGGGATTACAGGCGTAAGCCACCACACCCGGCCTATGTTTTTATTATATTGTTAATTTAGTACTATTCTGAGTAAAAATAATTTGCTATTACAGTTTTATAAATTCACTATGACAATTTTATAAATGTCAGTGCTTTTTATAAAGTGAAACAGATTATGTTGTGGGGCTTTTGTTGTGATGGTGATTTATTATTTAAAGACAGTAACATTCAGTTGTGAAATTATAAAAACAATCTTCACATTTTATATATATATATTTTTTTTTTTTTTTGAGAGAGAGTTTTGCTTTTGTTGTTCTGGCTGGAGTGCAATGGCGCAATCTCGGCTCACGGCAACCTCCGCCTCCCAGGTTCAAGTGATTCTCCTGCCTCAACCTCCAGAGTAGCTGGGACTACAGGTGTGCACCACCACGCGCAGGTAATTTTTGTACTTTTAGTAGAGACAGGGTTTCACCATGTTGGCCAGGATGGTCTTGATCTCTTGACCTCGTGATCTACCTGCCTCAACCTCCCAAAGTGCTGGGATTACAGGCGCAAGCCACCACGCCTGGCCCACATTTTATAATTTTAAAGCAGTATTAATGGTAATTGCCTTAGAGAAAGATGCTTTTGTTGTGATATATAAGTATGATATTCAAGTATAGTGTACAGCAAAGGACATTAAACCTAAGTCAGCACTAATGTGTTATATGATACACTTGAAACTTTAGTACAAATATTAATGTTTAGCAAATAGACCTTAACATATAATGATAGCAAAAAAATGGAGCTGTTCAGATGAGAGACCACTGGTTATGTCTGATTTTAATACTCCCTATGCTCTTTTTCTTTTTTTCCTTTGAGACAGAGTCTTGCTCTGTCACCCAGGCTGGAGTGCAGCAGCATGATCACGGCTCACTGCAACCTCCACCTCTCAGGTTCAAGCGATCCTCCCACCTCAGCCTCCCTAGTAGCTGGGACTACAGGTGAGAGCCACCATGCTCAGCTAATTTTTGTATTTTTAGTAGAGACGGGGTTTCGCCATGTTGGCCAGGCTGGTCTCAAACTCCTGACCTCAGGTGCTCCACCTGCCTTGGCCTCCCAAAGTGTTGGGGTTACAGGCATGAGTCACCACACCTGGCCACCTCTTGACTTTTTATAGCTGTTGTATTATTTTAATCGTGAGTAAATAAATGCAGTTGAAATGATGCAGTTCAGGAGAATCTTCTGCTTCTCTTACTAAAAAAAATATTTTTTTAAGTCCAATAAAGTTACACTAATGTTTATGTGTGGAAAATATTACCTTTTCCAGCCGGGTGCAGTAGCTCACACCTGTAATCCCAGCACTTTGGGAAGCTGAGGTGGGTGGATCACCTGAGGTCAGGTGACCAATATGGTGAAACCCCATCTCTACTAAAAACAAAAGAAACTAGTCGGGCATGGTGGTGGGCGCCTGTAGTCCCAGCTACTTGGGAGGCTGAAACAGGAGAATTGCTTCAACCCAGGAGGCAGAGGTTGCAGTGAGCCGAGATCGTGCCATTGCACTCTAATACTCTGTCTCAAAAAAAAAAAAAGAAAATATTACCTATTCCATTTAGTACTATATGTTTTAAATGATATTAGCTGGTATTTTTTTTTGGCTTTATAATGTGGTTCAGATTTCTGTAGAAATTCTGGCTGTATCTACATTGCCTTAAAGTAATGGGATATTTCTTTTTTTCTTTTTCTTTTTTCTTCAGCTGGAGTTTCACTCTTGTCACCCATGCTGGAGTGCAATGGTGTGATCTCGGCTCACTGTAACCCCTGCCTCCCAAGTTCAAGTGATTCTCCTAGCTAAGCCTCTTGAGTGGCTGGGATTACAAGCACCTGCCACAATGCCTGGCTAATTTTTGTATTTTTAGTAGAGATGGGTTTCACCGTGTTGGCCAGGCTGGTCTTGAACTCCTGACCTCGTGATCTGCCTGCCTCAGCCTTTCAAAGTGTTGGGATTACAGTCGTGAGCCACCGTGCCCAGCCTGTCTTTTCTTTCCAAAGCCACCTTGGTGATTAAATGTTAAATATGTACTAGTGGATATTACTTTGCTGAATATTGCCTAGTGAATATTAGGTATTTATTCTCACCTTGCAGACTTGAACTTGTGAATTCAACACGTGAAGATTTACAACTTGATAAACCAGCTTCAGGAGATAGGTCTTCAGTCTTAAGTCAGATTAGAAGGTTATGTGAAATAATTATTTAATGCTTAACATTGACTTTTTAATGGTATCTTCCACATGAAATAATATTCCTCCAACATTTAATTACATGCCAGGACAGGAGAATTCATGTTGTCAAAATTCTAATACTCTCTAGAACAGTAAACTCATTTTATTTTTATTAACCCATTATAAATACATGTAAATGTTGCATTTGTAGGTAGACAGAACTAAAAGAACAATATTTTTCCTACTTTTGAGATGCAAAATTTATCTGGCATAATGCATTGACAGGTTATTATTGAAGCTTGCACCAGACAGCTGAGCAAACATTCATCAAATGTCCATGATACCCAGGACATAGAGGCTTCCTTTTAGAGTATGGAGCCATGCATATCATCTCTTAATTGTTAGATGTGTTTTGAAAGAAATAGAAATATAACTGATTTTCTTATTTGTTTTGGCTCTGGAGTAGAGTGGGGACAAAACAGAATGGAATCACACTGTTTAGATTTACTAAAATGGAAGGATTGCAGCGAGATTATATCCCTAGTCTCCCCATAGCAAATGGCACCTGCTAGCTGTTTTTTTTTTTTTTTTTTTTTTTTGAGATGGAGTTTTGCTTTGTCACCCATGCTGGAGTGCAGTGATGTGATCTCAACTCATTGCACCCTCCACCTCCCAGGTTCAAGCAATTCTCCCTGCCTCAGGCTCCCAAGTAGCTGGGATTACAGGCACCTGCCACCACACCTGCCTAATTTTTGTATTTGTAGTAGAGCTGGGGTGTCACCATGTTGGCCAGGCTGTTCTTGAACTCCCAGCCTCAGGTGATCTGCCCTCCTCAGCCTCCCAAAGTGCTGGGATTACAGGTGTCAGCCACTGCACTCGGCCTGCTAGTGGTTCTTGAGCACACTGAGTTCTGCTTTTTCCCAGCTGTAATGAATGTCTGGTTCTTCCTTTTTTGTGCAGTGTGTGTCAGCATTGTTTCAGTAATAAATACATTCTGGATCTTAGAAATAATTTTAGTCACAGGAAAAGAAAAAATAATACTGCCTATTTTATAATAATAATATTTAATAACCCAAGCTATTAAACCCATTAAATTGAGAAAACTTGTATTCCTGTGATTTCGACAGTAAAGGAAGAATGGTATGCCAGAATTACTAAATGAAGAAAGATGGTGGATCAGCTTTTCTGCAAAAAAATTTGGTAAGTCTCTTTTTTCCCCTTTCAACTAAAGTATATTCCTGAGTAATGTTTTTTATAATGTTGTTTTATTTTAGGAAAGTAAATATAATGAGCAGGACTCAGCTCCGGTTTTTTCTTACTGTTTTGTTTTTGAGACAGAGTTTCGCTCATGTTACCCAGGCTGGAGTGCAGTGGCGCAGTCTCGGGTCACTGCAACCTCCGCCTCCCAGATTGAAGTGATTCTCCTGCCTCAGTCTCCCAAGTAGCTGGGATTACTGGCACCTGCCACCATGCCCAGCTAATTTTTGTATTTTTAGTAGAGATGTAGTTTCACCTTGTGGGCCAGGCTGGTCTCGAATTCCTGACCTCAGGTGATCCACCCACCTCAGCCTCCCAACATGCTGGGATTACAGTTGTGAGCCACCACGCCCAGCCTCTCTATTTTTTTTTTTTTTTTTTTTTTTTTGAGATGGAGTCCAGGCCGGAGTGCAGTGATGTGATCTCGGCTCACTGCAACCTCTGCCTCCTGGGTTCAAGCAATTCTCCTGCCTCAGCCTCCCTAGTAGCTGGGATCACAGGTGCGTACCACCACACCCAACTAGTTTGCTTTTGTATTTTTAGCAAGACAGGGTTTTACCATGTCGCCAGGCTGGTCTCAAACTCTTGACCTCAGGTGATCCACCTACCTTGACATCCCAGAATGCTGAGATTACAGGTGTGAGCCACCGCACCTGGCCAGGAGTGGGTTATTTTTATGGTTCCCCTTTTTAGACCATATAGGGTAACTTCCTGATGTTGCCATGGCATTTGTAAACTGTCACGGCGTTGGTGGGAGTGTAGCATTGAGGATGACCAGAGGTCACTCTCATCACCATCTTGGTTTCGGTGGGTTTTGGCTGGATTCTTTACTGCAACCCATTTTATCAACAAGGTCTTTATGACCTGTATCTTGTGCTGATCTCCTCTCTCACCCTGTGACTTAGAATGCCTTAACCATCTAGGAATGCAGCTCAGTAGGTCTCAGCCTCATTTTACCCAGCTTCTATTTAAGATCGAGTTGCTCTCGTTCAAACACCTCTGACAGTATTGCTGCTTTCTTTAAGGTTCCTGAAAGGGAGAGAGGAAATCTTAGATTTGTCATTGCTGGGAACCACTGCAAGTATTCAGGAAATATTCACTACTTCCAACCTCATAATCCTGCAGTCATTTGGCACCTGTGAGTCAGGTGCCAGGAACTGGGCAGTGCAGAAGACAGTGCCCTGCCCCGTGCATTCTGGAGCATTCAATCTGTGGGGAAACGTGTAGTAAGTAGGAGATATTTACTCTGTAAGAAGGTATGAGGTCTGGGAAAGAATTAAGTGGAATAAGGGGAATGGGGAGGCAGGGAGTGTGATTGGGGCAGCCTTGATGATATGTGATGAGCACGTTCTGTAGTTGGCCTTGCCTCTTTCTAAACTTCCACTTTTCACTCTCAACTCCAATTGGTTCTTTTTTATTTTATAAAAACTTTGTTAGAATTAGGTTTATATATTTCCTTGTTGAATTAACAGAATAATTTTATTTAACATCAATCTCTAGTGTGACTGAAAGCCTCTAATCCTTTACTGTTATTTGTTTATGGGCATATTTCTTTTTACAGCTATGATAATTATTTCATTTTGTGTGGTTTCTCAAAAATACATATGTTTCTGATCTCAGAGAGTTCCTATACTAGAGCCCTTCAGATTTGGTGCTAATATCATGAAGTAAGAATTTAAGACAAATCTTGAGATGTTAGAGGAAAGGCAATCTAAGAACAAAGACATTTATTATTAATAAATAATTAAATTATTAATTAATTTCAAGTTGACATTTAAGTCGAGGTGTGGAGGTGAAGGAGACAGTTGGATAAATAAGTCTGGAAGTAATGAGAAAGATCTGGCAATAGATACAATTTTGGATTTTGTTTGTTTGTTTTTTTGTTTTTGAGGTGGAGTCTCGCTCTGTCGCCCAGGCTGGAGTGCAGTGGTGGGATCTCGGCTCACTGCAAGTTCCGCCTCCCAGGTTCATGCCATTCTCCTGCCTCAGCCTCCCAAGTAGCTGGGACTACAGGTGCCCACCACCATGCCCTGCTAATTTTTTTTTGTATTTTTAGTAGAGACGGGGTTTCACCATGTTAGCCAAGATGGTCTTGATCTCCTGACCTTGTGATCCACCTGCCTCGGCCTCCCAAAGTGCTGGGATTACAGGCGTGAGCCACCATGCCTGGCCTATAATTTTGGATTTTATAGTTATGTTTCGATAGCAATTGTTGATATCACCAAAATAATTAATCAATGAGCTCCCTGACAGCTCCCTGACTTTTCTTTTTAAAGAAACAGGGTCCACTGGGTGTGGTGGCTCACACCTGTAATCCCAGCATTTTGGGAGGCTGAGGCAGGTGGATCACCTGAAGTGGGGGGTTCGAGACCAGCCTGACCAACATGGAGAAATCCCATCTCTACTAAAAATACTCAATTAGCTGGGCGTGGTGGTGTGCGCCTGTAATCCCAGCTACTTGGGAGGCTGAGGCAGGAGAATCACTTGAACCCAGGAGGCGGAGGTTGCAGTGAGCCAAGATTGCACCATTGCACTCCAGCCTGGACAACAAGAGTGAAACTCCATCCCCCCAAAAAAAAAACAAAGTAAAAAAGAAAAAGAAAAGAAAAGAAACGAAGAAACAGGGTCTCATGTTGTCTGGGATGGACTAGAACTCCTGGGCTCAAGTTATCCTCCTGCCTCAGTCTCCTAAGTAGCTGGGGCTACAGGCACATGCCACCATGCCCAGCTTTGAGCTACTCCCAACCATCAGGTTGCAAAATATTTAAATGTTACATACAGAGGTGCAAGGGAGATCTGTATGTAAATAGCATGATATAAATTGCTTGAATCTTTCTTCTTAGAGTTTTGTTTGGATGTGGCTTCAGAGCAGGGATTAGTCAATTCATTTTTACTTTTTTTTTTTTTTTTTGGTGGATTCTCACTCTGTCGCCCAGGCTGGAGTGCAGTGTCATGATCTTGGCTCACTGCAGCCTCTGCCTCCCAGGTTCAAGCAATTCTCTTGCCTCAGCCTTCTGAGTAGCTGGGACTATAGGTGCCTGCCACAACAACTGGCTGATTTTTTTTTTTTTTTTTTTTTTG
>NW_026652276.1:104378399-104511044 GCF_009828535.3 Hylobates moloch | reverse complement strand
GACTTTTCTTTTTAAAGAAACAGGGTCCACTGGGTGTGGTGGCTCACACCTGTAATCCCAGCATTTTGGGAGGCTGAGGCAGGTGGATCACCTGAAGTGGGGGGTTCGAGACCAGCCTGACCAACATAGAGAAATCCCATCTCTACTAAAAATACTCAATTAGCTGGGCGTGGTGGTGTGCGCCTGTAATCCCAGCTACTTGGGAGGCTGAGGCAGGAGAATCACTTGAACCCAGGAGGCGGAGGTTGCAGTGAGCCAAGATTGCACCATTGCACTCCAGCCTGGACAACAAGAGTGAAACTCCATCCCCCCAAAAAAAAAACAAAGTAAAAAAGAAAAAGAAAAGAAAAGAAACGAAGAAACAGGGTCTCATGTTGTCTGGGATGGACTAGAACTCCTGGGCTCAAGTTATCCTCCTGCCTCAGTCTCCTAAGTAGCTGGGGCTACAGGCACATGCCACCATGCCCAGCTTTGAGCTACTCCCAACCATCAGGTTGTAAAATATTTAAATGTTACATACAGAGGTGCAAGGGAGATCTGTATGTAAATAGCATGATATAAATTGCTTGAATCTTTCTTCTTAGAGTTTTGTTTGGATGTGGCTTCAGAGCAGGGATTAGTCAATTCATTTTTACTTTTTTTTTTTTTTTGGTGGATTCTCACTCTGTCGCCCAGGCTGGAGTGCAGTGTCATGATCTTGGCTCACTGCAGCCTCTGCCTCCCAGGTTCAAGCAATTCTCTTGCCTCAGCCTTCTGAGTAGCTGGGACTATAGGTGCCTGCCACAACAACTGGCTGATTTTTTTTTTTTTTTTTGGTAGAGACAGGCTTTCACCATGTTGGCCAGGCTGGTCTTGAACTCCTGACCCAAGTGATCCACCTGCCTCAGCCTCCCAAAGTGTTGGGATTACAGGCATGAGCCATCACTCCTGGCCCTTTTTTTACCTTTTTAAATTACAGTTTTTATACCTATTCAAAAGTAGAGAAAATAGTACAATGAACACTAAAATACCCATTCCTCAATTTCTGTGATCATTAAGATTGTCCTACATTTTGTTCTTCTATTCCTTTACCTCCCTTTGCAGGAATATTGTAAAGCAAATCAGTCATCACATCATTTTATCTGTTCAGTGTGCATCCCCGAACAGCATTAACATTTTCTTACACAGCTACTATCTCATCACATCTGACAAAATTACAATGATTTTTTTGGTGTCAACTCATCTGTAACCCTTAGTTGAGTTTCCTCCTCTTTTTTTTTTTTTTTTTTTTTTTGAGACCAAGTCTTGCTGTGTCACCCTCGGCTGGAGTGCAATGGTGCAATCTCAGCTCACAGCAGCCTCTGCCCCTCTGGCTCCAGCAATTCTCCTGCCTCAGCCTCCTGGGTAGCTGGGATTACAGGCGCACGCCACCATGCCCAGCTAATTTTTGTATTTTTAGTAGAGACAGCGTTTCACCTTGTTGGCCAGGCTGGTCTCGAACTCCTGACCTCGGGTAATCTGCCCACCTCGTCCTCCCCAAGTGCTGCGATTACAGACGTGAGCCACTGTGCCTGGCCAAGTTTCCTTACTCTTACCTGAACAGTATCTCATTTCCTCATTATCTGAAAAATTTTGCTTTAAATCTGGATCCAAACAATCTTCATGTGCTAACTTTGGTTGTTATGCCTCTTTTAATCTAAACTGGCCTCTGCTTACTATTTTTATTTCCCATTTCATGAATTCTTTGTGGAAAGTTATTTCTTTTAAAATAGCATACTCATGAGGTTGAAGGGGTAAAGAACACTCATCTCGTGGTTGCAGTGTGGATGAAAATTTAGCCTGAAATGCGCCTGTTTGCAGCAGCCAATGGAGGAGGGTTATTAATTTCACAAGCAGATAGTGGCAAAAGGCTGCTTCCAAATAGTATTTGCAGGCCAGCTGTGGTGGCTCACACCTGTAATCCCAGCACTTTGGGAGGTCGAGGTGAGCAGATCGCTTGAGGTCAGGAGTTTGAGACCAGCCTGGCCAACATGGTAAAACCCCGTCTCTACTGAAAAGTACAGAAATTAGCCAGGTGTGGTGGCGGGCACCTGTAATCTTAGCTACTCAGGAGGCTGAGGCAGGAGAATCACTTGAACCCAGGAGGTGGAGCTTGCAATGAACTGATATCATGCCACTGCACTCCAGCCTGGGTGACAGAGCAAGACTCCATCTCGGAAAAAAACAAAACAAAACAAAACAAAAACAAAAACAAAAAAATAGTATTCAGGTTGTGTTCTTTATTGTCTATAATTTTCTTTCTCTTCTTCCTAAGAATATTGAAAAACAAAGTTTAATCTTTTAAGATCTTAGAGTTATTAAGATTGTCTTAGGATCAGGACACTTAAATCTGCCAAAATCTGGTTGGTAATGATGGGTCATTTATTTTTATTATTATTATTTTTTAATTTTTAAAATTTTTATTTCTCAGCCTTGGGATTCTGATATGTAAAAATGCAAGTATCTTCAAAGATAGAAAACATATACAGATATCATTAAGATGGCAGAACTCAGCATATACTATCATGGAGCAGTGCCTTCTACCAGCTCTCCAGCTAACTGCAGCTGCAAACATGATTCTCATGCTGTCTTGTACTTAGTGTTCAACTAGTGACCCAGCTTCCTCAGTCATGGGGAAGGGCCATCAGCAAATGGCACTCAGGCATGGGGGCTTGAGAAAAGATCCCACACACTCAAGGCCATGTTAGACATTTCATGAAAGGATTAGGTGTGTTACCCCCGGCTTTCTCCCCCAGAGTTTATCGAGACTGATAATAATGTAAATGCATTATAAGCCACACATACAAGTTGTGGAGTCAAGGAAACAGAGTGACTTTTCTGTGTGTCCTATTTTATAGGCTTTAATTAAATTATTTGTGGCCTTGGATTGGGGGCAGGATTTTGTTATTATTATTTTTTATTATACTTTAAGTTCTGGGGTACATGTGCAGAACGTGCAGGTTTGTTACACGTGCCATGGTGGTTTGCTGCACCCATCAACCTATCGTCTACATTAGGTATTTCTCCTAATGCTGTCCCTCCCCTAACCCTGCACCCCCCGACAGGCCCTGATGTGTGATGTTCCCCTCCATGTCCATGTGTTCTCATTGTTCAGCTCCCACTTATGAGTGAGAACATGCAGTTTTTGGTTTTCTGTTCTTGTGTTAGTTTGCTGAGAATGATGGTTTCCAGCTTCATCCATGTTCCTGCAAAGGACATGAACTCATCCTTTTTTATGTCTATGTAGTATTCCATAGTGTATGTGTGCCACATTTTCTTTATCCAGTCTATCATTGATGGGCATTTAGGTTGGTTCCAAGTTTTTGCTATTGTGAATAGTGCCGCAATAAACATACATGTGCATGTGTCTTTATAGTAGAATGATTTATAATCCTTTGGGTATATACCCAGTAATGGGATTGCTGGGTCAAATGTTATTTCTGGTTCTAGATCCTTGAGGAATCATTACACTGTCTTCCTCAATGGTTTAACTAATTTACACTCCCACCAAAAGTATAAAAGCGTTCCTATTTCTCCACATCCTCTCCAGCATCTGTTGTTTCCTGACTTTTTATTGTTTGCCATTTTAACTGACATGAGATGGTATCTCATTGTGTTTTTGATTTGCATTTCTCTAATGACCAGTGATGAGCATTTTTTCATGTTTGTTAGCTGCATAAATATTAATATTTTAGATTATTCCTGCTTTCTCTTGTGGGCATTTAGTGCATTAGTCATTTACTGCTATAAATTTCCCTCTAAACACTGCTTTAAATGTGTCCCAGAGATTCTGATATGTTGTGTCTTTGTTCTCACTGGTTTCAAAGGACATCTTTATTTCTGCCTTAATTTCGTTATTTACTCAGTTCTCATTCAGGAGCAGGTTGTTCAGTTTCCATGTAGTTGTGCAGTTTTGAGTGAGTTTCTTAATTTTGAGTTCTAATTTAATTGCACTGTGCAGTGAGAGCCTGTTGGTTATTATTTCCTTTCTTTTGCATTTGCTGAGGAGTGTTTTACTTCTAACTAGGTGGTCAATTTTAGAATAAGTGTGATGTGGTGCTGAGAAGAATGTATATTCTGTGGATTTGGGGTGGAGAACTCTGTAGATGTCTATTAAGTCCGCTTGGTCCAGAACTGACGTCAAATCCTTAATATCCTTGTTAATTTTCTGTCTCATTGGTCTGTCTAATAATGGGTCATTTATACTTGCCTTTGCTTTAAGCCTGCTTCAATACTTAGTAAATATGTTTCTAGAGTTTTTCCAATTTAAAAAAATTGACCTGCACCTTGCTTTGGATTGTACTAAAATCTGATTTCAACACAAACATAATTTTCTGAATTGTTTTGGTTGTGTTCAGCTGAAGCCTGGGGGAGCACTGAAGCCAAGGCTCTACTGTACCAAAAATTTGAAGGCCATGCGAATGATCTGTATGTGGAAGGACTAAAAGAAAACATTCCTTTCAGAAGTCCCTCGTGGTATGGAATCCCAAGGCTGGAAAACATCATTCAAGTGGGCAATCGAATTAAATTTCTTATTAAAAGGTAAGATGATAATCTGCAGAAACAAATTCAGTGTCTTCCCTAAGGAGAGATTAATTCAATGAGGAAGGGCCTTTTGTTCCCCTATCATCATGACTTCCTTATATTTACAATTAACATTTAGATTCACTTATTGAACAAACATGTATTTAATATAAGTATCAGATGTGCAAAATTGGGTCTGGCAAGAACCCTGTCCTTGGGAGGCTTAATATTATGAAAAATGCAATGAAGAGTTATTGAACATTTTTAGGGGAGAAGGCAAGGATGGCATACCCAGATCAGTCATTTGTGCATCCAGAAGGGAGGGAACGTGTTCCAAATATGAGTAAAGGCAGGGAGATGTCAAATATGCTCACATATTCACATACCTTACCCATTCTGTGTGGAGTGAGGAGTGCCATGTGGGCATGGTGGGATTGTATAGATAGACTTGGGTGGCCAAATGGAGGAAGGCCTTAGATCTTACAAAAGCAGTGGCAGTCACTAAATGGTCTCATAGCAGTTCCCTCTTAAAATAATTTGGATCTGTCCTTTAGAAAGGTTATTCTGGCTTTATTTTGAAGGGTAATACATGGGTAATTTGAGTGTTGGGGGTAGGAACAGAAGGCCTCTCTCTACTCATGAAAGGAATGTTGAAGTGGGTAGAGTCTTGCTTACTGATTGAGGTTGTGCATCTGTGTATGTTCGTTGGGACTGAGTTATATATGGAGAGGAAAGGTTTAAGATGATACAGCAAGCTGCTTCTGGCTCTGCTGTGGGACAGTTCATCTAAGATTCAGAAACAGAATTGAGCTGGTTTGGGGAAAAAGTGACTTTTGCATATTTATCTTATAAAAAAGATGACTTTGGAGACATCCAGGTGGTCTCACCTGGATATCTGAAAATTGCTATTTTCAAAATTCAAGTCACCAAAATGATTATTTTCACTATAAAATGAAGGCAGAATGGATTACGTTTAAAAATTGGCCAGGCACAGTGGCTTACACTTGTAATCCCAGCACTTTGGGAGGCTGAGGTGGGTGGATCACCTGAGGTCAGGAGTTCGAGACCAGCCTTGCCAACATTGCAAAACCCCGTGTCTACTAAAAATACAAAAATTAGCCAGCTGTGGTGTCACACACTTGTGGTTCCAGCTACTCAGGAGGCTGAGGCAGGATAATTGCTTGAACGTGGGAGGCAGAAGTTGCAGTGAGTTAAGATCACACCACTGTACTCCAGCCTGGACAACAGGATGAGACTCTGTCTCAAATAATAATAATAATAATTAGCAGTGCACAGCTGTGTGAGAAAGGCCTGTAAATTTCTTCTAAATGCTTTATTATAATATTAGTATCAACTATGTATTTACGGTCCAGAACTTCTTTACTCACAATACAACTGTAGTTACTCAGCCAAGAACAAATACAACAGGTAAAATAGTTGTGAAATCCTTTTTAAAAGCACAGATTAATCTTGAAGCTTTTAAAAATTAATCTTTTAAAATGATGGAACTGCTCCTTCCTTCACCTCCCCAAAAAATCTTTTGCAGAAGCTCAATATAGGCAGTCCTTGATTTATCAATATGCACATATGCAGTGTAGGGATAACTGAAGCTTTTCTTCTTTCTTCCTTTTTTTGATACAAAGTCTTACTCTATCACCCAGGCTGGAGTGCAGTGGTGCGATCTCGGCTCACTGCAGCCAGGCTCAAGCAATTCTCCTTCCTAGCCTCCTGAGTAGCTGGGATTACAGGCGTGTGCCACCATGCCTGGCTAAGTTTTGTATTTTGTGTAGAGACAAGGTTTCACCATTTTGGCTAGGCTGGTCTCAAACTCCTAGGCTCAGGTGATCTTTCTGCCTGAGCCTCCCAAAGTGCTGGGATTACAGATGTGAGTCACCGCACCCAGCATTAAGCTTTGAACTTTGACCAGTGGTATCCAAGAGAAATACAATGTGTGCTGCAAATGCAAGCCACATACATAATTTTACATTTTGGAGTTCAACCTGAAGTCATTATAAATAAATACACAATGAAGTATTTCACATTCTTTACTTCATTTGCACATATTGTTTTTGTTGAGAATTGGTGTGTCTTTCATACTCACAGCATATTTCAGTTTCAAGTAGCCACACAACTGTTCAGGGATAGCAGTTACTGTCCGCATTTGGACCTTAATGTTTATTCATATGAGCCCTGTTCCTAAAATGGCAAATACTGTAATTCTGGCCTGCACACAAATATCACAGCCTAATAGGAAAGATCTAAGAAGTCCCCATTGAACAAATAATGTTCTTTTCTTTTCTTTTTTTTTTTTTTTTGAGACGAAGTTTTGCTCTTGTTTCCCAGGCTGGAGTACAATGGGGCGATCTTGGCTCACCGCAACCTCCGCCTCCTGGGTTCAAGCAATTCTCTTGCCTCAGCCTCCCAAATACCTGGGATTACAGGCATGTGCCACCATGCCTAACTAATTTTTGTATTTTTAGTAGAGGCGGGTTTACGCCATGTTGGCCAGGCTGGTCTCGGACCCCTGACCTCAGGTGATCTGCCCACCTCGGCTTCCCAAAGTGTTAGGATTACAGGTGTGAGCCACCGTGCCCAGCCTATTTTCTTTATTAGAGCTCTTTATTAGAGCTTTCTTTCCTTCCCATCTTTTTGTTTGCCATTGTGCATTGTCAGAGTAAGTGACCACAATTTGTAGATTATCTGCCACCTTAGGAACTTAAGTTGCCAAGAACCAATAACTACCCATTTAGTATGAAGTTTTGTATTGTCAGGAAATAAGTGTTGGGAATCAAGTATGAATTATGTGTGTGTATTAGGTGTTTACAAATGTGTGCAGTTAATCATTCTCATTAATACTACGGTGAATAAATGTTCTCAAGTTGGGTTAATGGGTGTGTCCTAAAATACTTCTCCTTCAGCTCTCACAGTACCTTGGGGCAATTAGTGAAGGTCAGTCAGTGTGCCAAATAGATTTTGTGTGGATTATGGCATGGAAAGTGGTTGAGAAATTCTGTAGTAGGGTAAGAAAATAATGCTTGTCCAGGAGTCCTGCAGTGGAGAAGACAAAACTCAGCACTTCACTCATAGGTTAAGCATGTTTTTTCTTTCTTTCTTTCTTTCTTTCTTTCTTTCTTTCTTTCTTTCTTTCTTTTTTTTTTGAGACAGAGTCTTGCTTTGTTGCCCAGGCTGGAGTGCAGTGGCATGATTTTGGCTCACTGTAACCTTCACCTCCTGGGTTCAAGCAGTTCTCCTGCCTCAGCCTCCCAGTACCTGGGATTACAGGTGCATGCCACCATGGTGGCTAATTTTTGTATTTTTAGAAGAGATGGGGTTTCACCGTGTTGGCCCGGCTGGTCTTGAACTCCTGACCTTGTGATCAGCCTGCCTCAGCCTCCTGAAGTGCTGAGATTACAGGTGTGAACCACTGTGCCTGGCCCTCAGCATGCTTTTGATTTAGCCAAAGAATCAAAGCATTGGTGAAGAATTGAAGATTGGAAGTTACACATTTTTTGCTAAGGGAAGTAATAGAGAAAGAAAAATATTCCTGGAGGTAAATCTTCAGTTTGGATTAATGTGAACATGAAGAAACCTGTAGAAACCTTCATTTCTCAAGACAAAGCTCAAATTCAAGGTTGTGAGGAATGCAGTCACCGCTTTTCTTAGGGGCAGTTGTGACAGTGATTGCAGAAACCGAGACTGCAAAGCCTGTATTATATAAAGAATGTGCAAGCGCCATAGAAGACACTGCAAGGATTGGGTGCTGGAGCAGTGCTGGACCTGCCATCATCACCAGAGTGCAGCAGAGAGAATCTCCTCTCTTGCCATCACTAACAGCACTTGACTTTGTCCCACTCCTAAAAGATCTTGGAAGGAATTAAAGGTGCTTGGTGGTTTCTCATTCCAACATAACCTTACTTGGCCTGACCATGAACCATGCATTAGTCTTTGGACAGGGCAATTCAAATCACAGACCACATAACAAAAGAATTTTGTGGCCATCTGAACTGTCTCCTTAAACACACCATGGGTGCACTGTGTCCTCAGCTTGGTGAAAGGTAGATGTCACACGCGAGAAGGTGGTGGAGCCCGGCACGTGATGGAGCCTCGAAGAGTGGGAGGTGGCAGCTGGCTCTGTGAGGAGGGTGTGAAGTCCTCCCTGGGAGGAGCAGATGCCAGAAAAGGAGGTGAGGGTGGGCAGAAGAGGAGGCTGAGCAGCAAGTGAATAGACGCGCTCGACCTCAGAGGAGAGTCCCATGTCTTTATTGGTAATATTCAAATGTGGTTCATACCAGAGTTATTTTCCGTGGCTGAAGGGTTCAACTACTCTGAAATCCATGGGAAAAAAAAAACTCATACTAAAAACCCTTGAGATGTTAAGTTTTAAAGTAAAGGAAATGTTACAAGATTTTCTGAAACCACCAACCTTTAGCAATATTTTCAGACTTTCTCCAACATTTTCCACTGCCTTTGTCAGCAATCAGAGATGACCTTCAAACTGAGGTGAATCTTCCACTTCCCTTACCCTTTTCCTTTTCTCTCTCTTTCTCTCCTTTCCTCATCCAGTAACTCTAGTCGGACTCCATTGTCTGCAAGTCAACTTTCATCCTCATCCACAACTCCTCCACACAAGCCCTGAACACCTGTCCGTGTAAGTGACATCCTTTATGTCTTTATATTGTATTGTATTGTATTGTATTGTATTTTGTATTGTATTGTATTATATTGTATTTTGTATTGTTTTGTATTGTATTATATTGTATTTTGTATTGTATTTTGTAGTATATTGTATTTTGTATTGTATTGTATTGTATATTGTACTGTATTGTATTGTGTATTGTATTGTATTCTATTTTGTATTGTATTGTATTTTATATTGTGTTGTATTTTGTATTGTATTGTGTTGTATTTTTATTGTATTGTATTGTATTTTGTATTTTATTGTATTGTATTTTGTATTGTATTGTATTTTGTATTGTATTGTATTTTGTGTTGTATTGTATTGTATTGTATTTTGTATTGTATTGTGTTTTGTATTGTATTGTGTTTTGTATTGTATTGTATTGTATTTTGTATTGTGTTTTGTATTGTATTGTATTTTGTATTGTATTGTATTTTATTGTATTGTATTTATTGTATTGTATTGTATTGTTGATCAGTTATTTTGAGATGGAGTCTCCCTCTGTTGCCCTGGCTGGAGTGCAGTGGCACAATCTCGGCTTACTGCAACCTCTACCTCCCAGGTTCAAGCATTTGTCTGCCTCAGCCTCCCGAGTAGCTGGGATTACAGGCACCCACCACCACACCTGGCTAATTTTTTTATTTTTAGTAGAGACGGGATTTCACCATGTTGGCCAGGCTGGTCTTGAACTCTTGACCTCATGATCCACCCGCCTCAGCCTCCCAAAGTTCTGGGATTACAGGAGTGAGCCACTGTGCCCAGCCCATGATTTACTATTCATAAGAACATGGGCTTCCTACTTGTGTAACACTTACCCCTGTATTTTAAATGGGAGTTGCTGAGGTTTGGTGACTACATCTGGCCTCTCAGGGAAATGACCAAGTTGTTCACATCTCACCTGTATAATGTAAAGTTGTTTGTCAGCTTCATTGGTTACTACTGTGAGATGAGTTATAAAGGGAAATTTTTTACTTTTTATTTTTATTTTTAGTAGAGACGGGGTTTCACCGTGTTAGCCAGGATGGTCTCAATCTCCTGACCTAATGATATGCCCGCTTCGGCCTCCCAAAGTGTTGGGATTACAGGCTTGAGCCACCGCGTCTGGCCATAGTAAGGGAAATTTTTTATAAAAAGAAATAGATTTAGGCTGAGTGCAGTGGCTCACACCTGTAATCCTAGCACTTTGGGAGGCCAAGGTGGGTGGATTGCCTAAGCTCAGGAGTTTGAGACCACCCTCGGCAACATGGTGAAACCCCATCTCTACTAAAATACAAAAAACAAAACAAAACAAAAAAATTAGCTGGGCATGGTGGTGGGTGCCTGTAGTCCCAGCTACTAGGGAGGCTGAAGCATGAGAATTGCTTGAGCCTGGGAGGCGGAGGTTGCAGTGAGCTGACATCACGCCATTGCCAGCCTGGGCGACAGAGCAAGACTCTGTTAGTAAAATATGTCTAGTACCAGATGCTTTTTGGTCTCCTAATGACCTATCAAACTGCAGGTTTTTTGGCTTTGCAATATATTCAGTTCCAGATTTATTCAAGAATTGAGGACTTTTTATATCTTCATTATGTGCCAAGTACTGGGTGGGACACTAGGTGACAGAGATGAACAAATCCCTGATCCCAGGATTTCACAGTGGATGTTGGAATTTAGTGCCATTTAGCTTCATTCAATTCTGCAGTAGTCCCAAGATTTTCCAAGATCATCCTGTCCTCCAGTGTCTGTTGATTCAACTTCAGAATATATCCCAGAGTCTGTCCCTCTTCATTCCTCACTGCTGCCACCCTGGACCCATCTGCCATCATCTCTCACCTGGTTTATCTCAGTCTCCTAACTGGTTTTCTTGTTTCCATGCTTGCCTCCTTGCCTCCTTCAGTCTATTCTGTCTTTTCTTTTTTTTTTTTTTTTTATTTGAGACAGAGTCTTGCTCTCTTGCCAAGGCTGGAGTACAATGCTGTGATCTCTGCTCACTGTTACCTCCGCCTCCCAGGTTCAAGCAATTCTCCTGACTCAGCCTCCCTAGTAGCAGGGATTACAGGCATGAACCAGCATGCCCAGCTAATTTTTTTGTATTTTTATTAGAGACAGAGTTTCGCCATGTTGGCCAGGATGGTCTTGAACTCCTGGCCTCAAGTGATCTGCCTGCCTCGGCCTCCCAAAGCGTTGGGATTACAGGTGTGAGCCACCGCACCCAGCCTGTCTACTTTCAGTACAACAGCTAGAACAGTCCTTTTTCAGTGGACTTTAGATCATGTTTACCCCTCTGTTCAAACTCTCCAGTGGCTTTCTGTTTTCTGCATGATCTTGCCCCCTTACCACCTGTCTCACTATGCTTCCTACTATTCACCTGCTCTCACTCCTCTGTATAAACACTGAGCTCATGGCGTTTCCTTTAACATGCCAGGCATGCTTCACCCTGTCCTGTCTCTGGGCCTTGCTGTTCCCTCTGCCTGGAACATTCTTCCCCTAGTGTCTGCATGGCTCACTGTCTCACTGCTTTGGATTGAGGCTCAAAAATCACCTTATCAAAAGTGCCTCCAGGGTGCTCTGCGTAAAATGTATCCTCAACTCATTTCCTATTTGATGTCTGACTCCCCCACTCTTCTTCACTAAAACGTGAGCTCCATAAGGAAAGGGATTTTGTCTGTTTTGTTCTGTTGTATCCCTAAATACCTAGAAGGTGCTCAGTAAATATTTGTTGGTTGAATGACTAAATCAGCCTATTATTGAATCAGTCAATGTCCTCTGTAGGAGGGACTTCTCATACCAGTGGTGCATATCTGTATGTTAGCTGGTGTAGGGAGGGACGTGGTCAGAATGGCTCTGTCTGTGTGGAATAGTTTTGCTTAGCATAATCCCAGCAGGCTCCTGTTGGGGTTAAGCCACAGTTTTAGCCTTATTAGTATCACTCTTTAATCATAAAGTCAGAGGATGTTAAAATTGGAAGGGATTTGGGAGACTATTCGGTTCGCTTTCTCATTATTGATGTGAGAATAACAGAGCCTAGCGAAAGTAAGTTAATTACTCACAATCGTAAAGCTGTACAGGTCAATCTGAAATTAGGCTTCTGACATCAGACTCTGTAGTCTTTGCTACGCGTGTTCTTCCCTGGCTGAGACAGTTCATGGGCTTTCAGGTTTGACAATTTTCTCTCCAGTCTCTAAACAGGAGCTTTTATCTGGACATTCTAGGTTAGCCTAGATGGACGATGATCCTGTGAGGTGTGGAAAATCCCAAAGGTTGACCACTGTGAATAGGAACTACCCTAGATGTGTCAGGAGCACCGCAGGCACGCTCACTCCTCCATTTGCTGGAGCCGTGTAGGGTGGAAGGAAACCCAAATCAAGACCATTTGCTGCTTCAGTTCTTTTATTGCATGCGGCAGTCCAATGTGTCTCCATTTAAATTCAGATTTTTTGATGAATGGTCAGACCAGCTGCAGGCCCTTTGGGCTAGAAGTCTTGATCTCGCCAACTGTTCATATTCTTTTCTCTTTTCTTCTCTTTTCTTTTATTTTCTTTCCTTTCCTTTCTTTCTTTCCTTTCTTTTTTTTTTAGATGGAGTTTTACTCTTGTTGCCCATGCTGGAGTGCAATGGTGTGATCTTAGCACACTACAACCTCTGCCTCCCGGATTCAAGTGATTCTCCTTCCTCAGCCTCCAGAGTAGCTGGGAATACAGGTGTGTACCACCACGCCCGGCTAATTTTTGTATTTTTTAAGTAGAGATGCGGTTTTACCATATTGGCCAGGTTGGTCTCAAACCCCTGACCTCAGGTGATCTGCCCACCTCAGCTTCCCAAAGTGCTGGGATTACAGGCATGAGCCACTGTGCCCAGCTGATAACAGATATTTTTTGAGCCCCTGCCAAGTGCCAGGCACAGATCTAGGTGCTGGGAACTTAGGGGAGAATGAGTAAGACAGTCTCTATTCTCGGGGAGCTTCCGTTCTAGTGGTAGTATGCTGGTGGGGAAGCAGACTATATACATGCAACAAATGTGATATTTTTTCAGACGGTGATAAGTAATTTGAAGAAAATAAATAGAGCTATGGGAGTTAGAAAGTTTGGGCATTGGGATGGGCACTGACCTATTGGGGTGGGCAGTGAAGACCTCTCTGAGGAGGTGACATTTGAGCTGAGGCAGCTCAAAGAAGATCTGGGCAAGAGTGGTTGTGATGGGTAGAACATCAAGTGCAGGGACCTGAGATGTGAACGGACTTGGCACAGTGTTTAAGCACCATAAAGATGGTCAGGGTGGCTGGAGCATAGTGGAGCCTGGAGGAGCAAGTAATACTCAGTTGAGGATGGAGCACCTTCTAGGCTATGGAAAGGAATCTGGATAATTCCAATGGAATAAGAAGCACTGCAATTACATCAGGGGTCGGCAAACTCTATGGCCCATGGGTCAAATCTGGCCTGATGCCTTTTTTTATGAATAAACCATATTGGAACACAGTCTCACCCATGGGTTTACATATTGTCCATGGCTGCTTTTAATGTTACAAGAGCAGAGTTGAGTAGTTTCAACAGAGAACATATGGCCCAGAAGCCTAAAATATTTACTGTCTGGTTTTTATAGAAAAAGTTTACTGACCCCTGAATAAAATCTAAGTTTTGAGGAGGAGACACTCTGGGTACTATTGGCATGGTGTACCCAGGTATACTTTTGTCTCTTACCATTCCCAGACTGGGTACTATTCTGTGAATGAATGGTAAGAGACAAGAGTATGCCTGAACAGTTCAGATAAGAAATAACTTGATGTTGGCCAGGAGCGGTGGCTCACGCCTGCAATCCTAGCACTTTGGGAGGCTGAGGTGGGTGGGTCACGAGGTCAGGAGATGGAGACCAGCCTGGCCAACATGATGAAATCCTATCTCTACTAAAAATAGAAAAATTAGCTGGGCATGGTGCACACCTGTATTCCCAGTTCCTTGGGAGGCTGAGGCAGAAGAATTGCTTGAATCCAGGAGGCGGAAGTTGCAGTGAGCCGAGATCGCGCCACTGTACTCCAGCCTGGGTGACAGAACAAGACTCTGTCTTGGAAAAAAAAGAAAAAAGAAATAACTAGATGTTGAGCCACCAGAAAACAAAGATCACACTGTTTTTATTGTGTTTAAAAACACCTAGCTGTGCTTCATACTCATTAAATATTGTTGAATGAGTGATGAGATGCTGAATAGGAGGTGCCCGTGAATATGAAGGGGAAGTGAGGTAAATATGATCCACCTACCTCGGCCTCCCAAAATGCTGGGATTACAGGCCTGAGCCACTGTGCCTGGCCAAAGGCAGGTTTTTTTTTCGTTTTTGTTTTGCTTTTGTTGTCCAGGCTGGAGTGCAATGGCACGATCTTGGCTCACTACAACCTCCGCCTCCTGGGTTCAAGTGATTCTCCTGCCTCGGCCTCCCGAGTAGCTGGGATTACAGTCATGTGCCATCACACCTGGCTAATTTTTTGTATTTTTAGTAGAAACGGAGTTTCACCGTGTTAGTCAGGATGGTCTCCATCTGCTGACCTCAGGTGATCTGCCTGCCTCAGGCTCCCAAAGTGCTAGGATTACAGACATGAGCCACCGCGCCCAGCCAAAGGCAGCCTTTTAAAGAGTTGCACAGCACTGCATATGCTACTTAAAATGAGATTATTCTTCTTCATTCTTAGAATGCCAGTTGGTTTTATTCGTTGATAAATTCCCAGTTAGTCGTACTCACAAGCGCAACATTGATGATGTGTCTGACATCCCTTCCTAACTTAAGAATCATTAGTATGACTGCCCTATGGAGGCATACTGCTCTATCTCAGGTTTATTTCAATAATAAAACCTTTGGAAGTTTTAGTAATGAAACCTACTTAAGGCCCTTTGCTCAAGAAGTCTGAATCACTGATCACTGCAATTACTCCCATGGCAGCTGTAGAGCAATTTAACAGGATAATAGTGAATAAGATAAATTACACTTCAGATTCTTAATGAATTGATGTGCAAAAGTATGTAAGGGAAGATGGGGGTGGGAGAGGAGTGCCTTTCAAATTTCTGCACACAGTAATAAAATAGGGAACTGGGCCATTGTAGCCATTACTACTAGGGATTAGTCATCTAGTAACAATCTCTGGGGCTCGGTGGTGAGTAGAACATCCTGTTTATTATAGACAACAAATTGGGTTCATTCTCTTGTTTGTGTGCCTCTGTGGAGGGGGTGGAAATTCTAGGTGATCTGCTAATTGTCTGATTTAGAATACTCCCCTTTCTACTAAAGAATTAGTATCTTTGGTGTGAAAATAGGGAGGCAGACCAGTTTTACAAATAGCTACTGGCCAGGAGAATAAGTTTCTGCCAGGTGAGTGGTTAAAAAAAGGCAGACTGGAAAAATAACTGTGGGATGGTGAGTATTTCTTATTTACAAGGCTAACATAAGTTCTCCCCATGTGTTGGGGATGGAAGAGGGGATGGATTGGTTAAGAAGTGAGTACTATGCTTGCTTTGAGTGTCCCTCGATTTGTGTTTAGGGGAGAAAAGTGAGGATGTGGTTATATGGGTAAGGGGTGGGCCCAGGGAAGGGGCCCAAGGAAGGAAATTCAGGAGACTTAACTGCAGTTCCATCCTTATGGACATTCCTTGGCACCTGGTCACACTATGGATGCCTCACCATCTGCTGGGTATTGATTCTTCTTTTTTTTTCTTTTTCTTTTTTTTTTTTTAAGACAGAGTTTCACTCTTGTTGCTTAGGCTGGAGTGCAATGGCGCAATCTTGGCTCACCGCAACCTCCACCTCCTGGGTTCAAGTGATTCTCCTGCCTCAGCCTCCTGAGTAGCTGGGATTACAGGCATGTGCCACCACACCCAGCTAATTTTGTATTTTTTCTAGAGACAGTGTTTCTCCGTGTTGGTCAGACTAGTCTCGAACTCTCAACCTCAGGTGATCCGTCCGCCTAAGCCTCCCAAAGTGCTGGGATCGCAGACATGAGCCACCTCGCCTAGCCAATCACAATTTTAAAAAACCACCATAGCCTAATTAATGATATTTTTTTTTTTTTGAGACGGAGTCTTGCTCGGTCGCCCAGGCTGGAGTGCAGTGGCACAATCTCGGCTCACTGCAAGCTCCGCCTCCCAGGTTCACGCCATTCTCCTGCCTCAGCCTCTCCGAGTAGCTGGGACTACAGGCGCTCGCCACCACGCCCGGCTAATTTTTTGTATTTTTAGTAGAGACGGGGTTTCACCCTGGTCTCGATCTCCTGACCTCGTGATCCGCCCGCCTCGGCCTCCCAAAGTGCTGGGATTACAAGCGTGAGCCACCGCGCCCGGCCAATGATATTTAATAGCTCATCACCACGAATCATTGTGCACACTCGCTGTATCAGAGGCTCTAAACTACCCAATTTTTTTTTTTTTTTTTAGATTGAGTTTTGCTCTATTGCCCAAGCTGGAGTACAGTGGCACAATCTCCGCTCCCTGCAACCTCTGCCTCCTGGGTTCAAGGGATTCTCATGCCTCAACCTCCCAAGCAGCTGGGATTACAGGTATCCACCACCACACCCAGCTAATTATTGTATTTTTAAGTAGAGACGGGGTTTTACATTGTCAGCCAGGCTGGTCTCAAACTCCTGACCTCAAGTGATCTGCCCGCCTCAGCCTCCCAAAGTGCTGGGATTATAGGTGTGAGCCACCATGCCCAGCCTAAACTGCCCAACTTTAAAGGGATAATTGGGAAAACAATTGTTTAAAAAGGAAATGAAGGAGTTGCCATGACTGCGGTTAGCAGTGTGAAGACCCTAGAAAACCTATGTGAACTCCTGGGGGTTCACAGTCTACTGCCTGTTCAAGAGCCTTAGAAAACCAGGAGCCTTAGGAGACCAGGTTCTGAAAGCTTCCCAGGGCTGTGTAAACTTCTACATTAAGTTCCATGATGCCCAATGAGTAGTCCCACATTTCCACAGTAGACACGCTATTGCTGCCTCCTTCCTTATCAGGAAAAGAGCAGAAGATGCAGATAATACATGAGGCAGGAAGACAAAGGGGAGACACTGAACTTGTCACCTACCTTTGGGTGCCCCTCATGCTTCGTGTGTCCCATTGAGCCTCACTTACCAGTGACATAGGGAATGGTCCCTTTGCTCTCCAGTTTCCCTGTGGCTGCCTGGAGGTAGAGGAGGCAGATCGTACCACTTGCCGACATTATGTTGCTGTGGATTCGTTGGAGCGACAGGAACAGGAAATTTTCCTGGTGGTGTATGTGTCACTGGGGCTGACGGGTACTTTTTAATCTTCTCACTGGCCTCTGTGATTCTGTGACCCTGGTTATTACATGTTCAGAAAGTGTCCGCTTATTTGAAAGTGATACTCTTATTTTCTATTTAAACATTGCCAAGAACCATCACACTTCTTTCTTAATTGAAACATTTTTGTATTTTTTATTTTTTGGAGACAAGAGTCTTTGCTCTTTCATACAGACATGAAGGGACTCATAGTCCTTCCCCTACAGTATGTCTTTAATAATATATCAATGAAGGGTCATGTCTGAATGAATTATAGAAGTTCAGGACCTAAAAAAGGAAGGTCCCAGAAACTGGGCTTTGGTTTATTTCTACTACTACACTTGCTATTGAAACCAAGCAGACAACTTCATTTCTCTTGGATTCAGCTTTCTCATGTGTCAGAATGGGAGAGGAAGGGAGTCATTGGGATAAGTGTCATTCCACCGTCTGTACTTCTAATCTGGCTAACACACGTGTGAAAAATACTTAGATCTGTTGACAGCAGTTTCCTGGAATGCTGTCTTGAATGATTCTGAGGAGGTTTTTTTGTTTTGTTTTGTTTTGTTTTTTTTTGAGACGGAGTCTCGCTCTGTCACCCAGGCTGGAGTGCAGTGGCACGATCTCAGCTCACTGCAAGCTCCTTCTGAGGAGGTTTAGCAAGAAAGTGTGTTTCAGTTGATTGGGTGTATCTGTCATGGAGAAGGAAGTAAGGAGTGGGGAGCACTTGCAGCATTCCCAGGCATTCCTGTCCATTATCTCAATACCTGGTGCTGACGTTTCCTGTCCCTTATCAGGAATCCTGACTACTCTGTGTCTGATGTCTTGAACTTACTAAGTACTGCTTAGTTGCGTCATAGACACCACCTGTCTTTGAACAGCTACCCTGCCTCTTGATGAGAATGCAAAGGCTGCTAGGGGCCACTGCTGTATGGAATGGCCTTCAGTCATCCCTGCTTAGAACACAGAGGTCATTTTGACTAATAACATAACTCTCCTTTTGATTGAAAGTATTAAAATGGGTCGGGCATGATGGCTCATGCCTGTAATCCCAGCACTTTGGGAGGCTGAGGCAGATGGATCACTTGAGGTCAGGAGATTGAGACCATCCTGGCTAACATGGTGAAACCTCATCTCTACTAAAAATACAAAAAATTAGCTGGGTGTGGTAACGTGTGACTGTAGTCCCAGCTACTTGGGAGGCTGAGGCAGGAGAACTGCTTGAACCCAGGAGGTGGAGACTACAGTGAGCTGAGATTGCACCACTGCACTCTAGCCTGGGCAAGAAAGCAAGACTCCATCCCAAAGAAAAAAAAAAGAAAGTGTTAAAATATTCCTCCTGAAAGTGCTTATCTTTTGGGCTTGTTCTTCAGATTTGCCCAATATCCTAAACAAAATGCCTCCAATATGAAGTGAATATTGCTCGATTGTAGGGAACTTGTTCATAATGTACTTGAGAATGCAGATACAAATAAAAGAATGTCTGTGTCAAATTTTATCTTCTACAAATTATGTTCTTTTGCACTTTCAGCTCAAGCTCTTGGACTCACTGAGACAGTAAAAGTACCATATTCTGTGTTTGAATCAAACCCCGAGTTCCTGTATGTAGAAGGCTTGCCATGACTTGAAAGGATCATCTGTGGAGTAATAAAACCAAGTTTGTTGTTAAAAAGTAAGTTCCAGGCCGGGTATAGTGGCTCACACCTGTAATCCCAGCACTTTGGGAGGCCAAGGCAGGCGAATCACCTGAGGTCAGGAGTTCAAGACCAGCCTGGCCAACATCTCCACTAAAAATGTAAAAAATTAGCCAGGCATGGTGGCTGGTGCCTGTAATCCCAGCTACTTGGGAGGCTGAAGCAGGAGAATCACTTGAAGCTGGGAGGCAGAGGCTGCAGTGAGCCAAGATCATAGCACTGTACTCCAGCCTGGGCGACAGAATGAGACTCTGCCTCAACAACAATAACAATATTAAAAAAGTAAGTTCTATTTGCCACTGTAGTCATTTCTGGAATTAAAACAATAAAATGGTATTTCTACTAAAATGTTTTTCTAGCTAGAGGTGACAGGCGTGGCTGTAAGTCCTTGATGGAAAAGCCTGGCTCTGAGCTGCAGTCCTGGCACTCTCCATTGCCCCTGCAGTCCCCCATCCTGTACTCAGCTGTCTTCATCAGTGCAAGAATAGTGACCACTGCCTCCCTGGTGTTGAGAGGCACCGTGGTGAGAGGCACCGTGGTGGCTCACAGGATGCCTAAGTACTTGAATGAAGTCTAATTTTCTGGATTTTAGCTGCTCTGTTATTCCTGGGTCAATCTTGTGAGCAACTAAATACTGATGATTGAGTTTCTTTTCTTTTCTTTTTTGTTTTATTGAGACAGAGTTTCAGTCTTGTTGCCCAGGCTGGAATGCAATGGCGTGATCTCGACTCATTGCAAACTTCGCTTCCTGGGTTCAAGCGATTTCTCTTGCCTCAGCCTCCCAGGTAGCTGGGATTACAGGCATGCACCACCATGCCTGGCTAATTTTTGTGTTTTTAGTAGAGACAGCTAATTTTTCTGTTTTTAGTAGAGACAGGGTTTCACCAAGTTGGTCAGGCTGGTCTCGACCTCCTGACCTTGGGTGACCCACCCTCCTCAGCTTCCAAAAGTGCTGGGATTACAGGCATGAGACACCACACCTGGCCTGATGTGATGGTTGAGTTTCTTATTATATCTACATTTCTGTAGAATTTTAGTGGCTGAAGAAAGTATACTAGTGTTAATTTTCTTTTTCATGAAAGAAGTAATTTACTCTTCATATAATTACTTGCCAGTCATGGGAAGGAAAAGTCAGGGTTTTTTTCCACAATGATAGAAATTATTGTTACATTACAGGATGATTCTGCGAGCGCCTTTAGGGAAAAACACTGGTCATATCACGACTGTTTTACTAGCTGTGAGACCACCATTGTACTGGCTACCATAACATTTTTTGGTTTTCTTTCTAGACCTGAACTAGTTATTTCCTGCTGCCTCCTGGAATGGCTAATAAAATAAACACTAAAGGCAAGAGATTACCTGTACTTCCTATTATATTTCACTGCATTAAGACATCCTTTCTCAGCATTCCTTAAATCACACAGAATCATTAGCCACTCTCTTTGTGGAACTTGCAGTTAGTTTCTTGGCTTTTTAAGGTATTTTATTTAATGGACCTCTTTTTCTTTCTTTTTTTTTAAAAAAAATTTATTGGAAATGTTACATTTGCAATCCCACTTCATTCATGTTTCCATGGCTTTGTTGAGCCCCCGTGGAGGATTACACTACAAGTTTAATTCTGCAGGTTCCTTTGAAAAGAGCCAAACTGAATAAATTTTAATACTGTGCTCTTACAAAGCATTTCCTTCTGTATTTTTTCCTACAATATACTAAAGTAATTCTGTGCTTATTTTTCAGCTTCGCAGTCCCCAAAAAGACCATGAAGCCCTGAGAGGAATGGAAAGGTTCCTGAAATTGAGGTCACTGGAAGATAAGAGCCAGTCCTTGGCATGTTTCTGTTGATTCTCCAGTTTAATAGTTATGTTAATTCACTAGCTACATGTGTATACAGATGAAGGTAACCAAATTAGTTTTACGTGTGAACAGCTGCCTGTGATAAAGCTACATTTCTGAATGTCTTTAATTAATTTAATTTCTGAATGTCTTTAATTAATTAATTAATCAATCAGAGATCTCTCCTCTACACGAGGTGCCATCCTTTCCTGAAGGAGCTCCTTGTAAAGTGCATGAGGTGTTCCTTTTTTTTTTTTTTTGAGACAGAGTTTCACTCTTCTTGTCCCGGCCGGAGTGCAGTGGCGCTATCTTGGCTCACAGCAACCTCTGCCTCCTGCATTCAAGCGATTCTTTTGCCTCAGCCTCCCGAGTAGCTGGGATTACAGGTGCCCACCACCACACCCAGCTAATTTTGTATTTTTAGTAGAGACAGGGTTTCTCTATGTTGGTCAGGCTGGTCTCAAACTCCTGACCTCAGGTGATCTGTCTGCTTCGGCCTCCCAAAGTGCTGGGATTACAGGCATGAGCCACTGTGCCTGGCCAAGGTGTTCCTTTTGGTAAAAAGACACACTCCATGACCACACAGACCTGAGCCTGAATTTATAAAGATTTGAACAAGGTGAACAATGACACTGTGTAGAAGGGAGGTTAATTCCAAGGTGACAGGAACTTTATGAAGTAAATTACACTTAAATTAGGCCTTGCTGGAAGAGGAGAATGTCACCAGGGAGAGACAAAGCTACTCCTGATAGAAGGAATAGCATGAGCAGGCCGGGCGCGGTGGCTCACGCTTGTAATCCCAGCACTTTGGGAGGCCGAGGCGGGCGGATCTCGAGGTCAGGAGATCGAGACCACGGTGAAACCCCGTCTCTATTAAAAATACAAAAAATTAGCCGGGCGTGGTGGCGGGTGCCTGCAGTCCCAGCTACTCGGGAGGCTGAGGCAGGAGAATGGCGTGAACCCGGGAGGCGGAGCTTGCAGTGAGCCGAGATTGCGCCACTGCACTCCAGCCTGGGCGACAGAGCGAGACTCTGTCTCAAAAAAAAAAAAAAAAAAAAAAAAAGAAGGAATAGCATGAGCAAAAGTGCAGATTGAAAAGTCCAGATAATGAAGACAATCTCATTCTAGGGAGCATATTTTATTCCAACTATATCTGGTATCTCAAAAACTTTAGAGTCAGAAGTCCTGGGACCACCTGGTTCTAGGGTCACAGTAGTTGTACTCTAAAGCAACTGGTCCATACTGTCTTCAATTGATATATTGGTGAGGGAAGCAACTGAAGAAGTAATGACTCCAATGCTTCACCAGGATAGTGAGATGAGAGGCCACCACAAAGATCAAGATGTTCAGAAGGAAAGGCAGGACAGTGAGAAGAGAAGCTGTCCTGAAGCCAAGTAACACATGCTTAGGTTGAGAGGTGGAGGAGAAGGTGTTTTATAGCATGGTGACACATTCTGCAAAAGCACTGAGGGCTGCACAAGACAGTGGTGTGAGCCTCCGCAAGGAGAGAGTGCCAGGTCAGCGAGCCCTGGGGGAATACAGTCTCCTTTAAAATATTCTGGACAGAGGACAGCAGCTAGCAAAGTGAGTCTGATTTCTACTCTTCTTCTCCCCTCCTAACTCTAGTATAAAGTGACATTGTATATGCTGGTGCTCTGATCTCAGTCTGTGGATACTAGATATTAAGATTGGGGAGAAAATAAAACAGCCAGTTAATGTGCACCATTTTTACAGGCACTGTCAGTAGCATATAAGAAATAGCATGTTTCTCAAAAGTAAATTAGTTCATAGTAGTCAGTTGGCACATTCAGCATGTACTTCTGTGAGATTTTTTTTGGTATCTTTAAACTCTTCATTCATTAATCCTGTTAACTCAAAGCTTATTTAATAACATAAGCTCTTGGTTATGAACTAGATGTTAGGAACAATAGAGAAATGTAGAGCTAATGTAATGAGTTAAAAGGATTGGGGCTGTAGGAATAATGTTACCAGGAATAACTTGAGGATTGTTTGCTACTGTACCTAGCTATGATTTTCCAAATAGGGAGGTGCCTGTTTTTCTCACATAAAAGTAATTGTGCAGGTAGGCTGAGGCTGACATTGGTTCAGTTGCTTAAACATGGTTAAGGCTGGCTTCCCTGTGCTTCTCTTCACTCTCTTTTCTGGTGCATGATGACCAAGAGAGCTCCTGTCATCATGTCTCCATCCATCATGTCTCCATCCAATTAAAAGTAAAGAAAATGCAACATGAGCCCTGCCTGCACGCATGGTCAGGAAAAGCAAGAGGCTTTTTTTGAATTCTAGCAGAATTTTGCATAAGCCTCTTGGTTTTAAAAAAAGATGAATTTTAAAATAATAAAATAAAATAAAGCACAAACTCTGAGGCCAAAGTGATAGGATTTAAATCTGTGCTCTGCCACTTAGGAAAATTACTTAAATTCTCTGTTGTTTAGGTTGCACACCTGTAAAATGGGAGGAGGAAAATAATATTTGACTCATGATTTTTAAAATATGAGATGTTATTTCTTTAATAAACAGCTGCTATCATTTCAGAACACTTGCTATTTAGGCACTTAGGAATTTTTCACTAGAAGAAATGTAAAGAAAGACGATGGGCATTTGTAATGGATTTAACATTCATCATTTGACTGCCTGACTGACCCCCAGAGCTGTGATTTTACTCATGAATTTTTCAGAAGTCCCTTAGCTAGCAATGAGCCTAACCAGCCTCCCACTGTCACCATTCAGTGCTCTTTTGTTCTTCTCTGTTTCCTCTCAAACTTGTTTACCCTCACACAGTGATAAAAACTTGCATTTCTTTTCTTTCCTTTTTAGAGACAGGGTCTTGCTCTGTCACTCAGGCTGTAGTGCAGTGGTGTGATCATGGCTCGCTGTAGCTTCAAACTCCTGGGCTCAAGCAGTACTCCCACCTCAGCCTCCCAAGTAGCTGGGACTACAGACGTACACCACCATGCAAAGCTAAATTTTTTATTTTTTGTTGTAGAGATGGGATAATGCTGTGTTTCCCAGGATTGTCTCAAACTCCTAGCCTCAAGTGATCCTCCTGCCTCAGCCTCCCAAATTGCTGGGATTATAGGCAGGTATGAGCCACCTGTGCCTGGCCCCCTATTTCCTTTTTTTAAATAACAACTTTATTGAAATATAGTTCACATACCATAAATTCATTTAGCAAAGTGTACAATTCAGTGGTTTTTATAATATTCACGGAGCTGTGCATCTATCATCACAATCCATTTTAGAAGCTTTCATTACCCTGTAGAGAAATCCACACTTCTTAGCCACTAGGTTCTACTCCCCCCATCCCCCTGTGTTCTCATAGGCAACCACTGATCTATTTTCTGTCACTATAGATTTGCCTAATCTGGACCTTTTTTTCTTCTTTTTTTTTGAGATGGAGTCTTGCTCTGTCATCTAGGCTGGAGTGCAATGGTGCGATCTCAGCTCACTGCAATCTCTGCCTCCTGGGTTCAAGCAGTTCTTCTGCCTCAGTCTTCTGAGTAGCTGGGATTATGGGCACCTGCCACCACACCTGGCTAATTATTGTATTTTTAGTAGAGACAGGCTTTCACCATGTTGGTCAGGCTGGTCTGAAACTCCTGACCTCATGATCTGCCTGCCTCGGCCTCCCAAAGTGGGATTACAGGTGTGAGCCACCGCACCCAGCTTGGACCTTTTATATAAATAGGATTGTGCAATATGTGATCGTTTGTGGCTGGCTTTTTTTTTCCCTCTTAGCACAGTGTTTTCAGAGTTTCTTCCTGTCATAGCACGTGTCAGTATTTCGTTCCTTCTATGGCTGAATAATATTCCATGGTAGAGATACACCACATTTTGTTTATTAATCAGTTGATGAACATTTGGGTTGTTAACATGTATTGGCCACTGTGAATAATGCTGCTATGAAGATTCATTTATAAGTTTTTGTGTGGACATATATTTTTATTTCTCTGGGATATATACCTAGGAGAGAAATTGTTGCATTCTATGATACTGTACATTTAGCCTTTTGAGAAACTGTTTTCCAAAGTGGTTACACCAGTCAGGTGCAGTGACTCAGACCTGTAATCCCAGCTACATGAGAGGCTGAGGTGGGAGGATCACTTGAGCCTACAAGTTAAAAGAGACCAGCCTAGGCAAGGTAGTGAGATCCTATCGTGATTTTTTTAAAAATCAAATTAAAATGACAAGAAAGAAACACCCAAACAAAGTGGTTAAACCATTTTATGTTCCCACCAATAATGTATGTGGGTTCCAATTTCTTCACATTTTCACCAGCATTTCTTTTTTTGAGACAGGATCTCGCTGTGTCGCCCAAGCAGGAGTGCAGTGGTGTGATCATGGCTCACTGCAGCCTCGAACTCTCAGACCCTTGCGATCCTTTTACCTCAGCCTCTTGAGCAGTTGGGACTATAGTCACAAGCCACCACACTCAGCTAATTTTTTTGTTTTTAGTAGAGACAGGGTTTCACTATGTCGCTCAGGCTGGGTTTTGAACTCCTGGACCCAAGTCATCCACCTGCCTTGGCCTCCCAAACTGCTGGGATTATAGGAGTGAACCACCATGCCTAGTCCTCTATCTCTTTTCTCTCTGCCTTTTTTCCTTGGTAGATTGAAATGTATCATGTACCAGCTATCCATCCAATGACTGCCCATCAGTTCAAAATTCACCCTTCACTGCCTGCTCTGCAAACATAGATGTGGGTTCCTTACATGCTTCCTCTATCAGCTGGTGCATTATTAAATGTTGTCAGTACATTGTGCTAGAGGGACTTTGTAAGAGGCTGTTCTTTCTGATTGTAGTGTGTCAATCTCCACAGCCAATGAGCTTGTCCAGCACTGGGCTCCTGCCCTGCACGGTGCTCAGCAGCACCCAGTGGCCAGCAGTTTCTCTGCACCTACGTGGGTGGTTTTGTAGTGAGACAACTGTTCATTAATAGCTTAATCTAGCACCATAGAAGGCGGATTTTCAGCAAATTCCAGAGGGCAGATTGCTAGCATGTTCCACCATGTGGTAATGCAGCAATTCTGCCATTGAATTACCCATGACTGTGCCCTCTCCAAGGGTGGCTGGATCTCAGCCCTAGTGAGGAGTCCCTTCCTTGGTCACTCCATCTCATCATAGGGATAGTAGGGGCAGTTACTGTTCATTGTATCAGCTGGTCCTATACTTTTTTTTTTTTGAGACAGGGTCTCCCTCTGTTGCCCAGGCTAAAGCACAGTGACGAAATCACAGCTCACTGCAGCCATGACTTCCCTGGCTCAAGCAATACTCCCACCTCAGCCTCGTAAGTAGCTAGGACTACAGGTGTGCACCACCACACCTGGCTATTTTTTTTTTCTTTGGTAGAGACAGGGTCTCGCTGTGTTTCCCAGGCTAGTCTCAAACTCCTGGCCTGAAGCAATCCTCCTGCCTTGGCTTTTCATATTACTAGAATTATAAGCATGAGCCACCATGCCTGGCGTCTGATAGTCCTATGTTCTCTAGAGTTCTTTTTACCTTTTGGTAGCCAATCTCTTATTATGCTGTTACCCTGTTATAATGAATAATTCTCTGTATTAAATTTTACCACTTTAAACTTTTGAGTGGTTTTTATCTCCTGATTGGACTCTAATATGCTAAGAAGGGTCCCTGGAGATAGACTCACACAGATGGGATTTGGGCATAGGTTTGGTTATCCAAGGGACCGTGCTGAGCTCCTTGCCAATGGGAAATGGGATGCTGGTGATTTCCAGGAAGTGACCTCACAGTTTTCTTGGGGGACTTTACTGGTCCTTCTTCAGGAAACCCTCTCCTTACCCCTATCATCACTCTTTCACTCTCATCTTTACTCATCTTTAGCCTCAGCCGAGATGTCTCACCCCACTCTCTATGACGCAACAAGAAGCCCCTGGGGAGCGTTTCAGTCCCACTCTGTACTTCTGTCATGTGCTCATCACAGTCTGGTAAGTGCTGGCATACAATTCCTAGATTAGTCCATTTTGCATTGCTATAAGGAAACACCTGAGGCTGGGTACTTTATAAAGAAAAACAGTTTATTTGGCTCACAGTTCTGCAGGCTATACAAGTAGCATGGTGCCAGGCTGGGCACAGTGGCCCACATCTGTAATCCCAGCACTTTGGGACGCTGAGGCAGGAGGATTGCTTGAGCCCAGAAGTTTGAAACCAGCCTGGGAAACATGGTGAGACATTGTCTCTACTAAAAATACTTTTAAAAAGATCAGCCAGGCATGATGGTGCACTGATGCATGCGTATGGTCCCAGCTACTTGAAGATCTCTAGCCCAGGAGGTCAGGGTCACAGTGAGCCATAATTACACCACTGCTCTCTAACCTGAGTGTCAGAGTGAGACCCTGTCTCAGAAAAAAAAGTCATAGTGCCAGTGTCTGCTGGTGAGGACCTCAGGAGGTTTCCACTCATGGTAGAAGGTGAAGGAGGAGCCGGCATGTCACTTGGTGAGAAGACGGAGCAAGGGACAGGGGAGGAGGTGCCAGGCTCTTTAAACAGTCAGCTCTCACATGAACTAGTAGTGACAGAACTCACTCATTACCATGGGGAGGGCACTAAGCCATTCATAAGGGATCTGCCCCCATGACCCACACACCTCCCACCAGGCACCACGTCCAACATTAGGGATTTAATTTCAATATGAGAATTGGAGGAGACAAACATTCAAACTATATCAATTTCCTGCTACCCTGTAAGCTCTGTGAGAGCAGAAACTCTTATACCTTGTTCACTACTGTTTCCTGGGCACCTATTATAGTGCCTGGTTATTTGTTAGAGCCTGATGTGTTGGCTCAAGCCTGTAATTCCAGCACTTTGGGAGGAGGGGGCCAGGGGATTGCTTGTGCCCAGGAGTTGAAGACCAACCTGGGCAACTTAGTGAGACCCTGTCCCTAGAAAAAATAATAAACTGGTTGGGTGCAGTGGCTCGTGCCTGTGATCCCAGCAGTTTGGGAGGCTGATGTGGGTTGATCACCTGAGGTCAGGAGCTCAAGACCGGCCTGGCCAACTAAACATACAAAAATTAGCCAGGCATGGTGGCATACACCTGTAATCCTAGCTACCTGGGAGGCTGAGGCAGGAGAATTGCTTGAACCTGGGAGTTGGAGGTTGCAGTAAGCTGAGATCGCCCCACTGCACTCCAGCCTGGGTGACAGGGTGAGACTTTGTCTCAACAACAAAAAAAAAAAAAAAGAAAGAAAGAAAGAAAAAAGAAAAAATAGTATACTTAACCAGGTGTGGTGGTGGTACATGCCTGTAATCCCAACTGCTTGGGAGGCTGAGGTGGGAGGATTACTTGAGACCAGAAGATGGAAGCTGCAGTGAGCCATAATCACCCCACTGTACTTCAGCCTGTGTGACAGAAGGGTACTCTGTCTCAAAAAAAGTAAAAAAAAAAAAAAAAAGTGAACAAGAAAAGGTGTCAGGAGAGTACCGTGAATGTGGGTCATGTCAGTAGAGTGTAGGGACTTGGGCAGGAGTGGCTGGACCCCAAGAGTAGGTTGGTGGAGACCAGGTCATTCATCCTAAGCAGTTTGCCCTGTAGCATGTAGATCAAATATCCAATGTTGGCTGCTGGTGACTGAACTGGGCTTCCTGTTTCTGTGTTTGGTTTGACCATCACAGTGTTGAAGAACTGTTGTAGTGAATACCTTGCAGTTTGCTACAGTTTCCCCCGCTCTCCCACATTACTCCAACCTCCTTCCCTCATGTAGGTTGCCTGACCCGCTGATACCTGTGTTTGCTATCCCTGCAGATGGGTGGGTAGGAGGCAATTTAAGGAGGAAGATTTAATATATGAGTTATAGAAAGATAAATAGACTGGGCACAGTGGCTAAAGCCTATAATCTCAGCACTTTGGGAGGCCAAGGCGGGAGGATTAGTTTGACCCAGGAGTTCAAGACCAGCCTGGGCCACATAGTGAGAACCCCCTCTCTACAAAAAATTTAAAAATTAGCCAGGCATGGTGGCATGCACCTACAATCCCAGCTACTCAGGAGGCTGAAGTGAGAGGATAGCTTGAGTCCAGGAATTGAAAGCCCCAGTGAGCCGTGATCTTGCCACCGTACTCTAGCCTGGGTGATAGAGTGAGAGACCCTATCTCAGAAAAAAAAAAAAGCAAGAGAGAGATAAATAGATCCAGCATTGGTGGGAGTGTGCTTTTGAGTGCTCTTTAGGAGAAAATTTTATTTTAACATTTTTTTCTTCTTTAAATTTTTTATATTCTCTTTTCTTTTTTTTTTTTGAGACGGAGTTTTGCTCTGTCACCCAGGCTGGAGTACAATAACACAGTCTCAGCTCACTGCAACCTCCACCCCCTGGGTTCAAGCGATTCTCCTGCCTCAGCCTCCTGAGTAGCTGGGACTACAGGCCCGTGCCACCATACCCAGCTAATTTTTGTATTTTTAGTAGAGACGGGGTTTCTCCATGTTGGCCAGGCTGGTCTTGAACTCCTGACCTCGTTATCCACCCGCCTCGGCCCCCCAGAGTGCTAGGATTAGAGGCGTGAGCCACTGTGCCTGGCCAAATTTTTTGTATTCTAGCAAACTATTTCTTCAACAAGGAGAAATTAATTTCATCCAAAGAGCCCTAGGAGCAGGGCAGACTCAGAAAATCAGAGGCACTGTAGTCAGTTTGAGCAGCTTATATCTTTGGACTGCTAAGTTGGCCAGCATCAGTCTGGGTCCATTCTCTCCTCTTTAATTCCTCAAATACAAAGTGCCCTGCTGGAATCTGAAGTCGGATATGCAGTAGATCAGCAGTGACTCAGCCGCTTACTATGTTTTGAGGCCTTATGCTAGGAAATGTGCAGGATACAAAATGTAAGGAAAGGCTGGAGTAGAGCATCTCCTGGGGAAACAAGAGCCAGAGATATGGTGTTGCCCCATGGAGACAGCCAGCTGGTATTTGGCAGTGCTTTGTGGAAAGTCTGTACTTTGGTAAAGTCTCTACAATCTGGAATGTGGCCTACACTATTATAGGCACCCAAACTCCAGTTTTTTGTTTGTTTGTTTGTTTGTTTGTTTGTTTGAAGACAGAGTCTCGCTCTGTCACATATGCTGGACCGCAGTGGTGCGATCTCGGCTCACTGCAACCTCCACCTCCCGGGTTCAACTGATTTTCCTGCCTCAGCCTCCTGAGTAGCAGGGATTACACACGTCCACCACTACACCCAGCTAATTTTTGTATTTTTAGTAGAGATGGGGTTTCACCATGTTGGCCAGGCTGGTCTCGAACTCCTGACCTCAGGTGGTCTACCGCCTCGGCCTCCCAAAGTGCTGGGATTACAGGTGTGAGCCACTGCGCCTGGCCAAACTCCAGTTTTTCATGTTCCCTGCATAGGTCAGGGTCGTAGGGAGTGATCCATTCTAGCAGAACTCCCTCGATTTTAAGGCAGGTATTCTATTTATTAATTGACAAAGGAGGCATATTTCTCCCCTGGTAATATAAAGATTTAGGTCCTTTTCCCAGGGTCTCTGTTTCCACCATGAGGGTTCTTGAAAAACTAAGCAGAGGATGAGGAAAAGACTGTGAACAAGCTTGCTGGTCCCTCCCTGTCCTACAAAAGAGCATACCTCTTCTATAGCCAGAAGACCCTTTTCTTTAGTCAAGGCTGGACAGACTGAGATGAGGGGGTGTCTGTGTGTCTGCGTGCGTGCATGGGTGTGTGTGCGTGTGTGGGGGTTGTGTGTGTATGTATGTATGTGTATGTTGAGACAGGGTCTCACTCTGTCACCCAGGCTGGAGTGCAGTGGTGAGATCAGAGCTCACTGCATCTTCCACTTCTGCAGCTTCCACTTTCATCCTCCCACTTCTGCAGCTGCCACTTTCATCCTCCCACTTCAGCCTGCAGAATAGCTGGGACTATAGGAATGTGCCACCGCACCCAGCTCATTTTCTAATTTTTTGTAGAGATAAGGTTTCACTGTGTTGCCTAGGCTGGTCTTGAACTCCTGGCCTCATGGGATCCTCCTGCCTTAGTCTCCCAATGGGCTGGGATTATAGGTATGGGCCACCTCAGCTGACCTGCAATGATTTTTCAACAATGTGATTCCTCTTTTACAGAACCACCTAAGCTGAAGATTCCCTTGAGAACAAGGGCTAGCCTGTGATTTCATGACCTTTCTTCCATTTGTGGTTCTTGCCAATTGGAATTTAAATGACCTTTTATCAAGATGAATAAACCCAAGTTTCCCAGTGCTGGAATATAGAAAATGGATGGATAAGTAAGTCCCACTCAGCACCCATAGCCCAGGCATGGGGACCTCAACACACAGACATCACCTTTCATTGTGAGTAGCTCAGAGATGACATTCTTGGTTGTCAAGTACCCACTGGCAATAGTTTATATAACAGCAAGTGAAGGAATAAATAGTCACCAAAACATTTTCTGTTCCCAATTCCAGCATTAATTGGATTAGTTATCTTATGAAGAATTTTCATATACCACAGTCCTGACCATATCTTCAAATCAACAGAAAAATTCTATTAAACAGTCAACCTTCTGTCTCACTCTGTTGCCCAGACTGGAATGCAGTGGTGCAATTATGGCTCACTGCAGGCCCAAGCAGTCCTCCTGACTCAGCCTCACAAGTAGCTGGGACTACAGGTGCTTGTCACCACACCTCACTAATTTTCTCATTATATATATATATATATATGGAATTGGAGGAGGCAGTATAGTGAGTCACTGTCTGTATTTTTTTTTTTTTTTTTTTTTTGAGATGGAGTCTCACTCCATGACCCAGGTTGGAGTGCAGTGGTGCAATCTCGTCTCACTGCAAGCTCCGCCTCCTGGGTTCACGCCATTCTCCTGCCTCAGCCTCTCCGAGTAGCTGGGACTACAGGCGCCCGCCACCACGCCCAGCTAATTTTTTGTATTTTTAGTAGAGACGGGGTTTCACCATGGTCTCGATCTACTGACCTCGTGATCCGCCTGCCTCGGCCTCCCAAAGTGCTGGGATTACAAGCGTGAGCCACCGCGCCCGGCCAGTCTGTATTATTTTTTAAAAATTGCCAAGCTTTACCCTGGAAGGTTTATTTACAATTTAAACATCACTAATAGTATAAGAAAATGCCCATTTCACTGCACCTTTGCCAGCACAGGGTATTATAATTTAACCAGTTATTTTCTGTTAGATTATTTTTAATAAATAAAAGACCTCATATTACTTTATTTTCATTTGTCACTTTTTTTTTTTTTTTTTGAGACAGAGTCTTGCTCTGTCACCAGGCTGGAGTGCAGTGGTGTGACCTTGGCTCACTGCAACCTCCGCCTCCCAGGTTCAAGCGATTCTCCTGCCTCAGCCTCCTGAGTAGCTGGGATTACAGGCACACGCCACCATACCTGGCTAATTTTTGCATTTTTAGTAGAGACAGGGTTTCACCATGTTCATCAGGCTGGTCTTGAACTCCTGAACTCATGATCCACCCACCTCGGCCTCCCAAAGTGCTGGGATTACAGGTGTGAGCCACCGTGCCCGTCCTATTTGTCAAATTTTAATATATTTTCTTATGTTAGCTTATTAGCTTTATTTCTTTATTGTCTTTTTTTTTTGAGACTAAGTCTCGCTCTGTCTTCCAGGCTTGAGTGTAGTGGCACAAGCAGAGTCTCAACTTACCACAGCCTTGACCTCCTGGGCTCAGGTGATCCTTCCACCTCAGTAGCTGGGACTATAGGCACATGCCACCATGCCTGGCTATTTTTTTTTTTTCGGTACAGACAATGTCTTGCTATGTTTCCCAGGCTGGTCTGCAACTCCTGGCCTCAAGCAGTCCTCCCCCACCCCCTCCCAAAGTGCTGGTATTATAAGTGTGAGCCACCATGCCTGGGCTGTCTGTAACTTTTCCATTTATTTATAGAGTTAATGTGTCTTTTACTAATTCGATGATCTATTTAATCTCATTAAATTATAAAAATAGTAAATATTTTTAAGAAAGAAGTGAAAAATTTCCTTTACTCTTTAGACCGATAATCTTATCTCAGGAAACAATTGTTATTGAGAAAATGGGCCATATTTTTCAAGATATAGGCTAATTGGGCATCACTTCACATTTTCATATTTTGTGGACATCTATGCCAATACCTATTGATCTTTCTTATTCCTTTTCATGGTTGCATAATATTTTATTATATGGATGTATCACAGTTTACCAGTCAGCCGCTGTAGGCATTTAGGCTCCTTCTAATATTTGCTTTGAGCTCTTTATATAATTAAAAATTAACCCCCTCAGCCAGATGTGGCAGCTCACACCTGTAATCCCAGCACTTTGGAAGGCTGAGGTGGGAGAACTGCTTGAGGGTAGGAGATTACCATAAGCCTGGTCAACATAATGACACTTTGTCTCTACTAAAAATTAAAAAAAAAAATGAGCTGGACATTGTGGTGCACACCTGTAGTCCCACCTCCTGGGGAGGCTGAGACTGGAGGATCACTTGAGCCTAGGAGGTTGAGGCTGCAGTAAGCTATGATCACACCACTGCACTCCAGCTTTGGTAACAGAGTAAGACTGTGTTTCTTAAATAAAATAAAAATCAGGTGGGAAGATTGCTCAAGCCCAGGAGGTTGAGGCTTCAGTGAGCTGTGATCGCACTACTGCAGTACAGCCTAGGCAATAGAGCAAGACCCTTTCTCAAAAAATAAAATAAAATAAAAATTACCCTTTATCATATTTCCCAGTGACACCTTCCCTCCTACATTTTTCCTAGAAGCCCTTGAATTTTGTTTGCTTTTCACATACCATTTAAAACGTTTAAGTGCTGATGTCTGTCTGTGTCATCCCTCTTTTTTTTTTTTTTTTAAAGAATGTCTTTTTGTCACTTTCAGCTGAATCTACCATGAAAGACTTCAGAGTCCAGGAAGAGAGACTGACTGGGCAACATCTTATTCAGGTACAAAAAGACTTGGACTATAACACAAAAATGGTCAAATAACAGTACATGCATGAAGTGCAATGGGAAGCTCTTCTGGAGGGTGAGAGAAGCTTCCAGTTAAGGTAACATTGAAACCGGGTCCTGAAAGATGAGGAAGAGTTGCGTGAGAGTGGGGAGGGAAGGGGGAGGTGGAGGGATGGTGAATGGGCTGGGGTGGGATGGAGTGAGCTGCCCAGGCAGGGAAACCAGCACTGTAAAGACCTGGACAATGAAGATGGCACATTTTGTTCAGGGAATGGTGAAGTAAGTGTGGCAGGAATGCATTGGAGAGACAGAATTTGCTTGTAAGGAATTTTGCCTGAGAGACCTCATTACAGTTTCTAATCTGTTGATGTTATCATGCATCCCTGTCCTTATCAAATAGTTTGGAATAGGTGTAATGATCACAATAACACCAATCATAGTATTTCATTAGTTCTCACAAAATCACAGGTAGGTGCCACAGTTATCCCCATTTTGCACACAAAATGATGAAGACCTGTGGATAGTAAGTGATTTGCCCAAGCTCACCTGGATATTAAGACTGAGTCAAATGTTGGGTCTTGTTTGACTTTAATGCTTGCTTTGTTCATGAGCACCATGCATTGCCTCTCCTATGCAGTTAAGCATGTAGACAGGTGAGAGAAGAACCCATGTTTCTCTCTACTCACACACTTCTGACCAAATGTGTGTGCGGAGTTTCTACACCAATTCTCCAACTCTCTGGATACCAACTGCGTATCCCACAATTCCATCCTGACGCTACCTGGAGTTAGTGCAGACCCTAGAGTTTAAGGGCTCAGTCCCACGAGACCACCCTCACTTCAGATGCCAGTTGCAAGTTCTAGGTTGTAACCTATATTTTGAACAACCAGTTAGAAATCAGGGGCTCCCATGACCCTCTTCTTGGGTTTAATTATTTGCTAGAACAACTCACAGAACTTAGAAAAACAGGTTTTTTTTTCTTTTTTTTTAAGAGACAAGGTCTCGCTCTGTTGCCCAGACTGGAGTGCACTGGTGCAATCATAGCTCATTGAAGCCTCAACCTCCAGGGCTCAAATGATTGTCCTGCTTCAGCCTCTCAAGTAGCTGGAATTACAAGTTTCCCATCACCACATCTGGCTAATTTTTTTAATTTTTTGTATTGATGGGGTCTTGTTACGTTGCCCAGGCTGGTCTCAAATTCCTGGGCTCAAGTGATTCCCCCACCTCTGCCTCTGAAAGTGCTGGGATTACAGGCATGAGCCACCACATCTGGCCAGTTTATTTTCTATTACTGGCTCAATGTAAAGGCTGCATCTCAGGAACAGCCATTGAAAGAGATGCACAGGGCAAGGTAAGTGGGGAGGGGCACAGAGCTTCCATGCCCTCTGTTGGGCACGCTACCCTCCCAGCACCTCCTTGTGTTCAGCAACACAGAAGCTCTCCAAACCCTGTTGTTTAGGATTTTTATGGAGGCATGATTGATAAAATCATTGGCCATTGGTGGTTAAGTCAATCTCCAGCCCCTTTTGCCTCCTGGAGTTCAGCCAGTAAGGCTGAAAGTTCCAAGCCTCAAAAAATGTGGTTGGGGTTGGGCGCTGTGGCTCACGCCTGTAATCCCAACACTTTGGGAAGCCGAGGTGGGCAGATCACCTGATGTCAGGAGTTCAAGACCAGCCTGACCAACATGATGAAACCCCGTCTCTACTAAAAATACAAAAATTAGCTGGGCATGGTGGCACATGCCTGTAATCTCAGCTACTCAGGAGGCTGAGGCGGGATAATCACTTGAACCTGGAAGGAAGAGGTTGTGGTGAGCCAAGATTGTCCCATTGCACTCCAGCCTGGGCTACAAGAGCCAAACTCTGTTAAAAAAAAATGTGATTGGTTCCTCTGGCAACCAGCCCTTCTAAAGCAGTCTAAGCACTTGCAGCCACCCAGGCATCTCAACAGCATCCCACAGGCTTTCTTACCATGCTGCAGATCTGAAAGAACTTAGAGGCCCTTGTGTCAGGAACCTGGGACTAAGACCAAATATTAAAACAGAAGGTGCTCCTATTACCTATATCACTAAGGACTTTATAAGAGCTTTAGAAGCTTTGTGCCAGGAACCAGGGGCAAATACCAAATATATATTTCTTTCCTTGTATTTGAGACAGAGTCTCACTCTCCCACCCAGGCTGGAGTGCAGTGATGTGATGGTAGCTCACTGCAGCCTTGACCTCCTAGGCTAAAGCAATCCTTCCACCTTAACCTCTCTGGTAGCTGGGACTACAGGTGTGCATCACCATGCCCAGCTGATTTTAATTTTAATTTTGTAAAGGCAGGGTCTTGCTATGTTGCCAAGGCTGATCTTGAACTCTTAGCCTCAAGCATTCCTTCCTCTTTGGCCTCCCAAAATGTTGGGATTACAGATGGGAGCCCCCATGCCCACCAATCACAACGATCTTTATAAGAGAAAGGAGGTAGGAGAGTCAGAATTAGAGAAGGAGATGTGGTGATGGAAGAAGAGGTCAGAGAGGAAGATTTGAAGATGCTGCACTTCTGACTTTGAAGATGGAGTCAGGGGCCATCTTCAAGGTGAGTCAAGGAATGGGAGTGGCTTCCAGAAACTGGAAAAGGCAAGGGAGCACATTCTCTCTAGAGCCTCCAAAAGGAATGCAGCCCCTCTGACACCTTGACTTTAGCCTTACTAGACCTAGCTGGGTTTCTGTGCCCCAGAACTGTAAGATGGTAGATTTCTGGTGTTTTAAGCCACTAAATGTAGGATAGTTTGTTGCAGCAGCAAGAAGAAATGAACATGAAGCCAGGGGCAGTTTCTCGTGCCTGTAATTCCAGCACTTTGGGAGGCTGAGGTGGGAAGATTGCTCAAGCCCAGGAGCTTAAGACCAGCCTGGGCAACATAGTGAGACCTCATGTCTACAAAAATTTTAAAGAAAAGGCCGGGCACGGTGGTTCACGCCTGTAATCCCAGCACTTTGGGAGGCCAAGGCGGGTGGATCACGAGGTCAGGAGTTCAAGACCAGCCTGGCAAAGATGGTGAAACCCCGTCTCTACTAAAAATACAAAAATAAGCCTGATGTGGTGATGGGTGCCTGTAATCCCAGCTACTTGGGAGGCTGAGGCAGAGAATCACTTGAATCCGGGAGGCAGAGGTTGCAGTGAGCCAAGATCACGCCATTGCACTCCAGCCTAGGTGACAGAGTAAGACTCTATCTCAAAAAAAAAAAAAAAAAAAAAATTAGCCAGGTGTTGTGGCATGCACCTGTAGTCTCAGCTCCTAGGGAGGCTGAGACAGGAGGATTGTTTAAGCCTAGGGGGTTGAGGTTGCTGTGAGCTGTGATTGCACCACTGTACTTCAGCCTGGGCAATAGAGCAAGACCCTGTCTAAGAAAGAAAGAAAGAAAAAGAGAGAGACAGAGAGAAAGAAAGAAGGAAAGAAAGGAGCATGGTGGGAATGGGGACAGATGGCAATGTTAAGTAGAGTCGTCAGGGTTGGCCTCTTAAGTGGAAATTGAGCAGAAGTTTGAAGCAGGTGATGGAGCTGGCCAAGGTGCTGAGGGAAGAGCACTGTAGGCTGAGTCAACAGGTAAAGGCGTTAGGAGGAAACTCCCAGGTGTGTCTGAGGCTCTGGAAGGAGGCCAGAGGAGCAAAGAGATAGAGGGAGTGAAGCAGGCGAGGAGGCCAGGGAGTTGCTGGGCTGGGATCAGTACAGATCATGTAAGCCCTGGAGGCTATTGCTGGGGCTTTGGCTTTTACTCTGACTGAAATGGGAACTGTGGGTGGGGGTGTTGGGGGTGGGTTCTGAGCAGAGAAGCAACGTGATCTTTCTCCTGATTTAAAAGCACCCCCTGGCTGCTGAGTTGAGAAAGATTGTGGGAAGATTTGGGTAGAAGCAGGGGGGCTGAGATTTGGCAACATCCAGGTGGGAGATGAAGTCAGTCAATAGGATTTTCTGACAGACTGGATGTAAGCTGTGAGAGAAGGCAGGAGTCAAGGTTGAGGTTGGTTCTAATTGAATTATTAAGTAATTTTTGAAAACACTACTGCCTTTCCCAGTCCTACCAAGTAAACGATGCTAAATTAAAGAAATCTCAAGTCAGGCCACACAGGTGCAGTGGCTCACACCTATAGTTGCAACAGTTTGAGAGGCAGAGATGGGAGTATATTTTAAGGCAATGAGTTCAAGAACTGCCTTGCAACATAGCAAGACCTCCTCTCTACAAAAATAAAAGAAAGAAATTTAATAAAATATAATAAATATAGCCGGGCATGGTGGTGTGTACCTATGGCCCCAGTTACTCAGGAGGCTGAGGTGGGCAGATCTCTTGAGGCTAGGAGTTTGAGACCATCTTGGACAACATAGACTTCTCTGTCTACAAAAATTAAAAAAAAATAGCCTGATATGGTGGTACTTATCTGTATTCCCAGGTACTGGTGCAGCTGAGGCAGGATGATCTCTTGAGCCCAGCTGGTCAAGGCTGCAGTGAGCTATGATTATACCACTGCACTCCAGCCTGGGTAACAGAGCGGGACCCTGTCTCAAAATACAAATATGAATGAAGTGAAATCTCAAGTCAGACCAGTCCCTTCTAGAATATGCAGGCCTTGCAACCACATAGCTGCATGATCAGGATTATGTGGCTGTGGATGAGGAGACCCCTGCCCAATTGTTGTTGGCTATATAATCAGTTTATTTTTATTTATTTATTTATTTATTTATTTATTTATTTATTTATTTATTTTTTTGAGACGGAGTCTTGCTGTGTCGCCCAGGCTGGAGTGCAGTGGCGCAATCTCGGCTCACTGCAACCTCCGCCTCCTGGGTTCAAGCAATTCTCCTGCCTCAGCCTCTCCGAGTAGCTGGGACTACAGGCGCCCGCCACCACACCCGGCTAATTTTTTTGTATTTTTCGTAGAGACGGGGTTTCACCGTGGTCTCGATCTCCTGACCTCGTGATCCGCCCGCCTCGGCCTCCCAAAGTGCTGGGATTACAAGCGTGAGCCACCGCGCCCGGCCTGCTAATCAGTTTATTTTTAAATATAGTAATCAGATATATTTCATCATACTTAAAGGTCTCAAATATGTCTTGGTTTTGGAATTCTCCTTGGAACAGGTTGTAACATCTTATTGGCTCCATCATTCCCTAATTTTTTTTATCTTATCAGTTTTTAATAAGATCAGAATTGATATTAGACTACCTAATCAGTTTTGATTAAGGAGAAAATGAAATTGTGTTGTTCACACTTTATCCAAGATTGGTGTCATATTTGCTAAATCAAATCAATACTTGAACAAATGCAAAATTAGGGCTTCTTTATCATGAAACACTATGTCATTCTTGAAGAAGATGCCTTTTTTTTTATTTTTATTTTTTAAAGATGGTGTCTTGCTTTTGTCGCCCAGGCTGGTGTAATGGCGTGATTTTGGCTCACTGCAACCTCTGCCTTCTGGGTTCAAGCAATTCTCCTGCCTCAGCCTCCTGAGTAGCTGGGATTACAGGCGCCCGCCACCACACCCATCTAATTTTTGTATTTTTAGTAGAGATAGGGTTTCACTGTTTTGGCCAGGCTGGTCTCAAACTCCTGACCTCAGGTGATCTGCCCACCTCAGCCTCCCAAAGTGCAGGGATTACAGGCATGAGCCACCATGCCTGGCCTCCATTTCTTTTTTGTAGTCTTTGATAAACAGCTGCTATCATTGCAGACTTGCTATTTAGGCACTTAGAAATTTTTCACTAGAAGGCATGTAAAGAAAGACCATGGGCATTTGTAATGAATTTAGCATTCATTCTTTGACTGCATGACTGTCCCCAGAGCTGTAACTTTACTAATGAATGTTTCAGAAGCCACTTAGCTAGCAACTGGGCCTAACTAGCCACTTACTCTCATTATTCAGTGCTCTTTTATTCTTGTCTATTTCTCCTCAAACTTGGCTACACTCACAAAGTGATACAAACTTGTATTTTCTTTCCTTTTTAGAGACAGGGTCTTGCTCTGTCGCCCAGGCTGCAGTACAGTGACATGATCATGGTTCACTGTAGCCTCAAACTCCTGGGCTTAAGCAATCCTCAGTCTCCCAAGTAGCTGGGACTACGGATATGTGCCACCATGCCCAGCTAATTTTTTAATTTTTTATCATAGAGATGGGATCTCGCTAGGTTGCTCAGACTAGGCTCAACTCCTGACCTCAAGTGATCCTCCTGCCTCAGCCTCCCAAAGTGCTGGGATTACAGGCAGGCATGACCACCTGTGCCCAGCCACTTATTATTTTAAATAAAAGCTTTATTAAAATATGATTCACATACCCTTCAATTTATTTATTTATTAAAATCTGCAATTCAGTATGTTTTAGAATATTCACAGAGCTGTGCATCGATCACCACGGTCACTTTTAGAACCTTTCATTACCCTATAGAGAAATCCATACCTCTTAGTCACTGCCTCCTACTCCCCCCGACCTGCCTTGGCCCCCAGCCTTAGGCAACCATTGATTCATTTTTTGTCACTATAGAATTTCCTAATCTGGACAAATAGAATTGTACAATATGTGATCTTTTGTGGCTTTTTTTTCCCTCTTAGCACAATGTTTTCAAAGTTCCTTTATGTCATAGTGCGTATCAATATTTCATTTCTTCTATGGCTGAATAATATTCCATGGTAGAGACACACTGCATTTTGTTTATCTGTTCATCAGTTGGTGGACATTTGGGTTGTTTCCACGTATTGGCTATTATGAATAATGCTGCTATGAAGATTGCTGTACAAGTTTTTGTGTGGACATATATTTCTATTTCTCTGGGATATATGCCTAGGAGTGAAATTGTTGCATTATATGATGACTGTATATTTAGTCTTTTGAGAAACTGCCAGTTTGTTTTCTAAAGTGGCTACACCAGTTGGGTGTGATGGCTCACACCTGTAGTCCCAGCTACTCAGGAGGCTCGGTTGGGAGGATGGCTTGAGCCCACAAGTTCAAGATCAGCCTGGTCAAGATAGCAAGACCCTGTCTTGATTTTTTTAAAAATCCAATTAAAATGACAAGAAAAGAAATACCCAAAGTGGTTACACGATTTTATGTTCCCACCAGTAATGTATGTGGGTTCCAATTCCTCCACATCTTCGCTGACTTTTTTTTTCTAGACAGGGGCTTGCTCTGTCTCTCAGGCTGCAGCACAGTGATGCCATCACAGTTCACTACAGCCTTGACCTCCCAGGCACCAGTGATTTTCTCATCTCAGCCCCCTGAGTAGCTAATAATTACAAGTGCATGCCACCATGCCTGGCTAATTTTTATATTTTTTTGTAGTGATGGGGATTTACCATGTTGCTCAGGCTGATCTCTTACTCCTGGCCTCAAGTGATCTGCCCACCTCAGCCTCCCAAAGTTCTGGAATTACAGGCTAAGCCACTGTGCCCGGCCTTCACCAACATTTGTTATTATCTGTTTTTTTTTCTTTATATCTTAAAGCAGTATAAGAACAAGTGTGTTCAATTATAGTAAACAAAAATTATAATCCCAGGGCATTGGAGGGTGGGAGGGTGAGATAGGAAGATCTTTTGATGCCAGGAGTTTTTTGTTTGTTTGTTTGTTTGTTTGTTTTGAGACAGAGTCTCACTTTGTCACCCAGGGTGGAATGCATGCAGTGACGTGATCTTGGCTCACTGCAACCTCCGCCTCCCAGGTTCAAGTGGTTCTCCTGCCTCAACCTCCCGAGTACTGGGATTACAGGCCCATGCCACTACCGCCCGGCCAATTTTTGTATTTTTAGTAGAGATGGGGTTTCGCCATGTTGGCCAGGCTGGTCTCGAACTCCTGACCTCGGATGATTTGCCTGCCTTGGCCTCCCAAAGTGCTGGGATTGCAGGCATGAGCCACCATGCCTGGCCTGATGCCAGGAGTTTTAGACCAGCCTGGGCAACCTAGCAAGACCTTGTCTCTACAGAATATTTAAAAATTAGCCAGATGTGGTAGTGGCTGCCTATAGTCTCTCTATTTTTTTATTTTTTATTTTTTTACTTTTTGAGACATGGTCTGGCTCTGTCACCCAGGCTGGAGTACAGTGGTGTGATTATGGCTCACTGCAGCCTGAAACTCCTGGGATCAAGTGATCAACCCTCCCACTTCATTCTACCACGTAGTGGGAACCACAGGTGCATGCCACCCGGGTCTCACTGTGTTACCCAAGCTAGTCTTGAGCTCCTGGCCTCAAGTGATCCTCTCACCTTGGCCTCCAAAAGTGCAAGGATTACATGTATGAGCCACCATGCCTGGCCCCTACCCTGCCTATTGAGAACCAAAAGAATGATCCAAATTCTCCTTAGCTCAACTCAAGCCATTTCCCGATTGCTTCATCAGCAAGGAGCTGGTTATTGGGCTGTCCAGGCCTCCCAAGCAGCACAGAAACGAGGTGAGGGAGTTTTCCTGCTGCTCCACTCTGTGAGGAGTTGGGGGTTGATGTTTACTCGTTTGCAGAGAGAGATGCCTTGTAGGTACCTTAGAATGGAAGGGACCCTGATTCCAATATCCTTTTTTTCTTTAGAAACAGGACCTTGCTGTGTCACTCAGGATGGAGTTCAGTGGTCCTATCATGGCTCATTGTAGCCTCAAATTCCCAGGCTCAAGCGATCCTCCCACCTCATCCGTCCCAGTAGCTGGGACTACAGGTAAGTGCCATGACACTTGGGGAATTTTGGGTTTGTTGTTTTTTTTTTTTTTTTTTTTTTTTGTAGAGATCGGGCCTCACTATGTTGCCAGGGCTGACCTTGAACTCCTGGACTCAAGGGATTTTCCTGCCTTGGCCTCCCAAAGTATTGGTAATACAGCCATGAGCCATTGTGCCCACTATCTCTGGTTCTTAACCTTCTGCCTCCCTCTTCCACATTTAAAGAACGCTTGTAATTACTTGGGCTCACCCAGATACTCCAGGATAATCTTGTTTTAAAGTCAGCTGATTAGCAGCATTAATATCATCTGCACTCTTAATTCCCCCTTCCTACGCAATTGTGCGGTGTAACATAGGACATGAGCAGTTGGGGGTGGGGGTCGTTACCTTGGCCAGCACAGTGACTATTTTGTGTCAGGTACTGAGCTAAGGACTGGTGAATTAAACATGAATAACACACACTCCCTAATCTCCATTCATATATGGGAGGAGCACCTCACTTCCCATACTCCTGAGAATCTGGGGAGTCAAGGAAGGCTTCCAGGAGGAGATGATGCCAAAGCAGACAAGTGACAGAGGAGCCAAAGCTAGCCAGGAAGAGAGTAGAGATTTAAGGGGAAGCTTATTCTAAGCAGAGGGCATCACCCACTTCAGAGGCTCCCAGAGGAGAGAGAGTGGGCAATCAAGGGGCAGGTGAGGCTCAGTTGGACTCTATAGCAGGTAAAATGGAGAGGGGCAAGCAGTGAGGCTGCCTTGCAAGGCAGGGCAGAGCAGGGGTTTGGACTTAATACCCAAGGCAAGGAGAAGTGATGTAAATGGGGGAGGAGTAATGTGATGAGATTCATGGATTAGAGACGTGGCCCAGGCTGCTGTGTGGAGAAGGCACCAGGGAAAGCAGATGGCTCAGTGGGTGTGCTGGAGACCTAAAGCAGGGGACACACTGAGTTTAGGGAGAGGTTTTTTTTAAATCTAAGAAGTTCGATTAGTTTAAATGATGGTGAGAAGGAGCTAAAAGGGGGGCGTAGGTAATGATACAGGGAAGTGGGAGGAAGAACTGACAAGTGAGGTTCCAGAGAGAGCAGGAGAAGAGAAGATTCCCACAGGGGGATTAGCACTTCCTTTTCTTTTCTTTTTCTTTCTAAGACAGGGTCTCACTATCGCCCAGGAGTGCAATGGCATGATCTTGGCTCACTGTAGCCTAGACTTCCCAGGCTCAAGGGGTCCTCCCACCCCAGACTCCAAGTAGCTGGAACTACAGGTGTGCATCACCACTACATCTGGCTAATTTTTTTCTTTTTTTGGTAGACACAGGGTCTCACTATGTTATGCAGGCTGGTCTCCAACTCCTGGCCTTGAGCGATCCTCCTGCCTAGTCTTCCCAAATTGCTGGGATTACAGGCTTGAGCCACAATGCCTGGCCTCTGCTAGTTCTGTATTCTCTCGAGTTGTCTTTACTTTGTGCTATTGTGTCCCTCATTATGCTGATCCTCTATTAAAATTAATACTTTTTTTTTTCAGATGGAGTTTCACTCTTGTTGCCCAAGCTGGAGTGCAATGGCACGATCTCAGCTCACTGCAACCTCCACCTCCCAGGTTCAAGCGATTCTTCTGCCTCAGCCTCCCTAGTAGCTGGAATCACAGGCATGTGCCACCACGCCCAGCTAATTTTGTGATTTTAGTAGAGGTGGGGTTTCTCCATGTTGGTGAAGCTGGTCTCAAACTCCCGACCTCAGGTCATCTGCCTGCTTCAGCCTCCCAAAGTCCTGGGATTACAGGTGTGAGCCACTGCACCTGACCAAAATTTAATACTTTTTATATTAAATTTACATATATATTTTTTTACTTTTAGTTTTTGATACCGGGTTTCACTCTGTCACCCAGGCTGGAGTGCAGTGGCACAGTCTCTGCTCACTTCAACCTTCACTTGCCAGGCTCAAGCAATTCTACTGCCTCAGACTCCTGAGTAGCTGGGATTACAGGTATGTACCACCACACCCAGCTAATTTTTGTGTTTTTTACAGAGACGGGGTTTCACCCTGTTTCCCAGGCTGGTCTCAAACTCCTGAGCTCAAAGTGATCCACCCGCCTTGGCCTCCCAAAGTGCTAGGATTACAAGTTTGAGCCACCTTGCCCATTCTAGTTTAAACTTTTGAGTGGTTTGTGTCTCCTGATTGGACTCCTACAAAGACAGAATTGACGCTAGGAAGGGTACCAGGAGATGGACCCACACAGATGGGATTTGGGCATAGGTTTGGTTATCCAAAGAGCAGAGCTGAGCTCCTTGCCAATGGGACATGGGATGCTGGTGATTTCCAGGAACTGACCTCACAATGACTCAAGCTACCACTTATTGTTGATTGTGATGAAATGCCAGCTGAAGCATATGCCTTGTGAGCTTAGGGGTGCTACACTTGACCATGGCAGCAGTAAAGATGACTCTGAAGAATGGCATGGGATGGATCCTTTTGAATGCACTCAACCAGGGGTCTCCAACCACAGGGCCACAGAGCCGGAGGTGAGCAGCGGGCGAGTGAGGGGAAACTTCATCTGTATTTATAGCCCCTCCCATCGCTCCCATGACCACCCGAGCACCATGTCCTGTCAGATCAGCAGCAGCATTAGATTCTCATAGGAGCACGAACCCTGTTGTGAACTGTGCATGCAAGGGATCTAGGTTGCATGCTCCTTGTGAGACTCTAATGGCTGATGATCTGTCACTGTCTCCCGTCACCCCAGATGAACAGTCTTGATTCAGGAAAACAAGTTCAGAGATCCCACTGATTCTACATTATAGTGAGTTGTGTAATTATTTCATTATATATTACAATGTAAGAATAATAAAAATAAAGTGCACAATATATGTAATGCACTTGAATCATCCCGAAATCATTTCCTTCACCCTCAGTCTGTGGAAAAATTGTCTTCCACAAATTCACTCTGTTTTTTTGGTAGAGACAGGGTCTTAATATGTTGCCCAGGCTGATCTCAAACTGCTTGCCTCAAGTAATATATCCCTCTCAGCCTCCCAAAGTGCTGAGATGGTAGGCATAAGCCACTATGCTCAACCAAGACTGAGTTTCTTAAACCAAATAAAGATTAAGTGAGATTACCTGAGCCCAGGTGGTTGAGGCTGCAGTGAGCCCTGATTGCACCACTGCACTCCAGCCTAGGTAACAGAATGAGACTGTGTCTCAAAAAATAAAATAAAATAAAGTACAATAAAATATAAATTAACCCTTTATAACATTCCCAGTAACTTTTCCTCCTAAGTGTTCCCCACAAGCCTTTGAATTTTGTTAAATTTTCACATACCGTTTAAACCGTTTAAGAACTTATGTCTGTCTGTGTCATCCCTCTTTTTCAAAAGAATGTCTTTTTGTAACTTCCAGCTGAATCTACCATGAAAGACTTCAGAATCCAGGAAGAGAGACTGACTGGGCAACATCTTATTCAGGTACAAAAAGACTTGGACTATAACTCAAAAATGATCAAATAATAGTGCATGCATCAAGTGCAATGGGAAGCTCTTCTGGAGGGTGAGAGAAGCTTCCAGTTGAGGTAACATTGAAGCTGGGTCCTGAAAGATGAGGAAGAGTTGCGTGAGAGTGGGGAGGGAAGGGGGAGGTGGAGAGATGGTGAATGGGCTGGGGTGGGATAGAGTGAGCTGCCCAGGCAGGGAAACCAGCACTGTAAAGACCTGGACAATGAAGATGGCACATTTTGTTCAGGGAATGGTGAAGTAAGAGTGGCAGGAATGCATTGGAGAGACAGAATTTGCTTGTAAGGAATTTTACCTGAGAGACCTCATTACAGTTCCTAATCTGTTGATGTTATCATGCATCCCTGTCCTTATCAAATAGTTTGGAATAGGTATAATGATCACAATAACACCAATCATAGTATTTCATTAGTTCTCACAAAATCACAGGTAGGTGCCACAGTTATCCCCATTTTATGAATGAAGTGATGAAGACTTAGGAATAATGAGTGCTTTCCCCAAGCTCACCTGGATATTAAGACTGAGTCAAATGTTGGGGGGGGGTCTGGTCTGACTTTAATGTTTGCTTTGTTCATGAGCACCACGTGTTGCCTCTCCTATGCAGTTAAGCAGGTAAACAGGTGAAAGAAAAGCCTGTGTTTGTCTCTACTCACACACTTCTGACTGAATGTGTGTGTGGAGTTTCTACACCAAGTTCTCCAATGCTCTGGATATTAACTGGGTATCCCACAGTTTTATTCTGACACTACCTGGAGTTGGCACAGACCCCACAAGTTAGGGGCTCAGTCCCACGAGACCACCCTCATTTCAGATGCCAATGGCAAGTCTTAGGTTGTTAACCTGTACTTTTGACCAACCTGTTAGAAATCGGGTGTTCCCATGACCCTCTTCTTGGGTTTAATAATTTGCTAGAACAATTTACAGAACTCAGAAAAACAGTTTATTTTATTTTTTTCTGAGAGACAGGGTCTCATTTTGTTGTCCAGGCTGGTGTGCAGTGGTGCTGTCATAGCTCATTGCAGCCTGGACTGCCTGGGTTCAAGTAGTCCTCCCACCTCAGCCTCCCTAGTAGCTGAGACTACACACCTGCACCACTACATCTGGCCAATTTCTTTTATTTTTTGTAGAGATGGGGTCTTGTTGTGTTGCCCAGTCTGGCCACAAATTCCTGGTCTCAAGCGATCCTCCCACCTCAGCCTCTTAAAGTGCTGGGATTACAGATGTGAGCCACCACATCTGGCCAGTTCATTTCCTTTACTGGTTCATTGTAAAGGATACATCTCAGAAACAGCCAATGAAAGAGATGTACATGCTGGATGTGGTGACTCACGCCTGTAATCCCAGCACTTTGGGAGGCCGAGGTGGGAGGATTGCTTAAACTCAGAAGTTTGAGACCAGCCTGGACAACATGGTGAAAACCTGTCTCTACAAAAAAAAAAAAAAAATAGCCGGGTGTGGTGTTGTGTACCTATAGTTCTAGCTACTAGGGAGGCTGAGGTGAGAGGATGCCTTGAGCTGGGGACAGGGGAGGCTTAGGTTGTAGTGAGCTGAGATTGTGCCACTGTACTCTAGCCTGGACAAAAGAGCCAGACCCTATCTCAAAAAAAAAAAAAAAAAAAGGAAAGAAAGATGCCCAGGGCAAGGTAAGTTTGAAGGGGCACAGAGCTCCCATGCCCTCTGTTGAACATGCTATCCTCCCAGAATCTCCTGTGTTCAGCAACCCCAGGAGCTCTGCAAACCCTGTTGTTCAGGGTGTTTATGGAGGCTTTATTATGCAAGCACGACTGATAAAATCTTTGGCAGTTGGTGATTAAGTCAATCTCCAGCCCCTCATCCTCCTGGAGTTCAGTGCATGAGGCTGAAAGTTCCAAGCCTCTAATCATGTGGTTGCTTTTTCTGGCAATCAGTCCTCCTCCTGAAAAAATCTAGGAGCTTGCAGTCACCCAGTCATCTCAACAACATCACCAAATGCATTCTTGTCATGCTAGAGATCCCAAAGTTCTTAAAGGCTCTTGTGTAAGAAACCTGGGACAAAGACCAAATATTAAAACAAAAGATGCTCCTATCACCTCTAAGACTGAGGTCTTTATAAGAGCTTTAGAAGCTCTGTGCCAGGAACCAGGGACAGAGACCAGATATATGTTTCTTTTGTTTTCTTTTTTTGAGGCAGAGTCTCTCTGTGTCATCCAGGCTGGAGTGCAGTGATGTGATCATAGCTCACTATAGCTTTGACCTCCTGAGCTCAAGCAATCCTCCTACCTCAGCATCCCAAGTAGCTGGGACTACACATGCATGTCACCCATGCCCAGCTCATCTTTGTAGAGATGAAATTTAGTTATGTTGCCCAGGCTGATCTCAAACTCCTGGGCTAAAGCAATCATCTCACCTCAGCCTCTCAAGTAGCTGGGACTACAGGCACACACCACATCCAGCTAACATTTATTTTCATTTTTTTCTAGAGGTGGGGTCTCAGTATGTTGTTCAGGCTAGTTTCAAACTTTGGGCCTCAGATGTTCCTTTTGCCTTGGCCTCCCAAATTGTTGGGATTATGTGTGGCAGCCACCATGCCCAGCAATCACAAGAGTCTTTATAGAAGAAAGAGGGTAGGAGAGTCAGAATTGGAGCAGGAGATGTGGTGATGGAAGCAGCGGTCAGAGAGGGAGAATTGAAGATGCTTCACTTCTGGCTTTGAAGATGGAGTCAGGGGCCATGATCCAAGGAATGGGGGTGGCTTCTAGAAGCTGGAAAAGCCAAGAGAACACTTTAGAGCCTTCAAAAGGAATGCAGCTCTGCTGACACCTTGACTTTAGCCTTAATAAATCTAGTTCGGGCTTCTGGCCCCCAGAACTGTAATATGGTAGATTTGTAGTGTTTTAAGCCACTAAATTTAGGAAATTGCAAACTATGTTGCAGCAGCAAGAAGAAAGGAACGTGAAGCCAGGCATGGTGGCTTATGCCAGCAATCCATAGGAATTTTAGGCAGGAGGATAACTTGAGGCCAGGAATTCAAGACCAGCCTATGCAACATAGTGAGACCTTGTGTCTACAAAAAATAAAAAAATTGGCCAGGCATGGTGGCTTATGCCTGTAATTTCAGCACTTTGGAAGGCCGAGGTGGGTGGATCACCTGAGGTTAGGCGTTCAAGACCAGCCGGGCCAACACTGCAAAACCTCATCTCTACTAAAAATACAAAAACTAGCCGGGCATGGTGGCACATGCCTATAATCCCAGCTACTTGGGAGGTTGAGGCAGGAGAATTACTTGAATCTTGGAGGTAGAGGTTGCAGTGAGCCAGGATCGCACTATTGCACTTCAGCCTGGGCAAGAAGAGTGAAACTCCGTCTCAAAATAAAATAAAATACTAAAAAAATTAGCCAGGCATGATGGCATGCACCTGTAGTCCCAGCTACTAGGGAGGCTGAGGTGGGAGGATCGCTTGAGCCTGGGAATTTGAGGTTGCAGTGAGCTGTGATTGTGCCACTGCACTCTAGCCTTGGTGACAGAGTGAGATCTTGTCAAAAAAAAATAAAGGAAGGAAGGGAGGTGGGGGGAGGGATGGAGGACAGGGGAGGGGAGGGGAGGGAAGGAAAGAAAGAAGGAAGGAAGAAATTAGCATGGTGGGCATGGGGACAGATGGCAATGTTAAATAGTATGGTCAGGAGTGGCCTCCTAAGTGAAAATTAAGCCAAGACTTGAAGGAGGGGAAGGAGCTGGCCAAGGTGCTGAGGGAAGAGGATTGTGGGCAGAAACAACGGAATAAACTGAGGTGTGTCTGAGGCTCTGGAAGGAGGCCAGTGGAGCAGAAGGAAAGAGGGAGAGAATTAGGGCAGGAGGCCAGGGAGTTGCTGGGCAGGGATCAGTACAGACCGTGTAAGCCCTGGGAGGTTATTGCTGGGCTAGATAGGAAATTCAGGAGGGTTCTGAGCAGGGAGGCGACATGATCTGTCTGCCGATTTAAAAGCATTCTCTGGCTGCTGCGTTGAGAAAGACTGTGGGAAGATTTCGGTAGATGCATGGGGGCCGAGCTGTGGCAACATCCAGGCGGGAGATGATAGTGGTCTTGACCAGGGTCATGGTGGTGTTGAGAGATGGTCAGAGGAGAGAAGTAGGGGAGGAGGCCAGGGAGTTTCTGGGTGGGGATCTTCAGTACATGTTGAAGACAGTCAACAGGATTTTCTGACAGACTGGATGTGGGGTGTGAGAGAAGCCAGGGGTCAAGGTTGAGTTAGATTCTTACTGAATTATTAAGTAATTTTAAAAACCGCTACTGCCTTTCTCAATCCTATCAAGTATGGGATGCTAGATTAAAGAAATCTCTTCAGCCTCAGTACAGTGGCTCATGCCTCTAGTCCCAGCTGTTTGGGAAGCAGAAATGGGAGTATCTTTTAAGGGCAGGAATTCAAGACCACCCTGGGCAACATAGCAAGACCTCCTCTCTACAAAAATATTTTTCTTTTTTTTCTTTTTGAGACGGAGTTTCGCTCTTGTTGCCCAGACTGGAGTGCAATGGCGCATTCTCGGCACACCGCAACCTCCACCTCCTGGGTTTAAGTGATTCTCCTGAGTTCAAGCGATTCTCCTGCCACCTCAGCCTTCCTGAGTAGCTGGGATTACAGGTGTGCACCACCACATCCGGCTAATTTGGTATTTCTAGTAGAGACGGGGTTTCTCCATGTTGGTCTTGAACTCCTGACCTCAGGTGATCCTCCGACCTCAGCCTCCCAAAGTGCTGGGATTACAGGCATGAGCCACCACGCCCGGCCAAAAATATTTTTCAATATTTAATAAAATAAAATAAATGTAGCTAGGCATGGTGATGTGTACTTGTAGTCACAGCTACTCAGGAGGCTGAGGTGGGCAGATCTCTTGAGGTGTCAGGAGTTTGAGGCCAGCTTGGGCAACATAGCAAGACCCCTCACTCTACAAAAAATTTAAAAAATAGCCAGGTATGGTGGCACTCAACTGTAGTACCAGCTACTGGGGAGCTGAGGCAGGAAGATGGCTTGAGCCCAGGAGGTTGAGCCTGCAGTGAGCTACAAGGGCATAGCCACATTCCAGTCTGGGTGACAGAGCAGGACCTGTCTCACAACACAAATAGAAATACAAATAAAATAATAAAATCTCAAGTCAGAGCCTTTTGTCTCCTGCAGCCCTTGCAACCCCGGAGCTTTGCAGTGGGGTTTATGTCACTGGGAATGAGGAGACCCCTGCCCAGTGTTGTTGCCTGACTAATCCGTGTTTTAAAAAATATATTAATTGGGCTGGGCGTGGTGGCTCATGCCTGTAATCCGAGCACTTTGGGAGAGCCAGGCAGGTGGATCACCTGAGGTCGGGAGTTCGAGACCAGCCTGGCCAACATGGCAAAACCTTGTCTCTACTAAAAAAATACAAAAATTAGCCGGGCATGGTGGCGGGCATCTGTAATCCCAGCTACTTGGGAGGCTGAGGCAGGAGAATCGCTTGAACCTGGGGGACAGAGGTTATGGTGAGCCGAGATCACGCCACTTCACTCCAGCCTGGACGAAAGAACGAGACTCCGTCTCAAAAAAAAAAAAAGTACAATATCAACATGTAATGGTTTTATTATTAATATGTAATGAATAATAAAATTTTTTTTTTCGTGATGGAGTCTCGCTCTGTCACCAGGCTGGGGTGCAGCGGTGCGATCTCAACTTACCGCAACCTCCGCCTCCTGGATTGAAGCGATTCTCCTGCCTCAGCCTCCCGAGTAGCTGGATTACAGGCATGTGCCACCATGCCCAGCTAATATTTGTATTTTTAGTAGAGGTGGGGTTTCACCATATTGGCCAGGATGGTCTCGATCTCTTGAGCTTGTGACCCGCCCGTCTCGGCCTCCCAAAGTTCTAGGATTACAGGCATCAGCCACCGTGCCCGGCCAAATATTTTAAAAATTTTGTCTTGTATTACTTATATCAACATGTGATAGTTTTATTATTAATATGTAATGAATAATATTTTTAAAATTTTGTCTTATTTTCTAATTTTAATATAATTATTTATATAAAGAAAAAGTCTTAGAGAGCTTCAATAAAGTTAAAAAATGTAAAGGGATGCTAGACCCTGAAAGATTGATAACTTCTAGTTTAGAAATATTCAGAGTAAGCCACATACAACTTGCACTTGGTCTATTTTCTTTCTTTTTTGTTTTAGGAGATGGGGGTCTCACCCTGTCACCCAGGCTGGAGTACAGTGGTGCAATCACAGCTCACTGCAGCCTTGAACTCCTGGGCTAAGGATCCTCCTGCCTCAGCCTCCTGAGTAGCTGGGACTGTAGGTATACATGATGACATCTGGCTAATTTTTAAATTGTTTTGTAGACATGGGGTCTCACTTTGTTGGCCAGGCTGGTGTCAAACTCCTGGCCTCAAGTGACCCTTCCACCCCTGCCTCCCATCCTAGAGGTACCAGCCACCACAATGAGCACTTGTTCAATTTTCTAAAAAAATAAAAAATTTCTAAAGTAAGGCTGTGAGATTATGGCAGGAAGATAAAAGTAGAAAAACAGAAGAATAAGTTCAAATGACTTATTCACACATATTCTTTTGATAGTAAGAATAACTTTTAGTAGATACATTTCTTACAAACAAAAGGCAAATAAACAGTGTACAGGAACTTCAACACACACTGTACAATATTTCCACTTTGCTGACATCAGTTGTGGAAATTCTTCATGGTTTACTTGACTGTCGCTATCAGTATTTGGCTTCTCTGATCATTTTTATCAACTTCCTCATCTGTTAACTTCTCTCCAAGGTATGTCATATCATGACATACTGCTGCTGCACGAACATGGCCAGTGTCATTTTATTAAACACGTAGAATGCTTCACTAATTTCTTTTTTTACCCTCTGTCTCTGTGTCTTGCATTTTTCTTACCTTTATTGTCAGAAACTCCAGAAAGTCAATCATACTAATTTATCACCATTTGCTTCATTAATTTATACTTTGCTTATATGGAATTTTGCCCAACAGACCTCACTACAATTTCTAACCTGTTTTTTGTTTTTTTGTTTTGTTTTTTTCTGAGACAGGGTCTTGCTGTATTGTCCAGGCTGGAGTGTAGTGGTGCCATCACAGCTGACTGCAGCCTCAACCTCCCAGGCTCAAGTGATCCTCCCACCTCAGCCTCCTAAGTGGCTGAGACTATAGGTGCTTGCTACTATGCCCAACTAATATTTGGACTTTTCCTGTATGGGGGTTCCAGAGGGCTGACTGTGAAATGTGAGTATGTATGGATTTTGGTATATGCAGAGATGGGGGGCTGGAACTGATCCTCTCTGTATACCGAGGGATGACTGTATATGTTTTTACAATTACGCTGTAGGACACATATTGTTCCATAGCCTTGAAAATGATAATTTTTAATGAAAATTGTTTTTAATTGAGAGGAATAATAATAATAAAAGTAGCAGCTGGCCAGGTGTGGCAGCTCACACCAGTAATCACAACACTTTGGGAGGCTGAGGTACGAGGATGGCTTGAGGCCAAGAGTTTGAGACAGGCCTCAGAAACCAAAGGAGGCACCATCCCTACAGAAAAGTACATGAATTAGCCTAGTGTGGTGGCATGTTCCTGTAGTCCCAGCTACTTGGGAGGCTACCATGGGAGGATCACTTGAGTCCAGGGAGGTTGAGACTGCAGTGAGTCATCATCAGGCCTCTGCACTCCAGCCTGAGTGACAGAGTGAGACCCTGTCTCAAAGCAACAAAAAAGTAGCAGCTAACATTAACTGACCTTTTACCAGGTGCCTATAAATACCATAGTATAATTTCTTCTAACTGTTTCTTATTTCACTTAACCACTCTGTTTTCAATTACTCCCAGAATTCCACTGTGTTTATGCAGATGACCTTTTGTTTAGATTGAATTGTCTCCCCAAGGTATTTCCAGAAGTAAGATTACTATAAGTCATGGTGAATGGGCATTCTCATTGCCCTCGATGTAAATTGACAAGGTTTTGGGTGCCTCCTGGCTATAATCCCAGCCCTTTGGAGGCTAAGACAGGAGGATTGCTTGAGGCCAAGAGTTGGAGGAGGCAGTAAGGTGAGACCCTGTCTCTATTATTTTAAAAATTTGCCAAGCATTACCCTGGAAGACTTATGTACAATTTAAACACCCCTCATAATATAAGAAAGTGTCCATTTCACTGTACCTTTGCCAGCACAGGGTATTATAATTTAATAAGTTATTTTTTGTTTGATTATTTTAAATAGATAAAATACCTCATATTACTTGGTCACATTTCAACATGTTTCCTTAGCTGATTAGCTCTATTTCTTTTCTGTCTGTAAATGGTTGTTGTTGTTGTTTTGTTTGAGACAGGGTCTTGCTGTGTCACTCAGGCTTGACTGTGGTGGCATAATCATGACTCACTGCAGCCTTTACCTCCCAGGCTCGAACTATCCTCTCACTTCAGCTTTCTGAGTAGCTGGGACTACAAGTGTATACCACCACTCTCAGCTAATATTTTTCTTTTTTTGGATAGAGACAGGGTCTCCCTGTGTTGTCCAGGCCAATCTCTAGCTCCCGGCCTCAAGCAGTCCTCCCGTGTTGGCTTCTTAAATTGCTGGAATTTCAGGCATGAGCCACCATGCCTGGCCTGGGCTAGTCCTATGTTCTCTAGAGTTCTCTTTACTTTGTGCTAGCCAGTCTCTCATTATGCTGTTCCCCTGTTATAATGAATAATTCTCTGTATTAAATTTTACCACTTTAAACTTTTGAGTGGTTTATGTCTCCTGATTGGACTCTAATATGCTAAGAAGGGTCCCTGGAGATAGACTCACACAGATGGGATTTGGGCATAGGTTTGGTTATCCAAGGGACCGTGCTGAGCTCCTTGCCAATGGGAAATGGGATACTGGTGATTTCCAGGAAGTGACCTCACAATGACTCAAGCTACCACTTACTGTTAATTGTGATGAAATGCCAGCTGTGGCACATGCCTTGGGAGCTAAGTGGTTGCTGCACTTGACCTCTATGAAGACTGGTGTGGGAACAGTCCTTTTGGATGTACTTCAGCAGGGGTCCCCAACCCCTGAGCCATGTAGCTGTAAGGAGCCACACAGCAGGACGTGAATGGTGTCGAGTGAGGGAAGCTGCATCTGTATTTACAGCCACTCCCCATTGCTCACATTCCCGCCTGAGCTCCGCCTTCTCTCAGATCAGCAGCAGCATTAGATTCTCATAGGCGCATGCATCCTATGCAAACTGTGCATGCGAGTGATCTGGATTGCGCTGTCCCTATGAGAATCTAATACCTGATTATCTGTCACTTTCTCCCATCAAGTTCAGATGGGACCATCTTGTTGCAGGAAAATAAGCTTAACATGTCCACTGATTCTACATTATGGTGAGTTCTATAATTATTTCATTATATATTACAATGTAATAATGGAAATAAAGTGCCTAATAAATGTAATGTGCTTGAATCTTTTGGCTCAGCTCCTGCCTCCCGGCAGCGTCTCCAGATCCAGAACTTTCTCCATTCGGCCTCTACGGGCCAAGCTCTTGGCTCACAATGGCCTATTTAGGCCCATACCCTACCTCATGGCAGTCTCCACAGATGAGGCTACTGCCTCATGGCAGCCTCCACAGGCCCAGCTCCATCGTTACAATGGCCTCTTTAGGCCCAGCTCCTGCCTCCCAGCCTTCTCTCCAGGCCCAGAACTTTCTCAAGTCAACCTCACAAGGCCCAGCTACTGCCTCTCATCAGCCTCCCAAGGGCCATCTTTTGCCTCACAGCCACCTTCCAAGACTCAGCTCCTGTTTTACAGTGGCCTCTTGAGGCCCACCTTCTGCCTCCCGGTGGCCTGTACAGGCCCAGCTCCTGCCATACAACAGTCTCTTTAGTCCCAGCTCCTGCCTCTGGGCAGCCTATACAGGCCCAAAATGTCCATAAGTCGGCCTCTCAAGGCCCAGCTCCTGCCTTCCATTGGACTCTCTAGGCCCAGCTGCTGCCTCCAGGTGGCCTCTACAGGCCGAGCTCTTTCTCCTGGCTGTGCCTGGAGGCCCAGCTCCTGCCTCACAACAACCTCTTTTGGTTCAGCTCCTGCCCAGCTCCTGGTGGCCTTTGTAGGCCCAAAACTGCCTCAAGTCAAGCTCTCCAGACACACCTTCTGCCTCCCAATGGCCTGGACAGGTGCAGCTCCTGTGTGACAACAGCATCTCCAGGCCCAGCTCTTGCCTTCCAGTTGACTCTCCAGGCCCGGCTTTTGCCTCACGGAGGTCTTCACTGAACAAGTTTCTACCTGCCTCCCGGCAGCCTCGACAGGCCCAGGTCCTGCCTCACACTAACCTCATTATGCCCAGCTCCTGCCTCACGGCGGCCTCTCCAGGCCCAGCTCCTGCCCCCGACGGGCTGTCCAGGCCCAAAACTTCCTCAAGTTGCCTCTTCAGGCACAGCTCCTGCCTAACACTGGCCTCTTTAGGCACAGCTCATGCCTCTCGGTGGCCTCTCCAGGCCCAGCTCCTGCATCCCGGTGGCTTCTCCAGACCGAGAACTTTCTCAAGTCCGTCATTTCAGCCCAAACTCCTGCCTCCCATCAGCCTCTCCAGGCCCAACCTCTGCCTCACAGCAGACTCTCCAGGCCCAGCATCTGCCTCACCACAGCCTCCCAGGCGAAGCTCCTGCCTTTTGGCAGCCTCTACAGGCCTAGCTCCTTCCTCCCAGTGGCCTCTCTAGGCTCTCTAGGGCCTCTCTGGGCCATTCTGGCCCAGCTTTTGCCTTTTGGCAACCTCTTTAGTCCCAGAACTTCCACAAGTGAGCCTCTCCAGGCCCAGCTCTTCCTCGCAGCTGAATCTCCAGGCCCACCTCCTGCCTCACAACAATCTCTTTCGGCTCAGCTCCTGCCCAGCTCCTGGAGGCCTTTGTAGGCCCAAAACTTCCTCACGTCAAGCTCACCAGCACAACCTTCTGCCTCCTGGTGGCCTGGATAGGCCCAGCTCCTGCGTGACAGTGGCCTCTCCAGGCCCAGCTCTTGCTTCACGGAGGTCATCCCCGGCCAAATTCCTGCCTACCTCCCAGCAGCCTTGACAGGCCCAGCTCCTGCCTCACACTGGCATCAATAGGCCCAGTTCATGCCTCACGGTGGCCTCTCCAGGCCCAGTTCCTGCCCCTGACAGGCTCTCTAGGCCAAAATCTTCCTCAAGTTGGCCTCTCCAGGCCCAGCTGGCCACTCTTTAGGCCCACACTGGCCTCTTTAGGCCCAGCTCATGCCTCTTGGCAGCCTCTTCAGGCCCAGCTTCTGTGTCCTGGCAGCCTCTCCAGGCCCAGCTCCTGCCTCACGTCAGCCTCTACGGGCCCAACGTCTGCCTCACAGCAGATTCTCCAGGCCCAGCATCTACCTCACCGTGGCCCCCCACAAGCCAAGTGCCTGCCTTTCAGCAGCCTCTACACACCCAGCTCCTACCACCCAATGGCTCTTTAGGCCAAGCTCATACCTCACGATGGTTTTTCCAGGCCCAACTTTTGTCTCATAGCAACCTTCCCTGGCCAGGTTTCCACCTATTTCCTGGCAGCCTGGACAGGCCCAGGTCCTGTCACACACTGGCCTCTCTACGCCCAGCTCATGCCGCACAGTGGCCTCTCCAGGCCCAGCTCCTGTCCCGGGACATCTCCAGCCCCAAAACTTCCTCAAGTCGGCCTCTCCAGGCCCAGTTACTGCCTCCCGGCATCCTCTCCAGGCCTAGCTCTTCCTCCTGGCTGTATCTACAAGCCCAACTCCTGCCTCACAACAACCTTTTATGGCTCAGCTCCTGCCCAACTACTGCCGGCCTTTGTAGGCCCAAAACTTCCTCAAGTCAAGCTCTTTAGGCCCTGCCTCACGGTGGCCTGTACAGACCCAGCTCTGGCTTGAGAACAGCCTCTGCAGGCCCCACTCTTGCCTCTTAGCTCCCTCTCCAGGCCCAACTCTTGCCTCACGGTGGCTTCCGTAGGCCAAGTTCCCGCCTGCCTCCCGGCAGCCTCAACAGGCCTAGCTCCTCCCTCACAGTGGCTTGTTTAGGCCCAGTTGATGCCTCTGGCAACCTGTCCAGGCCCAGCTCCTGCCTCACACTGGCCTCTCTAGGCCGAAGTTCTTTCTCATATTGGCGTGTTTAGGCCCAGTTCATTCCTCTCGTCATCTCTCCAGGCCCAGCTTTTGCCTGTTGTTGGCCTCTACCTCACAGTGCACCTTCCAGGCCCACCTTTTGCCTCACTGTGGCCTCCTCTGGCAAGGTTCTTGCCTTTCGGCAGCCTCTACAGGCCTAGCTGCTGCCTCCCAATGGCCTTTGTAGGCCACACTCATGCCTCACAGTGGCCTTTCCAGGCCTAGCTTTTGCTTTTTGGCATCCACTCCAGGCCCAGAACTTCCCCCAGTCAGCCTCTCCAGGCCCAGCTCTTCCGCCCAGAAACCTCTACAGGCCCAAATCATCCTCAAATTGGCCTCTTCTTTCCCAGCTCCTGCTTCCTGGTGGCCTCTGAAGACCCAAATCATCCTCCAGTCGGTTTTTCCAGGCCCAGTTCCTGCCTTTTGGTGGCCTCTCCAGGTGCAAAACTTCCTCCCGTCAGCCTGTCCAGGCCCGGCTCATGCCTCTTGGTGGCCTTCCCAGCCCCTGTGTTTGACTTGGTGACCTCTTCAGGCCCAGAACTTGAACTCAAGTCGGCCTCTCCAGGCCCAGCTCCTGCCTTCTGAAGGCCTGTACAGGCCCAGCCGCTGCCTCACAGCGGACTCTCCACACCCAGCGCTTACCTCACTGTAGCCTCCCCAGTCTCAAACTCCTGCCTTTTGGCAGCTTCGACAAGCCCAGCTCCTGCCTTTCAATGCCCTCTTTAGGCCCAGCTCATTCCTTACAACAGCCTTTCCAGGCCCAGTTTTTCCCTTTTGATGGCCTCTCCAGGCCCAGAACTTCCTCAAGTCGGCCTTTTTAGGCCCAGTTGCTGCCTCCTGGCATCCTCTCCAGGCCAAGCTCTTCCTCCCAGCTGTGTCTACAGGCCCAACTCCTGCCTCACAACAACCTCCTTGGACTCAGCTTCTGCCCAGCTCCTGGTGGACTTTGTAGGCACAAAACTTTCTCAGATCAAGCTCTCCAGGCCTATTGTCAGCCTCGTGGCAGCCTAAGCAGGCCCAGCTCCTGCCTGACAATGGCCTCTCCAGGCTTTTCTCCTGCCTCACAGCGGGCTTTCCAGGCCCAGCTCTTGCCTCATGGTGGCCTTCCCCGGCCATATTCCTATCTGACTTCCGGCAGCCTCAACCGGCCCAGCTTCTGCCTCGCACTGGCCTCTCTAGGCCCAGCTCCTTTCTCACAGTGGCCTCACTAGGCCCATCTCCTGCCTCAGATCTGCCTCCCAAGACCCAGCTCCTATCTCATGGTGGTCTCTCTTACACCATCTCCTGCCTCACAATGGCCTCGTCTGCCCATCTTCTGCCTCACAGTGGCCACTCAAGGCCCATCTTCTGCCTCATGGTGGTCTCTTCTGGTTTTGCTCTTGCCTCACAGTTGCCTCTTCCAGATCCAGCTTTAAGTCTTTGATGGTCAACAGCATCAAGGAGCCTAAAGCTTCCCTGGACTCTCATTTGTTCACTTTACAGCAGAATGCCTTAGCAAAAACTCTCTCTTAACCTTGAGAGTGGATTTCTGACAAATCGATAGTAAATTCTGCCTGTGTGGTTTCACAGTGATTTCTGTTTTATTTAGTGTCTCATGGTTTTTCTTGTCTACTGGGGATGAGGAGGGGAATGGGCTTCTGCTTGGGCCCTTTGTCTTTGCCCTGGACATGGTAGCTTCTCACTTCATGTCTTCTTTTTCATATTTTTTATAGTTTTCTTTTTTCTTTTTTTTTTTCTTAGACAGGGTCTTGCTCTGTCACCAGGCTGGAGTGTAGTTGTGTGATTATGGCTCACTGCAGACTTGTCCTCTTGGCCTCAAGTGATCCTCCCAACTCAGCATCTTGAGTAGCCGAGACTACAGGCACATACCACCATGCCTGGGTAATTTCTGATTTTTTCTGAGAGGTTGGTTCTCACTAGGTTGCCCAGGCTGGTCCCAAACTTTTAGATACAAGCAATCCTTTTGCCTGAGCCTCCCAAAGTGCTGAGATTATAAGCATGAGCCACCATGCCTGGCCTGCCATTTGCTTGTCATGAACTATTAAGAATTTACTTTTTGATTAATATACTATGACTATATACATTTATATAGAGAGAGAGATTTTAAATTTTTCTTGGATACCAATTTTTTTCTTCTTTTTTTTTTTTTTTTTTTTTGAGGCAAGGTACTGCTTTGTCACTTAGGATGGAGTGCAGTGGTGTGATCTCGGCTCACCACAACCTCTACTTTCTTGGCTTAAGTGATCCTCTCACATCAGCCTCCTGAGTAGCTGGGACTGCAGGTATGAGCCGCCATGCCCAGGTAATTTTTATATTTGTTGTAGAGAGGGGTCTCAGCATGTTTCCCAGGATGGTTTCAAACTCCTGGGCTCAAGCGATCCTCCCACCTCAGCCTCCCAGAGTGCTGGGATTACAGGTGGGAGCCACATCTGGCCTGCCATTTTCTTTTCAAGGATCATTAAGAATTCACTTTATGCCAGGCACGGTGGCTCATGCCTGTAATCCCAGCACTTTGGGAGGACGACGTGGGTCTATTACGAGGTCAGTTCAAGACCAGCCTGGCCAAGATGGTGAAACCTCATCTCTACTAAAAATAGAAAAATTAGGCACCTGTAATCCCAGCTACTCAGGAGGCTGAGGCAGGAGAATCGCTTGAACCCAGGGGGGCAGAGATGGAATTGAGCTGAGATCGAGCCACTGGACTCCAGCCTGGGCGACAGAGTGAGACTCCATCTCAAAAGAAAAAAAAAAAAGAATTTACTTTTTGATTAGTATACTGTAAATATATATGTATGTGTGTGTATATATATTCATATGTGAATATATGTGTATATTTTCATAGCATACACATACACACATCTATATATTGTGAAAGAGATATTTGAATACCTAGAAATTGGTAAGCTTCTTCCAGGTTTTGAAACCACCCTTAGCACAAACGCAAAAGAAGTACAAAGTATCATTATTAATGACCATGGACCAAGATGACCATGAGTCAATAGTACTTTGCACCTCAACCACCTTCCAGCAGAGCATCTCAAAGGGCTGGATATATCTGAACATCACACCCTTTCACTTAGATTAGGATGCTTTGTAATTATTACTTCTCTTAAGACCTCAGTGTGACCGTTGTCAGCATGAAATCAAACTATTTCTCAAATGATAGAGATATTGAATAACAGCTTTGGTCAGCAAATAGGTATTGCATTTGGTTCATCATGACAAGTTCCTGACCTAGTCAGATGGAATATTGCAGAAATGTGTGTGTGTTTGTGTGTGTGTGTGAACATTCTTGCACACAGATGTGAGGGTGGAAGTGGGGGTTGAATTTGATAAAACCAGCAGTGGGCGGGCTGCTGGGAGGGGGCACTTGTTTTGGCAGTGGCAGTGTACCTCTAGAATTAACAAATGTTTGTAAGCCTCAGTTTTCTCGCTTGGAAAATAAAGATTATAATTCCTGCCTTGATATGTGGATTAGGTGATCCGCTATCTGCAAAATATCTAGTATGTAATAGGTGCTGAATTAATACTACTTTCTGTAGCTCTTTCTTAATCACTGCTTAATTTTTAAAAGTTTAGAATGAATACTGCTTTTGTAAAAATTATTTGTAATTATTATATAAAATCTAAGTCCTATAGAAAAGTACAAAGCAGGTCGGGTGCTATAGCTCACACCTGTAATCCCAGCACTTTGGGAAGGCAGGGTAGAAGGATTGCTCAAGGCCAGGAGTATGAGACCAGCATGAAAAACATAGCAAGATCCCATCTCTATAAAAAGTTAAAAACCAGTTACGGTAATTTGCACCTGTAGTCCCAGCGACTCGGGAGGCTGAGATAGGTGGATCACTAGAACCCAGGAGTTTGAGACTGCAGCCTGGGCAACAGAGTGAGACCCTGTCAGAAGGAGGGAGGGAAGGAGAGAGAGAGAGAGAGAGAGAGAGAGAGGAGAGGAGAGGAAAGAAACGTACAAAGAAGCAAGTAGCAAATCATGAAATTTTCAACCACCAAGAAATAACTCTTAACATTAGGTGATATGGCCAGGCATGATAGCTCATGCCTATAATCCTAGCACTTTGGGAGGCTGAGGCAGGCAGATCACTTGAATTCAGGAGTTCAAGACCAGCCTGGCCAACATGGTGAAACCTCATCTCTACTAAAAATACAAAAATTAGCTGAACATGGTGATGCCTGTAATCTTAACTACTTGAGAGGCTGAGGCAAGAGAATCGCTTCAGCCTGGGAGGCAGAGGTTGCAGTTACCCAAGATCACACCATTCCACTCTAGCCTAGGCAACAAAGAGAGACTCTGTCTCAAAAAAAAAAAAAAAGATATTAATTCATACCTCTTTTTGTGCAAATAGGTAGCTAAATAAGTAGATAGATTAATGGACTGAAAATAACTTTGACGAGTGCGGTGGCTCACACCTGTAATCCTCAGCACTTTGGGAGGCTGAGGCAGGTGAATCACAAGGTCCAGAGATTGAGACAATTTTGGCCAACATGGTGAAACCCTGTCTCTACTAAAAATACAAAAATACAAAAACTCCAGCCTGGTGACAGAGTGAGACTCCTTCTCAAAAAAAAAAAAAAACTTTACGTATTTTATATTGTTTTAGTTTAAATATACATATAACTTTTATTTTGCTTGCTACAATAGAAGCTGAAGAAACTAAAGTAAGGTGGGAGAATTTCTGAACTTCAGATAAATGCCTATGTGAAAGTGATATCTTTTTATTCAACATTCATTAAAATTATTTTTAAAATAATAAAAGTATTATGATTCTTTCTAATCTGCAGTTTCTGTTTTCACCCACAGCTGCTGTATTTTTGGAATTGGTGCATGTTTGAGGGTTTCTGTTTAATGTGTTTATCCTTGGATGACTTTTTTTTTTTTTTTTTGACAGAGTCTTGCCCTGTTGCCCAGGCTGGATTGCGGTGGTGTGATCTCAGCTCACTGCAACCTCCGTCTCCCAGGTTCAAGCGATTCTGCTGCCTCAGCCTCCTGAGTAGCTAAGATTATAGGCACACGCTATCACGCCTGGCTAATTTTTGTATTTTTAGTAGAGATAGGCTTTCACCATCTTAGCCAGTCTGGTCTCGAACTCCTGACCTCAGGTGATCCTCCTACCTCGGCCTCCCAAAGTTCTGGGATTACAGGCATGAGCCACTGCACCTGGCCTGGGAGAATATTCTTGATTCATTTTCCTTTTCTTCAGGTCTTCCTGTAAGTTCTGACTCTATTCTCGTCTGACTCTGGCTGGGGCTAAGGGAAGGTCTGAGGCTGGCTGGAGGTTTTTCTCACATGTACTTATGTTTTCCTGCCCAAAGGCCAGTGGAGTACTTTCTTTATCATTGAAGTTTGATAGCTTAGCCAGGGTTGGCTCAAGGCCAGTCATTCCGTATTAGTTTTTCCAGGTATACAGTGTGCCCTTTGACTACTGACTATGTACTTCTGTATCTCTGCATGCAATCTTTCTTTCTCTTTCTTTTCTTTCTTTCTTTTCTTTCTTCTTTCTTTCCTTCCTTCTTTCTCTTTCTTTCTTTCTTTCTTTCTTTCTTTCTTTCTTTCTTTCTCTCTCCTTTCCCTCCCTCCCTCTCCTTCCTTCCTTCCTTCCTTTCCTCCCTCACTCTCCCCACCCTCCCTTCCTCCTTCCTCCATTCCTACATTTCTTCTTTCTTTCAAGACAGGGCCTTGCTCTATCACCCAGACTCTAGAATGCAGTGGTGTCATCATACCTCACTGCAGCCTCAAACTCCTGGATTCAAAGGATCTTCCTGCCTCAGCCTCCTGAATAGCTGGGATTACAGGCATGCACCACCACACCTGGCTAATTTTTGTTACATTTGTAGAGATCGGGTCTTACTGTGTTGCCCAGGCTTGTCTCAAACTCCTGGCCTCAAGCTACCCTCACACCTCAGCTTCCTAAAGCACTGGGATTATAGGCATGAGCCACCATGCCCAGCCCTGTTTTATTTTTTTATGTTGTCTAACTCAGGGTCACCAATTGACAACCCAGTGTTAGACTACTGTCTCTAATTTCTGTAATTATTTTTTTCAGTTGTTTTATTGTAGTTCTTTTATCCTCTGATTCACTTTGATTATATCAAGCATTTCTATGTGTTGAACTTGTTTGTTTTTTTTTTTGAGACAGAGTCTCACTCTGTCACCCAGGCTGGAGTGCAGTGGTGTAATCTCAGCTCACTGCAACCTCTGCCTCCCAAGTTCAAGCGATTCTCCTGCCTCAGCCTCCTGAAGTAACTGGGATTACAGGTGCATACCACCATGCCTGGCAAATTTTTGTATTTTTAGTAGAGACGGGGTTTCACCATGTTTGCCAGGCTGGTCTCAAACTCCTGACTTCAGGTGATTCTCCTGCCTCAGCCTACCAAGGTGCTGGGATTACAGATTATAGGCATGAGCCACTGCATGCAGCCGCCACATTTCCTTTATTTTTTCCATTGATGGAAAGAAACATAGGTTGATTCCATCTCTTCACTGTTAAGAATAATTGTCTACACATTTTTTTACACTTGTCATCAAGAGATAGAATCTGGTTTCAGGCTGCGTGCAGTGGCTTACGCCTGTAATCCCAGCACTTTGAGAGGCCGAGATGGGTGGATTATGAAGTCAGGAGATTGAGACCATCCTGGCCAACATGGTGAAACCCCATCTCTACTAAACATATAAAAATTAGCTGGCCGTGGTGGCTTGTGCCTGTAGTCCCAGCTACTCGGGAGGCTGAGGCAGCAGAATCACTTGAACCCGAGTGGTGGAGGTTGCAGTGAGCCGAGATCGGGCCACTGCACTCCAGCCTGGGTGACAGCAAGACTCTGTCTCAAAAAAAAAAAAAAAAATCTAGGCAGGGCGCAGTGGCTCACGCCTGTAATCCCAGCACTCTGGGAGGCTGAGGCAGGTGGATCACGAGGTCAGGAGACCGAGACCACGGTGAAACCCCGTCTCTACTAAAAATACAAAAAAAAAATTAGCTGGGCGCGGTGGTGGGTACCTGTAGTCCCAGCTACTCGGGAGGCTGAGGCAGGAGAATGGCGTGAACCCGGGAGGCGGAACTTGCAGTGAGCCGAGATCGCGCCACTGCACTCCAGCCTGGGTGACAGCAGCGGGACTCCATCTCAAAAAAAAAAAAAAAAAAAAAAAATCTAGTTTATCTTCCCTTGAATATGAACTTAGTCCCCTGCTTCTGTAAGTAGAATACAATGGAAGTGTTGCTCATGATCTGCCAAAGTTAGGTCATAAAAGATGTTTCCACTTGGCTCTCCTTCCTGGGATGGTTGCACTTAGAACCCATTCACCATTTTGTGAGAAAGCCCAGGCCATGTACGGAGGTGATGTGTGGGTGTTCCACCAGATAGCCCCAGCTGAGGCCCTAGCTAACCAGGAGATATTTGAGCAAGGAAACCTTTGAGACTATTCTAACTGCATACTGTTTGAAGGCAACCACGTAAGACATCCTAAGCCAGAACTGCCTAGGTGAGTCTAGTCAGCCTTCAGTATTGTGAGAAGACTAATAAGCATCATTGTAACTTTATACCATTAAGCTTGGAGTGGTTTGTTACACAGCAATAGATAGCTGATACACAAAGTGATCTTCCCATACGAATATTATATTATGTCAATTCTCCATTTGACAGCATTTAATGATTTAGAATTGAGTGTAAAAGTCAAAACCCAATCCTGAATCCATCTGACAAGGGATTAATAACTAGAGTACATAAGGAGCTCAGGTGGAAAAAAAATAAATGGGAAAAAGTATAATAATCTGATTTTTAAATGGGCAAAAGATCAGAATAGGTATTTCTCAAAAGAAGACATACAAATTGCAAACAGGTATATAAAAAGGTGCTTGACATCATCAATCATCAGAGAAACGCAAATCAAAACTATAGTGAGCTATCATCCTACCCCAGTTAAAATGGCTTATATCCAAAAGACAGGCAATACCAAATGCTCTTGAGGATGTAGAGAAAAGGGAACCCTGGCACACTGTTGATGGGAACGTAAATTAGTACAACCACTATGGAGAATGGTTCAGAGGGTCCTCAAAAAACTAAAAATAGAGTTACTTTATGATCCAATAATCTTACTGCTGGATATATACCCAAAAGAAAGAAAATCAGTATATTGAAGAAATATCTGCATTTCTGTATTTATTGCAACACTATTCACAATAGCCAAGATTTGGAAGCAATTTAAGTGTCCATCAACAGGTGAATGGATAGAAAAAATGTGGTGTATATACACAATGGAATATTATTCAGCCATGAGAAAGAATATAATCCTGTTATTTGCAACAACATGGGTAGAACTGGAGATCATTATGTTAACTCAAGCCAGACACAAATTTTGCATGTTCTCAGTCATTTGTGGGTGCTAAGAATTAAAATAATTGAACTTATGAAGATAGAGAATAGAATGATGGTTACCAGAGGCTGGGAAGGGTAGCGGGCTGGAGGGAGTGCACAGGAATGATTAATGGTACAAAAATACAGTTAGAATGAATAAGATGTAGTATTTGGTAGTACAACAGCATGACTATAGTAAACAATAATTTATTGTATATTTAAAAATAGCTAAAAGAGGCCAGGTGTGGTGGCTTATGCCTGTAATCCCAGCACTTTGGGAGGCCAAGGGGGGGCTGATCACCTGAGGTCAGAAGTTCAAGACCAGCCTGACCAACACGGAGAAACCCCATCTCTACTAAAAATCCAAAAATTAGCGGGGTGTGGTGGTGCACGCCTGTAGTCCCAGCTACTCAGGAGGCTGAGGCAGGGGATCGCTTGAACCGAGGGGGCAGAGGTTGCAGTTAGCCAAGATTGTGCTACTGCACTCCAGCCCTGGTGACAGAGCTGGACTTTGTCTCAAAAAAAAAAAAAAAAAAAAAAAAGGCATAATTGGAGATTGTTTGTAAAACAAAGAAAGGACAAATGCTTGAGGTGATGGGCATCCCATTCACCCTGATATGATTATTACACATTACATGCCTGTGTCAAAACATCTCATGTACCCCATAAATATATACACCTACTGTGTATCCACAAAAATTAAAAGTAAAGCATTTTTTAAACCCCCAATCTTGGCCAGATGTGGTGTCCCACACCTGTAATTCCAGTGCTTTTTTAGGCCAGGATGGGAGGATCACTTGAGTCCAGGAGTTTGGGACCCACCTAGGCAACATAGCAAGACTGTCATCTCTAATAACAATAAAAAAACATAGCCAGGCATGGTGGGGCTCATGTCTATAGTCCCAGCTACTTGGGAGGCTGAGATGACAGGATCCCTTGAACCCAGGAGGTTGAGGCTGCAGTGAGCTATGATTGCCTCACTGCACTCCAGCTTGGGTGACAGAGTGAGACCTTGTCTCTTAAAAAACAAACCAATCCTAGCATAATCAGACCCTGTCTGCCACCCTCTATTCCTTTCCTCTTGCTGATTGTGCATCAGGCATCTGGGCTTCTTTTCTGCTTCTGTAAATGCCAAGTGGTTTCCCTCTTCAGGACCTTTGCACATGCTGTCCCCTGCCTGGAATGGACTTCCCATACCTCCTGCCATAGCTGGATTTTTCTCATGTTTCAGACCTCAGCTCACACATCATCTGCAGAGAAATCCTCATCCTGTGAAGAGGGAATCATCGTCCTTTTCATTGCCTTGTCCTGCCTGGTTCTCTCAAAGCAGATATCACACTAAAAAATCAGCTTGTTATTTATTGAACTGCTTGTCTGTATGTCCTCCTCCCAAACTCACGGCAAATCAGAACAGAGGCTCCCTATGGCAGGAGTCCCATCTTGTTCATTCTCAGAACCTAATATAGTACTTGGCACATAGTAGGCACACAACAAATGCCATTAAAATGAGTAAGTATCAAGGGGCCAGGCGCGGTGACTCATGCCTGTAATCCCAGCACTTTGGGAGGCCGAGGCAGGTGAATCACCTCAGGTCAGAAGTTCGAGACCAGCCTGGCCAACATGGTGAAACTTTGTCTCTGCTAAAAATACAAAAGTTAGCTGGGCATGGTGGTGCACACCTGTAATCCCAGCTACTTGGGAGGCTGAGGCAGGAGAACCGCTTGAATTTGGGAGGCAGAGGTTGCAGCGAGCCAAGACTGTGCCACTACACTCCAGCCTGGGTGACAGAGTGAGATTCCATCTCAAAAAAAAAAAAAAAAGAATGAATAAGTATCAAGGAAGGGAGATTTTGTGATTTGCCACCTTTACATAGAAAGCCTACTTAACATTGACATTTTCTATTTGATGGTATTTTTATAATTGGAAATTGAAACTGAGCTAATTAAAAAAGAATAAGGCTAATTAAAAAAGATTAAGGTGATTCATGCCTGTAATTCCAGCACTTTGAGAGGCTGAAGAGGGAGGATTACTTGAGGGTAGCAGTTTCAGACCAGCGTGGGCAACATACAGAGACCCCTGTGTCTGTAAAAATAATTTTTTTTTTTTGAGACAGAATTTCACTCTTGTTGCCCAGGCTGGAGTGCAGTGGCATGATCTCGGTTCACCAACCTCTGCCTCCCGGGTTCAAGCAATTCTCCTGCCTCAGCCTCCCAAATAGCTGGGACTACAGGCATGCACCACCACACCTGGCTAATTTTGTATTTTTAGTAGAGATAGGGTTTCTCCATGTTGGTCAGGCTGGTCTGGAACTCCCAACCTCGTGTGATCCACCTGTCTCGGCCTCCCAAAGTGCTGGGATTACAGGCGTGAGCCACCTCGCCCAGCCAAAAATAACTTTTAAAAAATAAACCAGGTGTGCCAGGCGCAGTGGCTCATGTCTGTATTCCCAGCACTTTGGGAGGCTGAGGGGGGCGGATCACCTGAGGTCAGGAGTTCGAGACCAGCCTGGCCAGCATGGTGAAACCTCATCTGTACTAAAAATACAAATATTAGCTGGGCGTGGTGGCAGGCATCTGTAATCCCAGCTACTCAGGAGGCTGAGGCACAAGAATCGCTTGAACCCGGGAGGCAGAATTTGCAGTGAGCCGATATCAGGCCATTGCACTCCAGCCTAGACAACAAGAGTGAAACTCCGTCTTGAAAAAAAAACTAACCAGATGTGGTGGCACATGCCTGTAGTCCCAGCTTCTCCAGAGGCTGAGGTTGGAGGATCACTTGAGCCCAGGAGATAGAGGCTGCAGTGAGCCATGATTGCCCCACTGCACTCCAGCCTGAGCAACAGAGCTAGACTTTATCTCTAAAAACAAAAAAGAAAAACAAAAAAAGGCCGGGCGCGGTGGCTCACACCTGTAATCCCAGCACTTTGGAAGGCTGAAGCAGGTGGATTACCTGAGGTCAGGAGTTCAAGACCAGCCTGGCCAACGTGGTGAAACCCTGTCTCTACTAAAAAATACAAAAATCAGCCGGGCATGGTGGCAGGCACCTGTAATCCCAGCTACTCAGGAGGCTGAGGTACAAGAATTGCTTGAACCCGGGAGGCAGAGGTTGCAATGAGCAGAGATCATGCCACTGCACTCCAGCCTGGGCGACAGAGCAAGACTCCATCTCAAAGAAAAAACAAAACAAAAACACTAAAAAGAACATTTCAGCTGCTTGTCAAGAGACTGGACATGGAGGGGCAAGAGTTGGAGCAGGACATCTGGTGAGGAGCTGCCACATCAACATCTTTTGATCACTTCAGGCCATGTTTTGAGTGGGGCCTCTGCTAGAATGTGGTCCAGCCTCAGATGCCTTAATTCTGACACTCAGTGCCAGTGTAGGCCCTGTGAGGTCACACTGTGGAGGCTTCTCGGGAAAGTGTTGGCTCTAAAATCAACATCTTGGTTCATTCCTTTGATGCTGGAGACAATGACCTGTGTCTCCTCATATGTCTGCTCAAGACTGTTACAAACAGGGTGGAGTGTCTCTTAGTCTAGGAGCTTGGGCTGCTCTGGAGTTTGCACAAATACAAATAATCATCACAGGCTCTCATGCCGTGTGTCTTGGTTATGACCCAAAACAGCCCTTCAGCAGTGGACGTCTACATAGTGGAAGTTCCCAAACACCTCTTTTTTAAAAAAAAAAAATAGAGACAGGGTCTCACTATGTTGCCCAGGCTGGTCTCAAATTCCTGGCCTCAAGAGATCCTCCTGCCTCAGCCTCCCAAAGTGCTGGGATTACAGATGTGAGCCACTGAGTCTGGCCCTTTTTTGTTGTTGTTGTTTTTCGACAGGGTCTTGCTCTGTCATGCAGGCTGGAGTGCAGTGGCATGATTACAGCTCACTGCAGCTTCAAATTCCTGGGCTCAAGTGATCCTCCTGCCTCAGCCTCCTGAGAAGCTGGGACCACAGGCATACAGCCACACCCAGCTAAGTAAAAAAAAAAAAAAAAAAAAATCTGGAGACAAGGTCTCACTATATTGACCAGGCTGGTCTTGAACTCCTGATCTAAAGCCATCCTCCTGCCTCTGCCTCCCACCTTGAACACCTCTTTTCCCCAGTTTGAAAATGAAATCCACACTCTAAGAAGGAGGAACAAATGGGGAAGACAGGAAGCCAAGAAGCCAACCAGGCTTGCCTGGATAAACACTAAATCCCTTACATTGGTTTTACTTCAGTGATACAGCTAATAAAGGGTTGTTGACTTTTTTAAGTTCCTATTTGGCAAGTGAACAGTTTCTTCCTCAGTAAATTTGAACATTAATAATCTATTCTATGATTGAATGAAGCAAATATTTTACACATGGGAAACCATTGTTAAATGATTGATTATATTATAGAAAGGGATGAATGGGACGGGGGCAAGGCAGGGGTGGATGTCAGTGCCTGTGTCCCTGTGCTCCCCACCCACCTCCTCTGTCCCTGCTCCCCAGTGGTGTTTGTCAAGGGGCACAGTGTGCTGAAGGAGGGGTTACCAGGTGGCATATCCAGAAGACATCATTCTCAGCTACATGGAATCCACTTACTTTGATCTAATTTCTTTACTCATAAAATTCATTAAACATTCACATCAGCAGCTTCTGAATATCTAAGCCAATTGTTAAACATAGTGATGTTACTGGATTCTTAAAACAAGCCGGAGGCCAGCCGGGCACAGTGGCTCACACCTGCAATCCTAACACTTTGGGCAGCTGAGGGTGGATCACCTGAGGTCAGCAATCAGAGACCAGCCTGGCCAACATGGCGAAACCCCATCTTTACTAAAAAAAAATACAAAAAAATTAGCCGGGCATGGTGGCAGGCCTGTAATCCCAGATACTCTGGAGGCTGAGGCAGGAAAATCGCTGGAACCCTGGGGTCAGAGGTTGCAGTTAGCTGAGATCGCACCACTGTACTACAGCCTAGGTGATAGAGCAAGACTCCGTCTCAGAAAAAAGCAAAACAAGTTAGAGAAGGGTTTTTTTTTTTTAGCTTCATTTTGAAATTGTGAAGACAGGCAGTGAGAGTGAGTGAGTTGTCCAAATTCCAACTGCAAGCTGGAGAGCATGCAATTCCTGGCCTTTTGTAGCCAGAGTGTGTGGGCCCGCTGTGTGGTGGTGTGCACTCCCCCCTCCGTCTGCCGGCACTACCATGTACCACGTCTGGCCTTGTCACCTGGAGACCTGGGAGTGTTCTTTTGTTTTCCCTGACTTTTGTCACCAGATCTGCTTACTTACAGTCCTGTTGGTTGTGCTCCTCCCACCCTTTCCCGTCTTCCTCCTTTTTATCTTGGTTATTATTTCAACCCAGCTAGAATCGTATCTGGCCCAGATTACTGCATTAGTTCCTAGTTGGAGTCCTTTAAACTCTCTTTTTTAAACAAAGATGGCTGAACAGGTGGCTCATGCCTATAATCCAAGCACTTTGGGAAGCTGAGGCAGGAGGATCACTTGAGGCCAAGAGTTCAAGACAAGCCTGGGCATCAGAGTGAGACCCCCATCTCTACAAAAAAAATTTAAAATTAGCTGGGTGAAGGAAATAATGTATACAGTGGTCCATTTCCAAGACAAAGTGCCTTAGATTAGGTCAGCAAACTACAGAAGAAACAGGGTATACACGGCTCGGTGCGGTGACTCACGCCTGTAATCCCAGCACTTTGGGAGGCCGAGGCGGGTGGATCATGAGGTCAGGAGATCGAGACCATCATGGCTAACACAGTGAAACCACATATCTACTAAAAATACAAAAAAAAAAAAAAAAAAAAAGCTGAGCGTGGTGGTGGGCGCATGTAGTCCAAGCTACTCAGGAGGCTGAGGCAGGAGAATGGCCTGAACCCGGGAGGCGGACGTTGCAGTGAGCCAAGATTGCGCCACTGCACTCCCACCTGGCCAACAGAGCAAGACTCCATCTTAAAAAAACAAACAAACAAAAAAACACCTAAAGCCCCTACCCAACAACCAATAGGTGACATCCAGGAAGATTGTGACCCCATAATACTCAGCCTATGTATGAGGAAACGGGAGGGACCTGCACACAAGAGGATAAATTGCTTGTTGAAACTGTTCTGAGTGTGCCTGCCTATCAGACACCCGATCCTGCAAGACCATTGTTAAAAGTCTTACTTTCACTGTTCTCTGGGTATCTGAGTCCATTCTTTGTGTTTGGACAGGTGAGTTTGTTTCTCACACTGGGCGTGGTGGTGCAACCTCCACCTCCCGGGTTCAAGTGATTCTCCCTTCCTCAGCCTCCCGAGTAGCTGGGATTGCAGGCACCTGCCACCATGCCCAGCTAATTTTTGTATTTTTAGTAAAGACGGGGTTTCACAGTGTTGGCCATGCTGGTCTCGAGCTCCTGACCTCAGGTGATCTGCCTGCCTCGGGCTCCCAAAGTGCTGGGATTACAGGTGTGAGCCACTGGCCCTGGTCCAGTTGTGAAGTCTCATACAGAGTATCAATCAGTCAATGTTATTCCCTGGTTTTGAATGTATTTGTTTTACTTCAAGAGTAAGTTGGTGGGCGCAGTTGGTCACACCTGTAATCCCAGCATTTTGGGAGGCTGAGGCAGGTGGATCACTTGAGGTCAGGAGTTTGAGACCAGCCTGGCCAACATGGTAAAACCCTGTATCTACTAAAAATACAAAAATTAACCAGGCATGGTGGTGGGTGCCTGTAATCCCACCTACTCGGGAGAGTTTGAGACAGGAGAATCACTTGAACCCAGGAGGCGGAAGTTGCAGTGAGCTGAGATCATGCCACTGCGCTCCAGCCTGGGGGATAGAGTGACACTCTGTCTCCAGAAAAAAAAAAAAAAGGAGGGAAGTTGTATCTAGAGGAATTAAATGAAATTTGATGCTAAGAGATAAAGGGAGAAAATTGAGAATGTAAAAAGCAATATTTAAAGAGTTTAGCTAGTGTTTTTATCAGAAATAGTGTTTCTTGGACTCTTCTCCATTACAAAAGTGGCTAGGTATAGTGACTCATTCCTATAATCCTAACACTTTGGGAAGCCAAGGCAGGAGAAACGCTTGAGGCCAGGAGTTCAAGACCCAGCCTGGGCAACAGAGCAAAACTCCATTGCTCCAAAAAGGATTTTTTTCAGATTAGCCAAGTGTAGTGGCACACACCTGTAGTCCCAACTACTTGGGAGGCTGAGGTGTGAGGATCACTTGAGCCCAGGAGGCAGAGTTTACAGTGAGCCAAGATCTCACCACTGCACTCCAGCCTAGGTGATAGAGCAAGGCCCTGGCTCTAAAGGAAATTTTAAAGATTGCCCTTGGGGCCGGGCGCGGTGGCTCACGCTTGTAATCCCAGCACTTTGGGAGGCCGAGGCGGGCGGATCACGAGGTCAGGAGATCGAGACCACGGTGAAACCCCGTCTCTACTAAAAATACAAAAAAATTACCCGGGCGTGGTGGCGGGCGCCTGTAGTCCCAGCTACTCGGAGAGGCTGAGGCAGGAGAATGGCGTGAACCCGGGAGGCGGAGCTTGCAGTGAGCCGAGATTGCGCCACTGCACTCCAGCCTGGGTGACAGAGCAAGACTCCGTCTCAAAAAAAAAAAAAAAAAAAAAAGATTGCCCTTGGAATTAAGATTAATATGTATTCCCTGTGGTTTCCAGGGTATCAAGGAAAAAAAAGGGAGGCAGAAAGACAGAGAAGAAGAAAAGGAAAATTTGAGCAAGAATGGAAGAAGGGCTGGGCGCGGTGGCTCATGCCTATAATTTCAGCACTTTTGGAGGCCTAGACAGGTGGATCACCTGAGGTAAGGAGTTCGAGACCAGCCTGACCAACATGGCGAAACCCCATCTATACTAAAAATACAAAAATTAGCAGGGCATGGTGGCGGGCACCTGCAATCCTAGCTACTCGGGAGGCAGAGGCAGGAGAATCACTTGAACACAGGAAGCGGAGGTTGCAGTGAGCTGAGATCATGCCATTGCACTCCAGCCTGGGGGATAGAGCAAGACTCTGTCTCAAAAAAAAAAAAAAAAAAAAAAAAAAAGTTTTCTGAGCCCAGGTGCAGTATTTCATGCCTATAACCCCAGCACTGGGGAGGCTGAGGCAGGCAGATCATTTGAGGTCAGGAGTTTGACACCAGCCTGGCCAACATGGTGAAATCCCATCTCTACCAAAAAATACAAAAATTAGTTGGGCATGGCAGTGGGTGCCTATAATCCCAGCTACTTGGGAGGCTGAGGAAGGGAGAATCACTTGAATCCGGGAGGTGGAGGTTGCAGTGAGCCGAGATCGTGCCATTGCTCTCCAGCCTGGGCAACGAGTAAAACTCTGTCTCAAAAAAAAATTAAAATAAAAATAAGTCAGTAAAATAAATAAAAATACAAAAATTAGCTGGGCGTGGTGGTGGGCGCCTGTAATCCCAGCTACTTGGAAGGCTGAGGCAGGAGTTGCATGACCAGCTTGGGCATTGCACTCACCTGGCAAAAATGAAATCACTCAAAAAAAAAAATATATATATATATATATAACCTCTACTTGATGAGTCAAGTCTCTTCAGTGTGTGAAAAATAAATGCTTTTTTTTTTCAGCCACCCCAGACTTCTGGGAAAGGAGCCTGGAGCTGTGCCCAAGCATCCCAGCCTTTGCCCTCAATTGCAAACAGAGTGGAGTGTCTCTTAGCTCAGAAGTTTGTGCTGCTCGAGAGTTTGCACAAATACAAAGTTGAGAAATACTGCTTGCTGAAAGGGGTGTAAAAGGCAAAGGACAAACCAGTTGTCCTCTGAAGTGAAGACATTTCTATTCTATGTTGGGCTATGATCTTGGAGGATGCAGGCAGGGAACGAGTTTCGCTGGTTTTTCAGTGAGAGACCCTTTGTATTAAGAGAGGCTCTTCTCTCTCTACCTGGTGAGTTATTTCATCTCTTTGGTACCCATTTCCTCATGTTTAAACTTAGGAGTGAAACCACACGTCCCCTAAGATCCTTTTCTCTTAGCTGTTCTGTGAGTTAATGAGATTTGTTTTCCCATTAGCATACATCCAAAAAGGTAATCAGGGTAGGTTTTCCATGTTTCCTGGAATCTTGTAATTGCCCCAAATGAAGTGGGAGTATTTGGAGGAGAAGCCCTTCCTTGCTTCCTTTATTTCATTTTTAGAGACGAAATCTCTCTGTTACCCAGGCTGGAGAGCAGTGGTGCAATCCTGGCTCACTGCAACCTCCAATTCTTGGCCTCAAGTGATCCTCCCATCCCAGCCTCTGGAGTAGCTGGGACAACAGGCTCACACCACCATGCCCAGCTAATTTTTAAAATTATTTTTTAGAGACAGGGTCTCACTGTGTTGCCCAGGCTGGTCTCAAACTCCTGGCCTCAAGTGATCCTTCTGCTGCAGCCTCCCAAAGTGCTGGGATTACAGGCGTGAGACATTGTGCCTGGCCATTCATTGCTTTCTAATAACCTTAATTCTTTTGAATATCTTTAGAACTACAGTGGTTTTGTCTTTTGAGGCTAGAGTTGATTTCCATAAATAGTCATTTTGAGCCAGGTCTTTTGAATAAAGTGAGTAGCCAGAGATGATGCCACAACTTTGGCGAAAACAGTTTCCCAAGGATCACGCCATGAACTCTAAAATGCTGTGTGCCAGTCACTGGGCCACAGTTCACTCTTCTTGCCAAATTCAGAATTGCAAATGAAAACTTTATTTTATTTATTTATTTAATTTTTTTAGAGAGAGTCTCGCTCTGTCACACAGGCTGGAGTGCAGTGGTGTGATCTCAGCTCACTGCAACCTCCGCCTCCCGGGTTCAAGAGATTCTCCTGCCTCAGCCTCCCATGTAGCTGGGATTACAGGCATGTGCCACCATGCCCAGCTAATTTTTATACTTTATTTATTTTTTGAGATGGAGTCTTGACCTGTCATCCCGGCTGGAGTGCAGTGGTGCAATCTCAGCTCACTGCAACCTCCACCTCCCGGGTTCAAGCGATTCTCCCTGCCTCTGACTCCTGAGTAGCTGTGATTACAAGTGCCCACCACCACACCCGGCTAATTTTTGTATTTTTAGTAAAGACGAGGTTTCACCATGTTGGCCAGGCTGGTCTCGAACTCCTGATCTCAAGTAATCCACCTGCCTTGGCCTCCCAAAGTGCTAGGATTACAGGCATGAGCCACTGCACCCGGCCTAATTTTTGGACTTTTAGTAGATACGGAGTTTCACCATGTTGGTCAGGCTGGTCTCCAACTCCTGACCTCAAATGATCTGTCTGCCTTGGCCTCCCAAAGTGCTGGGATTACAGGCATGAGCCACTGTGCCTGGCCAATTTTTTCTGATATCAAAGGAATCACCAGGGTCTTCCCTTTCTTTTGATTCATTTATTTTCTTGGTTCTGAAATATTTTTTTAAATATGGAATGCTTCATGAATTTGTTTGTTATCCTTTCACAGGGACCATGCTCATCTTCTCCATGTCGTGCCCATTTTAGTATATGTGCTGCCGAAGTGAGCACTGGTTCTGGATTGATTGATTGATTGATTTGTTTGTTTATTTGTTTTTGAGACAGGGTTTCACTGTGTCTTCCAGGCTGGAATACTGTGGTATCATCATAGCTCACTGCAACCTCCGCTCCCCAGGGCTCAAGCAGTCCTCCTGCGTGGGCCTCCCAAAGTGTTGAGATTACAGGCATAAGCCACTGTGCCCAGCCTGGAATGTTTAACTGCTGACTTTGATGCCTGGTTTTGGTTGTACTAGACACTCCCACTACTTGTTTCTTTAAAAATTACTGGTTTCTTTAGCTCCTTAAAAAGATCTTTGGTGTTTTATATATCAAAATATGAGAGGCCAGGTGTGGTGGCTCACGCCTGTAATCCCAGCATTTGAGGAAGCCAAGGTGGGAGGATCTCTCAAGCCCAAGAGTTCAAAACCAGTCTGGGCAACATAGTGAGACCCTGTCTCTACAAGAACTAAAAACTTAGCTGGGCACGATGGTGCATGCATGTAGTCCCAGCTCTTGGAAGGCTGAGGCAGGAAGATCGCTTGAGCCCAAGAGGTCAAGGCTTTAGTGACATATGATCATGCCACTGCACTCCAGCTTGGGTGACAGAGTGAGACCCTCTCTCAAAAAAAAAAAAAAAAGTAGATTAATAATTGTAGAAACATTTTCTATGCTCCAGATTACTTTAAAAATTAGACCTAATCTTGGCCAGGCATGGTGGCTCATGCCTGTAATCCCAGCACTTTAGGAGACCAAGGCAGGTGGATCACTTGAGGTCAGAAGTTGGAAACCAGTCTGGCCAACACGATGAAAGCCTGTGGGTAAAAGTAAAGTTGGGTGCGGTGGCTCTCTCTGGATTTCTTGATGCTTTTAATACCCTGAGTCCTCTACCCCACTCTGAGCCACATTGACACTTGTGCACCAAGGTGTGTGGTGTGGCCCCAGTGCCCACAGGATCGCTTGTAAGAACTGCTTCAGCCCCCACCTGTGGCCTCTCCTCCAGGGTGAAGTCTGGTTCCTGATGTTCACACCACACTCCTTCTCACCAGGGTGCACAGGCATCACTGCCTACAAAACATTTGATTGAAACCTGTTCCTCGTGGGGCCACCTTACCTGTCCAGGATGGCTTTCTCTGAAGCCAGTTCTCCCACCACAGTGGAAGTAAAGAAAATTATGAAAATTGGCCAGGCACAGTGGCTCACGCCTGTAATCCCAGTACTTTGGGAGGCCGAGTGGGGCAGATCACTCATGGTCAGGAGTTCGAGACCAGCCTGGCCAACATGGCAAAACCTGGTCTCTAATAAAAATACAAAAAATTAGTCAGGCATAGTGGTGTGCGCCTGCAATCCCAGCTTCTCAGGAGGCTGAGGCAGGAGAATCGCTTGAGCCTGGGAGGTGGAGGTTGCAGTGAGCTGAGATCATGTCACTGCACTCCAGCCTGCATGACAGAGCAAGACTCTGTCTCAAAAAAAAAAAAAAGAAAAGAAAAGGAAAAGAAAATTATGAATACTCTCTCTTGAATATATGGGCATCTCCTGAACAGGGAGGTGGTTGAGGGGAGGTCCTGGCAGGTGGGACAGGGAATCCTGGCAGAGCAGCAGCTGGGACTTCAGTGTATTCAGTGTCTGGACCACAATGGTGCCCTTTGTCACAAGTATCCATCTACATTCACTGACTTATATGGGGAAACCTGGGGAAAAACCAATGATATGGTTTGGCTGTGTCCCCACCCAAATCTCATCTTTAATTTTAGCTCCCATAATCCCTACATGTTGTGGCAGGGACCCAGTAGGAGGTAATTGAATCATGGGAGTGTGTTTTTCCCATGCTGTTCTCATTGATAGTGAATAAGTCTCAGGAGATCTGTTAGTTTTGTAAAAGGGCACTTCCCCTGCACATGCTTTCTTGCCTGCCACCATGGAAGATGTGCCTTTGGTCTTCCTTTGTCTTTGGTCACAATTGTGATGCCTCCCCAGCCATGCTGAACAGAGAGTCCATTAAACCTCTTTCCTTTATAAATTACCCAGTCTCAGGTATGTCTTTGTTAGCAGCGTGAGAATAGATGAATACAATCAACTTCAATAGCTTAAGTGGGTCTAGCCACCACTCCAGAAGAGATACAGGATTATAAACCATGGTGGCATCCACACAGTGCTAACTCAGCATATGTGCAGAGTATATGAGCTGTGGGGCTATGGTGGGCTCCACCTAGATTTCTTTCTTTCTTTTTTTTTTTTTTGAGATAGAGTCTTGCTCTGTTGCCCAGGCTGGAGTGCAGTGGTGTGATCTCAGCTCACACTGCAAGCTCCACCACCCGGGTCCACGCCATTCTCCTGCCTTAGCCTCCCGAGTAGCTGGGACTATAGGTGCCCGCCACCACACCAGTCTAATTTTTTGTATTTTTAGTAGAGACGGGGTTTCACCATGTTAGCCAGGATGGTCTTGATCTCCTGACCTCGTGATCCACCCGCCTCAGCCTCCCAAAGTGCTGGGATTACAGGCATGAGCCACCACGCCCAGCCCTCCACCTAGATTTCAAAACATGTATTGAACAGCTGGGAACCCCAGGCAGAAGTTTTTCACAGAGGTGGAGCTCATGCGTGTAATCCCAGCACTTTGGGAGGCCGAGGAGGGCGGATCACAAGGTCAGGAGATCAAGACCATCCTGGCTAACATGGTGAAACCCCATCTCTACTAAAAAAAATACAAAAAATTAGCCGGGCATGGTGGCAGGCACCTGTAGTCCCAGCTACTTGAGAGGCTGAGGCAGGAGAATGGCGTGAACCCAGGAGGCGGAGCTTGCAGTGAGCCGAGATATAGCCACTGCACTCTAGCCTGGGTGACAGAGCAAGACTCCATCTCAAAAAAAAAAAAAACTTAGCTGGGTGTGATGGCGGGCACCTGTAATCCCAGCTACTCAGAAGGCCAAGGCAGGAGAATCGCTTGAAATCAGGAGGTGGAGATTGCAGTGAGCCGAAATTGCACCATTGCACTCCAGCCTGGGCAATGAGCAAAACTCCGTCTCAAAAAAAAAAAAAAAAAAGTGGCCGGGCATGGTGGCTCATGCCTGTAATCCCAGCACTTTGGGAGGCCGAGGCGGGTGGATCACGAGGTCAGGAGATTGAAACCATCCTGGCTAACATGGTGAAACCCTGTCTCTACTAAAAATACAAAAAATTAGCTGGGTGTGGTGGAGGGAGCCTGTGGTCCCAGCTACTCGGCAGGCTGTGGCAAGAGAATGGCATGAACCCGGGAGGCAGAGCTTGCAGTGAGCCGAGATCGTGCCACTGCACTCCAGCCTGGGCAACAGAGTGAGACTCCATCTCAAAAACAAAAACAAAAACAAAAAAAGGAAAGAAAAAGAAAAAGAAAGAAAATGTCTGCCTTATATCTGTTCACAGCTGTCGCCTCAGAATGAATTGTGCCCTGGGTCTCACCCATATCTGATTTAGATGAGACTCTAAACTTTTGAGTTGGTCCCAAAACAAATTAAGACTTTTGGAGCTATTGGGATGGAATGAATGTATTTTGCAGGTGAGAAGGACATGAATTTGGGTGGTCAGGGCAGAATGCTATGGTTTGAATGTGTCCTCCAAAGTTCGTGTGTTGGAAACTTAATCCCCAATGCAACAATGTTGAGCGGTGCAACCTTTAAGAAGTAATTAGGTCACGAAGACTTTGCCTTCAGGAATGGATTAATGTCGTTATTGTGGGAGTGGGGTTCATTATGATGCGAGCGAGTTCCTTATGAAGGATGAGTTCTGCCCCCTTCCTGCTCTCTCTCACCATGTGATACTTTCTGCCATTGTCTGATATAGCAAGAAGGCCCTCAACAGATGTAGCCCCTCTACTCGGACTTCCCAACCTCCAGAACCCTGAGTCAAATAAATTTCTGTTCATTATAAATTACCTGTTATAGTAGCACAGAATGAAGACAAGTGCCTCTGAATTATTCACCCTGGAGAGAAGAAACTGGTTTTTTTTTTTTTTTTTTTTTGAGACGGAGTCTTGCTCTGTCCCCCAGGCTGGAGTGCAGTGGCGCGATCTCGGCTCACTGCAAGCTCCGCCTCCCGGGTTCACGCCATTCTCCTGCCTCAGCCTCCCGAGTAGCTGGGACTACAGGCGCCTGCCAACACGCCCGGCTAATTTTTTGTATTTTTAGTAGAGACGGGGTTTCACCGTGTTCGCCAGGATGGTCTCGATCTCCTGACCTCGTGATCCGCCCGCCTCGGCCTCCCAAAGTGCTGGGATTACAGGCTTGAGCCACCGTGCCCGGCCAGAAACTGGTTTTAAAAATGCAGATTTTTTAGTGTCTCCCAGAGCTCTGAATCTAAATCTCTGGATAGCTAAACCTCTGGATATGTAATTTTTAACAATTTTCCTGGTGATTCTTAAGCACATTCAAATTTGAGAACTGCTGCTCTATGCCCAATATCATTTTAACCTGGAAAATATGCACTCACCAACTGTTCAGTGTTATTACCTGAGTTTGCCTGATCATAAAGGTCACTAGAGGGCTTGATAGAAAACCAAACACCAAATGTTCTCACTCATAGGTGGGCATTGAACAATGAGAACGCATGGACACAGGAAGGGGAACATCACACACCGGGGCCTGTTGTGGGGTCAGGGGAGTGGGGAGGGATAGCATTAGGAGATATACCTAATGTTAAATGACAAGTTAATGGGTGCAGCACACCAACATGGCACATGTATACATATGTAACAAACCTGCACGTTGTGCACATGCACCCTAGAACTTAAAATATAATAAAAAAATAGAACTAAGAAGTTACATAGTATAATATACTGTGAAAGTAAATGTATTTAATAAGAGAAGAAATGGAAAATATCAAATAAAGCAACATAATAATTTCAAAATAAATAAATAAATAAATATATACATATATACACATATATACATGTATATATATATATACATATATATACGTGTATATATATATATATACATATATATATATATATACACATTCTTAGGTCACTCTGCTGGTGGCAATCATGAATGAAACAAAGCCCAAGAATTTACATTTATTTATTTATTTGCTCTTTTTGAAATGGAGTCTCTGTCACCCAGGCTAGGGTGCAGTGGTGTGATCTCGGCTCACTGCAACCTCCACCTCCTGGGTTCAAGTGATTCTCTGGCCTTAGCCTCCTGAGTAGCTGGGATTACAGATGCCCGCCAACATGCCCAGCTAATTTTTGTATTTTTAGTAGAGACAGGGTTTCACAATGTTGACCAGGCTGGTCTCAAACTCCTAACCTCAGGTGATCCACCTGCCTTGGCCTCCCAAATTTCTGGGATTCGAGGTGTGAGCCACCATGCCCAGCCAAGAATCTACATTTAAATGCAGTTGTTAAATGTTCTTCTAAGTAACTGTGTACACATTTATCTATTTTGTGGAATTACTGGAATATAGATCAGTTAATTTTTGGATAGCTTTACCGCAATATGATAATTTTAGTTTTGAATACAGTTTATTTTAAGCCATTGCTTCCAGAAGAATTTAATCTGATCCAATGTTGCATTTTTCTTTCACCCATAGAGACAAGAATGAAGATAATAGCTTCTTGAACATTAACTATGTGCCAGTCACCATGTAACTGATTCTCCTCAAACCCTCTGAGGCATGGACCACTGTACTACTGCCATCCCCATTTTACAGAGAAGATACTGAGGCAAAGGGGAGTTAAGTACTTTACTAGGCACAGGCAGTTATTAACGTGGTAGAACTGGGATTCCAAGCCATTCTTGTAAGCAATGCAACACTGCGTCTCTGGACTTAATCCAGACCAGTTTCTCTGATGCTCAAAAGTTGCCTGCATTAAATGCGCTTTTGTGAAATTCCCTCCTTCCTTCCTTCCTTCCTTCCTTCCTTCCTTTTTTTTTTTTTGAGATGGAGTCTCTCTGTCACCCAGGCTGGAGCGCAGTGGCGCAAACTCCACTTACTGTAACCTCCATCTCCTGGTTCAAGCGATTCTCCTGCCTCAGCGTCCCTAGTAGCTGCAATTATGGGTGCCCACTACTACACCCGGCTAATTTTTGTATTTTTAGTAGAGACAGGGTTTCATCATGTTGGCCAAGCTGGTCTCAAACTCATGACCTCAGGCGATCTGCCTGCTTTGGCCTCCCAAAGTGCTGGGATTACCGGCGTGAGCCACCATGCCTGGCCAAAATATATTTCTTATATAAAAGAGAAAGTTTTCCTTGTGCTGTGTTTTACTCATGGTTAAAAGGTTCCTAAAATGGGCCTTGTTCTTTTCTCTTCTTCTTCTTCTTCTTCTCTAGAGCAGCTAGAAAGAAAGACACTTGTTCTTAACCCAAAGAGGCCTCTTCTAAAAATGTTTTCTATATTGGTGAGACTAATTAAACTGGAAAAGATCACCAACTAAATAATGAAACAAGGTAAAGCCTTTTGCTGATTATTTTTGAATAATTTATTCCTGGCCGGGCACGGTGGCTCACGCCTGTAATCCCAGCACTTTGGGAGGCTGAGGTGGGAGGATCACGAGGTCAAGAGATCGAGACCATCCTGGCCAACATGGTGAAATCCTGTCTCTACTAAAAGTACAAAAATTAGCTGGGTGTGGTGGCACATGCCTGTAATCCCAGCTACTCGGGGGGCTAAGAAGGGAGAATCACTTGAACCTGGGAGGTAGAGGTTGCAGTGAGCTGAGATGGTGCCACTGCACTCTAGCCTGGCAATAGAGTGAGACTCCGTCTCAAAAAAAAAAAATTATTCCTGGGCTCCCTATGACTTGTTGAGGAATTGCAAGATACTGGGAAGTCTCTAATTAGGGAGTTTTAGAATAAACAGAAGTATAAACATTCATAGGAGTTAGATTTGAAGACAACGGCTTTTAACACACAGACCCACTAGGACGTGAGCATCTTGGTGGGGGTTATTTATTATGTGTTTTACTTTGAACAGAGAACATGCACATTCATTATCTCAAAAGTGTTCTTGTCCTCACATAGTGAAGGAAATGTGTGCAAGATAAGGATGAATGTGGTATGCAGGGAGATCCAGGCATGGCTGGCGTTTGGCTTTGCTGATGGCTACAATGTGGACTGTGGACAGTGGGCAAATTAACTCATCACTTTTTGAATGGCCTTTAGAGAGGAAATCCTAAAAAGATTCCAGGACTTGCAGCAGCCACACAGGAGATTGAGTATTCAAGGGAATAGAATGCTGGAGAACACAGAGACAGTTAGGTTAACTAAAGAAGATGAAAAATTAGGCTGGGCACAATGCTTCATACCTGTAATCCCAACACTGTGGGAGGCTGAGGCAGGAGCATCATTTGAGCCCAAAAGGTTGAGGCTGGCTTGAGTGACATAGTGAGAGCCCCATCTCTACAAAAAATAAAAAGAAATTAATTGGGTACGGTGGCATGCACATGTGGTCACAGCTACTCAGGAGGCTGAGGTGGGAGAATCGCTTGAGCCTGGGGAGGTGAGACCCTGTCCAGGAGGAAGAGGAGGATGAAGAGGAAGAAGGAGGAGGAGGAAGAAGAAATAGAAGAAGAAGAAGAGCTGGGTGCGGTGGCTCATGCCTGTAATCCCAGCACTTTCGGAGGCTGAGGCAGGCGGATCATAAAGTCAAGAGATCTAGACCATCCTGGCCAACATGATGAAACCCCATCTCTACTAAAAATACAAAAATTAGCTGGGTGTGCTGGCATGTGCCTGTAGTCCCAGCTACTCGGGAGGTTGAGGCAGGAGAATCACTTGAACCCAAGAAGCAAAGGTTGCAGTGAGCTGAGATCATGCCACTGCGCTCCAGCCTGGTGACAGAGGGAGACTCCATCACTAAAAAAAGAAAGAAGAAGGAGAAGGAGAAGGAGTAGGAGAAGAAGAAGAAATGGTCTCTGAGCAGCCATGAAGAGTAGGAAGATAACCCAACCTACCTCTCGCTGGGTCTATGGGGAAAATATTGATTAAGGCAGGGCAGGTCTTCAGAGAGAGACTAGGTTTGGTGAGTAAGAGATTCGAAAACTAGAAGGGAATGAGGATATTTAAGTTACTCTTATTGCATGATATATAACCCCAAAACTTTAGATGCTTAAAATCTTTTTTTTTTTTCATGGTTCTGGGAGTTGACTGGGTTCAGGTAGGTGATTTTCACTCGGGATGTCTCATGCTGTTGCAGTGGCTGGGGCTGGAGTCTTCACAAAGCCTTCTTCAGTCCCATGTCTGGCAACTGATGTTGGCTGTCACCTGAAACCTGTGCTGGGACTGTTGATTGGAACATCAAAATGTGGCCTCTCCCTGTGATCTGGGCTTCCTCACAGCATGGTGACTGGGTTCAAAGAGCAAGCATCCCAAGAAGACCATGGAGAAAAGGTGTCTCCTTTTATGACCTACCTTGAATCACTTCTGCCAGTCACAGACTTTCCTGAATTCAAGGGGGAGGAGGACAGACCTGACCTCACCATGGGAGCAATGTTAAAGTTATGTTGAAGAATTGCACATGCTATCATTATTATTATTATTATTATTATTATTATGTCTTGCTCTGTCACCCAGGCTGGAGTCCAGTTGTGCAATCTCGACTCACTGCAACTTCCACCTCCCAGATTCAAGTGATTCTCCTGCCTCAGCCTCCCACGTAGCTGGTATTACAGGCACATGCCACCACGCCTAGCTAATTTTTGTACTTTTAGTAGAGATGGGGTTTCACCATGTTGGCCAGGCTGTTCTCAAACTCCTGACCTCAGGTGATTCACCCGCCTAGGCCTCCCAAAGTGCTGGGATTACAGGTGTAAGCCACCACACCTAGCACATGCTATTAGTAAAAAGTCAGAAAACAGGTGAGATGGTTCGCACCTGTAACCTCGCACTTTGGGAGGCTGAGGTGGGCAGATCACTTGAGGTCAGGAGTTCAAGACCAGCCTGGGCAACATAATGAGACCCCCATCTCTATAAAAATAAAAAATTGAAAGTCAGAAAACAAAAGATGTTGGCAAGGATTCAGAGAAAAATGAACGCTTATACACCATTGGTGGGAATGTAAATTAGTACAACCATTACAGAAAACAGTAGGGAGATTTCTCAAAAAACTAAAAATAGAACTGCAATCCAACCAGCAATCTCACTACTAGGTATCTACCCAAAGGGAAAGAAATCAATGTATCAAAAAGTACCTGTACTCATATGTTTATCACAGCACTATTCATAGTAGCAAAGATGGAATCAACCTAAGTGTCCATCAACGGATGATTGGATAAAGAAAATATGGTACATGTACACCACAGAACATGACCTAGCCACATAGAGAATGAAATCATGTCTTTTGCAGCACCGTGGATAGAACTGGAGGCCATCCACCTCAGTGAAATAATTCAGAAACAAAGTCAAATACTGAATGTTCTCACGCATGGGAGTTAAACAATAGGTATACATGGGGAGCAATAGATATTGGAGACTCCAAAAGATGGGAGGAGGGTGAGGGGTGAAAATTTCCTATTGAGTACAATGTTCACTATTTGAATCATGGCTACACACAAAGCCCAGACCTCAGCATTCCACAATATATGCATATAGCACTCCACAATATTTGCCCCTGGTCCAGTTGTGAAGTCTCATACAGAGTATCAGTCAATGCTCTCCCTTGATTTTGAATGTATTTCTTTTACTTCAAGAGTAAGTTGTCAGGCGTGGTGGCTCACACCTGTAATCCCAGCACTTTGGGAGGCCGAGGCGGGCAGATCACTTGAGGTCAGGAGATCAAGACCAGCCTGGCCAACATGATGAAAACCTGTCTCTACTAAAAATACAAAAATTAGCCAGGCATGGTGGCAGTCACCTGTGATCTCAGCTACTCAAAGGCTGAGGCAGGAGAATCTCTTGAACCTGGCCGATGGAGGTTGCAGTGAGTTGAGATCACACCACTGCACTCCAGCCTGCGTGACAGAGCTAAAAAAAAATTTTATAAAAATAAAAATAAATAAATAAAAATTTTTAAAAAAGAAGAGCACACAGGATGGCAGAACTTGTTGCAGCCACCTTGGAATATAGAATCTGCCACAGAGGGCAAGTAGAAAGTATGTCAGAGTTTAAGATTTCAGAAATCTAGCCATCCCAAAGGATCACAACAGCCATTCCTGGCTTTGGGGAGTGGAAGCAAAGGTCATCAGAGCTGAGAAAGACGTGGGATGATGAGTCAGGCGAATTGCATGCTCATCCACGTGGACGCTGACATCCTCAGGAAAGCAGAAGGACTTCAGATAACAGAGGGGAAAACACGATTTCATTCTTTTTTTTTTTTTTTTTTTTTTTTTTTTTTTTTTTAGAGACAGGGTCTTTCTCTGTCACCCAGGCTGGAGTGCAGTGGCGTGATCATAGCTCACTGTAGCCTTGAACTCCTGGGCTCAAGCAATCCTTCTGCCTCGGCCTCCTGAATAGCTAGGGCTACAATGTGTGCCACCACGCTTGGATAATGTTGTATTTTTTTTTTTTTTAGAGATGGGGTCTTGCTATGTTGCCCAGGCTTGCTGATAACTCCTGGCCTCAAGCGATTCTCCCACACTGGCCTCCCAAAGCATTGGGATTACAAGCGTGAGCCACTGTGCTCTGCCTCAAAACACTCTTTTAAAAGCTTTTGTTTTTTTTCTGGAGTGGTGAAATAATTAATCTCTGTGGTGAGGACTTCCTTTTTATTTGGGAAAAGATATTTGCTGTGGGCCTATTGTTTCTGCAAAAATACTAGTAGCTAACATTTTTTGAGTGTCCATTCTTTCATTCATTCATTCAAAATATATATATGGGGGCCAGACGTGGTGGCTGACACCTATAATCCCAAGGCCAAGGCGGGTGGATCACCTGAGGTCAAGAGTTCGAGACCAGCCTGACCAATATGGTGAAACCCTATCTCTACTAAATACAGAAAAAAAAAAAATAGCCAGGCGTGGTGGCACATGCCTGTAATCCCAGCTACTTGGGAGGCTGAGGCAGGAGAATCACTTGAATATGGGAGGTGGAGGTTGCAGTGAGTCAAGAGTGCATCATTGCCCTCCAGCCTGGGCAACAAGAGCAAAACTCTGTCTCAAATTAAAAAATAAAAATAAATGAGGGCTTATGAGGCATCAAAGGTCATTTATAGAATGTTCTTAGCAATTTAATTCATGATAGCTAAAAATGGGCCAGATGTCCATCTGTAGTAGAATGGACAAGTAAAATTGTGGATATCTAATATAATGGACTATTATACAGTAATGAAAAATAACAATCACTACTTGCAATAGCATGGGTACACCTCCCAGACCTGTTGATGAAAGAAGCCAGATGATCAAGAAATCTCATCAACTGAGTAAAGGAATCTATAAGAAGGGAAGTTGCAGGAGTCCACTTAGATTTATTAAAATCATTAGGGATGTAGAGTGAGGTTTTTGTTTTGTTTCTGAATCAATGTGTCACTCTGTCATCCAGGCTGGAGTGCAGTGGGGCAATGTTGGCTCATTGCAGCCTCAATCCACACCCCTGCCTCAAGCCCTCTGGGCTCAATCAGTCCTCCCCCTTCGGCCTCCCAAGTAGCTGGAACAACAGGCATGCACCACACCTTGCTAATTTTGTATATATTTTTGCAGAGACCAGGGCTCCCTATGTTGCTCAGGCTGGTCTTGAACTGCTGGCCTCAAGCAATCCTCCTGCCTCAGCCTCTCAAAGTGTTGTGAGCCACCCCACCCGGGCAGAGTGAGGATGTTTTTGAGGACTGTGGTAGATAGCTTCCTCATATTCATGTCCTGTGTAATCCTCTCCCTTTGAGCATGGGCTGGACCTAGGGACTATTTTCTTTTTCTTTCTTTCTTTTTTTTCTTCTTTTTTTGAGATGGAGTTTCTCCTTGTAAGCCAGGCTGGAGTGCAATGGTGTGAGCTCAGCTCACTGCAACCTCCACCTCCCAGGTTCAAGTGATTCTCATATCTCAGCTTCCCAAGTAGCTGGGTTTACAGGCATGTGCCACCACATCCGGCTAATTTTTGTATTTTTAGTAGAGATGGGGTTTCACCATGTTGGTCAGCTGGTTTCGAACTCCTGACCTCAGGTGCTCTACTCACCTCGGCCTCCCAAAATTCTGGGATTACAGGTGTTAGCCACCGTGACTGGCTGGACCTAGGGACTATTTTCTAAGTAGCAATAGACTATGTAAAAGTGATGGGATGTCACTTCTGGGATTAGGTTTCAAAAAAGGACTGTGATCTCACTCTCATTTTCTTCTTCTGTCTCTTCCTCTTTCTCCTCCCTCTCCCTGGGGTAAGCCTGCCGCTTCTTGCCAAGAGGTGCCAAGTGGACAGGAAACGATGTCTCCAGCCAACAGCCAGAGAGGACCTGAGGCCTGCCAGCAGCCGTGGAAGTGAGTTTGAAAGAGGATTCTGAAGCCTTGAGAGAGCTGCAGCCCTGGCTGACAGCTTGAGTGTATCCTCGTGAGAGCCTGAGCCAGAGGACACTACCTCACCCAGATTCCTAGCCCATGGAAAATGTGAGGGAAAAAAAAGTTTATTAAGCTGCTAAATTTGGGGTGATTTTTACCCAACAATAGATAGCGAATACAAGGATATTGCTTATTACTCAAAATCACTATATAAAGCCCCTGAAAAATTGAAAGCTGCAACCAGGGAAGCACTGAAAATCTCCAAGAACACTGTGTTTCTTCTTAAAGACAGTGAGAAAAGCACATACATCTGTTTTCCTTTTAGTTTTGGCTACCAGGAAGCTCAGAGCCAAATTTATGACGCAATTTTAATAACTATGTAAGCCCCTATGGCCTGCTTATCTGTGTTCTTATTCCTGGCCTTTCATTTTATTCTGACTTTTCTTTTTCTTTGTCCTGATTGTATTAGCTCATCTTTATTTTTCTATATTATATGACTTATGGCAAGCCACTTCAAATTCAGCTTACAGAGAAGCAAGGCATTCGTAAATTTTTTTTTTTTTTTTTGAGACTCTTACTCTATCGCCCAGGCTGGAGTGCAGTGGCACGATCTTGGCTCACTGCAACCTCCGCCTCCCGGGTTCCAGCAATTCTCATGCCTCAGTCTCCCGAATAGCTGGGATTACAGGCGCCCACCACGACACCGGGCTAATTTTTTTTGTTTGTTTTTTGTATTTTTAGTAGAGACGGGGTTTCACCATGTAGGCCAGGCTGGTCTCGAACTTCTGACCTCAAATGATCCACCTGTCTTGGCCTCCCAAAGTGCTGGGATTACGGGAGTGAGCCACCGTACCCGGTCCATAAATCATTTTTTAAAAATAGTTTTTAAATTTAAAACATAGTTCTGCACATTAAAAAAAAAAGTTTTGCACAGGTCAAACAGAGAGTCCCCAGAGGTGGTGGTGAGAAGATCAGGTCATAGGAGTGTGGCTCTGGAGCTCCAAGCATTAGCCAGAGTTGATTTGGATTAGGTCAGAAATATACTACGAAAAAGGGAAAAAGGATGGCAATTGATTGCCATCCCCAGAGGGAGGGGCCGAGGGTTCGCCCAGTCACCCACAGTGGCATCCTTGCAATGTGCTTGTTACACCGCTCCTCTAAGTCCCTCCCGCACTGGCCCGCTCGGCCCCGCCCCTCCCTGGCCCCTCCCTTCCCCACCCGTGCCCCGCCCCTCTTTCTTCCGGGCTCCACCCCTCGCGCTCGTCGGGCCGCGCCGCGCTGCGCCGCGTCGCGCCGCCTCAGTCTCCGCCCGCCGATCCGGCTTCCCCGGCGGTTGCGCACTCCACCCCCTCCCTCCGCGCCCGCGCGCGCCTTCCCCGCCCCGGCCGCCTCACTCCTTTCGGGGCGGTTGGGCCGCGCGCCTGTGGGGGCGGGGCCCGGAGCAGGCGACCGAGCCAATGGGGCGTGGCGGCGGCGGCGGTGGTGGCGGCGGCGGCGGAGGCGGTGGTGGCAGCGGCGGCGGCTGGGTCGGGCCCCGACGGGCGGCGGCGGCTGAAGTGGAGGCGGAGGGAGGCGGCGGTGGCGGCGGCGGCGGGAAGATGGCGGCGCCCGTCCTGCTGAGAGTGTCGGTGCCGCGGTGGGAGCGAGTGGCCCGGTATGCAGTGTGCGCTGCCGGAATCTTGCTCTCCATCTACGCCTACCACGTGGAGCGGGAGAAGGAGCGGGACCCCGAGCATCGGGCCCTCTGCGACCTGGGGCCCTGGGTGAAGTGCTCCGCCGCCCTTGCCTCCAGGTAGCCGGCTTGGGGGAGTGGGCCGGGAGCGGCCGAGCGGGGCGAGGGCGGAGTCTGGGGGTGGGGAGCGCGCGGCAGGAGCTCAGGCCTGGGGGCGGTGGGGACCGGGCCGCAGGGGGACTGACGGGGTCGGGTCGGGGCCGGGCTGGGGGCGGCGGCGGGGCGCTCCTGCCCGGGGGGCGGCCTGAGCCCAGGCCGCGGGGCGGAGGTGGCGGGGCCGCGAGGCACCCGGGGAGGGATGAGGTGGCAGAGTGCAGCCGGGTGGCCGGGGCGGACGCGGAGCGGTCGGGCGGGCTGGGGCCGGGCTGGGCAGGAGCGTGAGGGGGCTGCGGAGGGTTGGTCCAGGCTGGCTTGACAGTTTTCCTGGTTCTCGGGAGGCGGGCCGGGGGTGTGGAACCTTGTCCGCCGCACCCGTGAGACCAGCGGCAACCTCTTGTCCCCCCGATCGCTGCAGCCGAGGCTTTGGGGCCGGCCCGGAGACAGGGGGGTTGCGTTTCCCACTGTCTTCCTGGTGCTAGGACAGGTGTTTCCGTGGTCAGGCCTCTTTGTGCTCCAGCGCTAGTGAGAATTTGCAGACTTACTGGGACGGTGACATTTGCTGGCAAACACGGATTTGACCCTACTCTGGAAGAAGATACCAGCACTTAACATATCTGATTTCTTGGATTCCCTCTCGTATATTTCAGTGTGCCAGGAGAAGGAGATGGTCTGAGTTTGGGTCTAGTTTAAGCTTCATTGGAGTAAAGGACAAGAATGTTATGTGTGTGGTGGTGTTTTAGGCATTGGGATGACTTTTAAACGTTGTTGCCTATTAGTATAATAGGATACCCACAACAGATTAAAAACACACGCTTTGCTAAACTGGAGCGATTGGTTTGTGTTACTGATCATTTTAGTTTTTTTTTTTTAATGTAATTGGTTTGTCTGTTATGTTTTATTTTAAGGCATTACATTTTCCTAGGCAAGTTACTTTGAAAAAGGGGGGAATTTACATTTTAAAAGTGGCTGCTTTTTTTTAATGGGGAGATTGAAAACATAACAAAAGTCGAAGGAATGATTTCAAAATGGATAAGTTACGATTTTAATAGAGACTATGTCTGATATTTAGATGTTTGTTAACAGCAGTCACATTTGAGCGATTTCTTCCCCTCCTGTTAATTGGTAAATTGGTATGTATCAGAAATGTATAGCTCACTAGTTTATTTCAGCTCATATATTGTTGGTTACATGAACAAGGTAGCATTGGAGTTTCTCTTATTACTGGTTACAAACTTCAGGGAGCTGATCTTTCCACTTAGCCTTTTTCATGGACCAGATACTCAGTCTCATTTGCTCTTAAACCAAAATCCTGTCTCTTTTTAGAGGGGAAATAATTATAGGGCCAAATGAAACATTTAAAAAATGCATTTAAAATGTAGGTATCGGTTTACAGGGAAAAACACATAGATGTGACAAAAAGCTCACAATTGTTGTTGGTTATTCAGAACAAAGTTAATAGGCTGATTAGACCCAGATACACTTTTGAGAACCATTGAGTGTCTTCTATGCAAACATTGTTATGTTATTTCCACTTTCAGAAAGGACTTTTAAACTTACAAGTACCTTCCACCCAAAGTTAGTTGAATGAATAAATATTTAAGGAAAACATTGTGCAGCAGCACATTTCAAGTATTTTAAGAAACAAGAACAACTAAAAATGACTTTTAATCCTAGTTTAATATGGAATTTAAGCAGAATTATTACCAATTTTAGATTTTTTTTTTTGAAACAAGTAGTCTATAATAAATGGACCTTTTATTGGGGCATAGAAAGAGTACTTACTGTATGCTTAAGTTCTTTCTTTTTTTTCTTTTTTTTTTTTTTTGAGACGGAGTCTTGTTCTTGTCACCCAGGCTGGAGTGCAATGGCATGATCTCGGCTCACTGCAACCCCCGCCTCCCAGGTTCAAGTGATTCTCCTGTCTCAGCCTCCTGAGTAGCTGGGATTGCAGACATCCACCATCATGCCCGGCTAATTTTTGTATTTTTAATAGAGATGGGGTTTCACCATATTGGTCAGGCTGGTCTCGAACTCCTGAGACCTCAGGTAATCCACCCACCTCTGCCTCCCAAAATGCTGAGAATCAAGCGTGAGCCACCGCGCCTGGCCTGCTTAAGTGCTTAAAATTGACTTTTCTTGGCCGGGCGCAGTGGCTCACGCCTGTAATCCCAGCACTTTGGGAGGCCGGGGTGGGTGGATCATGAGGTCAGGAGTTCAAGACCAGCCTGGCCAACATGGTGAAACCCTGTCTCTACCAAAAATACAAAAATTAGCTGGGTGTAGTGGCATGTGCCTATAGTTCCAGCTACTCGAGAGGCTGAGGCAGGAGAATTGCTTGAACCTGGGAGGCAGAGGTTGCAGTGAGCCAAGACCACACCATTGCACCCCAGCCTGGGCAACAGAATGAGACTCCATCTCAAATAAATAAATAAAATATAAATAAATAATTTTAAAAAATTTACTTTTCTTTAAAAAAGTGTATTTAGCATACACTCTAAATATTCACATAGTTATATCCTGCAAGAGCTGTGTGTTTGTGCATAAAACATCAAGTAGCATATTAAAAGTATGTATAAATACATGTAAGACTAAAGGTAACTGGATCTCTTTATAGTTTTAAATGTGAATTTAATATGTTGTGACTGAAAGTGATGTTTCATTGTGTAGCTGTGGACATAAAATAGTTTAACTTAGATGCTTGCCAAAGGAGGGTAGGTAAAAATAAGATTTGCTAATAAGAAGAGTAAATAACTTATTTGCCATGTATACAGTGAAATTAAGAAATTTGTTCAATTTGATCAGCCTGTTTATAAACTACTTGCAAAAATCAAGTAGCTTATAAACTACTCATTTAATAAATGAATTTACGGCCGGGCGCGGTGGCTCACGCCTGTAATCCCAGCACTTTGGGAGGCCGAGGCGGGCGGATCACGAGGTCAGGAGATCGAGACTATCCTGGCTAACACGGTGAAACCCCGTCTCTACTTAAAATACAAAAAATTAGCCGGGCGAGGTGGCAGGCGCCTGTAGTCCCAGCTACAAGGGAGGCTGAGGCAGGAGAATGGCGTGAGCCCCGGGGGGCGGAGCCTGCAGTGAGCTGAGATCGCGCCACTGCACTCCAGCCTGGGTGAAAGAGCGAGACTCCGTCTCAAAAAAAAAAAAAAAAAAAAAGAATTTACAAATCAACTTGTTTTGCAGGTAGTTTATAAGCAGGCTGATCAAAATCACATATGTATATATACATATATAATCACATGTATGTACATATATAGACTCATTTTCTTTTGGAAGTGGGTAGACAAAACATCATTGAAAGTTTTTATTTTGTCAAGCTGAAAGAGACTTTTTTTTTATTTTGAGATTGAGTCTTGCTCTGTCGCCTAGGCTGGAGTGCAGTGGCGCGATCTCGACTCACTGCAACCTCCACCTCCCAGGTTCACTCCATTCTCCTGCCTCACCCTCCCGAGTAGCTGGGACTACAGGCGCACGCCACAACGCCCGGCTAATTTTTTAGTATTTTTGGTAGAGACGGGGTTTCACCATGTTAGCCAGGATGGTCTCGATCTCCTGCTCGTGATCTGCCCTCCTCGGCCTCCCAAAGTGCTGGGATTACAGACGTGAGCCACCTCGCCTAGCCTGAAAGAGACTTTAAATGAAAGCTGATTATTGGACACCTCAAGTTAGTTTCTTTTGAGTAGTGATTGCTTTGTAGCAGTAGTACTCAAAGATGTGACTCTTTTAGGAAAAGAAAGTTTGAGCCCAGAGGAAAGTTAACAGATATAAAAGATTCTGAAGAAAGGCATCTTCCAGGATCCAGAGTCAGCACGTGGTTTTGGATTGCTCAAACTCACTTTATTCTCATTTCACAATCCCTAAATGTCTTAATCCAAACACAGTAGTAGAGATTAATGAGAGAATCTTGAGAGGCAGGTGTTATCTGTGTGTAAAGTTCTCTATTATTTTGGGGTGGAATAATGATGGAAAATTCCAGATTTCATATTTCTAAAGAAATATTTCACCGAAATTAGTATGCTGATTTTTCAATTCTACCAGGTACAGCCAATAAAAACAATAACACACCACTGTCTCCTGTCACCATCATTTCATTTAACAAAAGGATATTTCCATTCAAACAATTTGAAAGAACAGAATCTCTCAGAATAAAAGATTTTTAAATGGAATCATTTAGCTATATGGAAAAGTTTACTTTCAGGCCAGCCTGGCCAACATGCTGAAACCCCGTCTCTACTAAAAATACAAAACTAGCTGGGCGTGGTAGCATGCACCTGTAATCCCAGCTACTCGGGAGGCTGAGGCAGGAGAATCACTTGAACCTGGGATGCGGAGGTTGTAGTAAGCCGAGATCACACCATTGCACTCCAGCCTGTGTGACAGAACAAGACTCTGTCTCAAAAAAAAAAAAAAAAAGTTTACTTTCGTGTCCTTACTTTTTCCCATTTTCCCATAAATCGGTGAAAACTCTGCTGCAAACCTGCACCAGCCTGCCAGCTAACATTAAGTTAGCAGTCCCTACCCCCTTGGTTTGGTACACTGAGCTCAAATATAAGGGATCTGGGTGGGCTTCCACCTCTCCCAGTTCTTAGACTTGTGGCCTTATCTTCATGGTGCCTCAGTTTCTTATGTTAAATAGGGATTTTAACACCTACTTAGGGCCTGGTGCAGTGGCTCACACCTGTAATCCCAGCACTTTGGGATGCTGATACCTGGCAGACCTCTTGAACTCAGGAGTTTCAGACCAGCCTGGGCAATAGGGCAAAACCGTGTCTTTACAAAAAATACAAACGTTAACCGGGCATGGTGGCGCATGCCTGTATTTCCAGCTTCTTGAGAGGCTGAGATGTGAGGATCACTTGAGCCTGAGAGGCTGAGGTCTGCAGTGAGCCATGTTGGTGCCACTGCACTCCACCCTGGGTGGTAGAGAGAGACCCTGTCTCAAAAAAAGAAAAACAAAAAAACCTACTTTGCCAGATTAGTGTTATGATGAAAAGTGATACCTGTATGTTCCTGAAATAAAGCCTGTCCTCACTTATAGCAGTTACCATTGATTGGAGATGTTCTTTTTTTTCCAGTGTTTGATAATAAATGCCTTTAAGTATAAGTTTCTTGTACATACTTGTTTTTACGTTTAAACATTCATTATTTTAAAGTAGTTTATTGCTGACTTCATGGCATAGTATAAAGACGTGTTCATTTAAAACAATTTTGAAGTTGTGCAAGAGAAACTAATATGCAGAATATTCTTTTTTTTTTTTTTTTTTTTTTTTTTGAGATGGAGTCTGCTCTGTCACCCGGACTGGAGTGCAGTGGCATGATCTCAGCTCACTGTAACCTCCACCTCCTGGGTTCAAGCGATTCTCCTACCTCAGCCTCCCAAGTAGCTGGGATTACAGACGCCCACTACCATGCCCGGCTAATTTTTATATTTTTAGTAGAGAGAGGGTCTCGCCATGTTGGCCAGGCTGGTCTTGAACTCCTGACCTCAGGGGATCTGCCTGCCTCAGCCTCCCAAAGTGCTGAGATTATAGGCATCAGCCACCATGTCCAGCCATAATATGCAGAATATTATATGTAGGTATTTTCTATATATTAGACCCACTCTAAGAAGGGTTTCTATGTAAGAATAGTACAAATGATCTGGAAAGGTTAATAGGCTTGACAAATCTATGTTTCTTAAAACTGTAAAAATAGTCCGGTTGTCCTATGGTATATGTGTAGAACATATACCATAGGGGATTGGTTCCAGGACCCCTGTTTTTACTGAAATCCTGGCATACTCAAGTCCCCACTGTGGGCCCTGCAGAACCTGAATGTGAAAATTTGGGCCTCCAAATATGCAGGTTTCGGTCTGCATTTGGTTGAAAAAGATCTACATATAAGTGAGCCCATGCAGCTTAAACCCCTGTTGTTCAAGGGTCCACTGCATTTGAAAATCAAGTCCATAAAAAAGTTGCCTTATTTTTACAAAATGTTGGATTACTACCTCTCCCATATCTTAAAAAAAAAAGTACCATCTATTTACTACCCCATTGAGATAATAAAACTTTTAGAATTAGAATAGAACCTAGGGCTGGGCATAGTGGTTCACGCCTGTAATCCCAGCACTTTGGGAGGCTGAGGTGGGTGGATCACCTGAGTTCTGGAGTTCGAGACCAGCCTGGCCAACATGGTGAAACCCCCTGTCTACTAAAAATACAAAAAATTAGCCGGGCATGGTGGTGGGCACCTGTGATTCCAGCTACTCGGGAGGCTGAGGCAGGAGGATCGCTTGAACCCGGGAGGTGGAGGTAGCAGTAACTGAGATCATGCCACTGCACTCCTGCCTGGGCAACAAGAGGGAAACTCTGTCTTAAGAAAAAAAAAAAAAAAAAAAGAACCTAGAAGTATTTACTGCTCCTTGCTTTGTCTGAGACTCGGAGGTTAAGTGACTTGCCCAAGATAGCACAGGTAGTAGCAAATTGAGACTTGACACCTGGCTTCCAGAGTACTTATTTAAAGTCCCCTTTGCACCCCCATTTTAAAAATTAAATTCTTGGCTGGACGCAGTGGCTCACGCCTGTAATCTCAGCATTTTGGGAGGCCGAGGTGGCCGGATCACGAGGTTGGGAGATCAAGACCGTCCTGGCTAACATGGTGAAACCCTGTCTCTACTAAAAATACAAAGAAAAATTAGCTGGACATGGTGGCACATGCCTGTAGTCCCAGCTACTTGAGAGGCTGAGGCAGGAGAATCACTTGAACCTGGGAGGTGGAGGTTGCAGTGAGCCGAGATCGTGCCACTGCACTCCAGCCTGGGTGACAGAGTGAGACTCTGTCTCAAAAAAAAAAAAAAAAAAAAAAAAAAAATTAAATTCTTGTCTAGGTAATGCATTCACTGCTTCGGATTTGAAAGATAACAAAGCATGTGCAGTGAAAAGTCTCCTTCATATCCCTTCCACCAAACAGACAGTTCTCCCTCTCAGTAGACCACTGTGAAACATTTCAGAGTCATTTGACACATAGACAAACATCCATGTGACCATGTGATTCCTCCCTTTTTTTAACATGGGAGTATCATGTATGCATCCTGATTGATAGCCTGCTTTTTGCTTGGCATTTGTTCCATTGCTCCCATACTTTAAATGCTTATATTCATATTTAGTGAAATGTTAATAACTGCTAGTACGTAAAAGAGAATTTGTTCTAGTAGTTTTGACTAACCAAGATAAATTTCAGAAATAAAATTCTTAACATTATCATTGTTTCTTGGTATGCAAATTTCAGAAGCAGGTTGAACTGAAAAGAGTCCAAGAGGAATAGAGAAATATCACAAGGAAGTGAATGTGGGCTGTAGTAGAGATAAATGTTAATACTTACAGATAATGCTTACTATGTGCTAGGCAGTGTTCTAAATGTTTTGCATATATTATTGAAGTCTCTCAACAGTCCTATGAGGCAGATAGTTTTTATCACCATTTTACAAATGAGAAAACTGAGCCACGCAGACTAACACTTATTCTAACCCAGGCAGTCTGGCTCAGGAGTCAAGCTCTTTACCACTACTCTTTCTGTCTTCCTTTCTTCCCTTCTTTTTTTCTTCCTTTCCCTCCCTCCCTCCTTCTTCCTTTCCTTTCCTTTCTTTCTCTCTTTTCCTTCCTTTCTTTTCTTTCTTTTTCCTTCCTTCTTTTCTTTATTTTTCCTTCCTTCCTTCTTTTCTTTATTTTTCCTTCCTTCCTCCTTCCTTCCTTGCTTCCTTCCTTCCTTTTCTTTTCTTTTTTTTTTTTTCTTGAGACGGAGTCTTGCTGTGTCACCCAGGCTGGAGTGCAGTGGCGCGATCTCGGCTCACTGCAAGCTCCGCCTCCCGGGTTCACGCCATTCTCCTGCCTCAGCCTCTCCAAGTAGCTGGGACTACAGGCGTCCGCCACCACGCCCGGCTAATTTTTTGTATTTTTAGTAGAGACGGGGTTTCACGTGGTCTCGATCTCCTGGCCTCGTGATCCGCCCACCTCGGCCTCCCAAAGTGCTGGGATTACAAGCGTGAGCCACCGCGCCCGGCTCCTTTTCTTTTTCTTTCCTTTTTTTTTCCTTTCCTTTCCTTTTTTTTTCTTTCTTTTCTTTCTTCTTTCATTTTTTGAGACATTGTCTCACTCTCTGTCCCCAGGCTGAGTGCAGTGGTGCAATCATGGCTCACTGCAGCCTCAACCTCCCTGGGTCAAGTGATCCTCCCACCTCAGCTTTCTGAGTAGCTGGGTCTACAGGTGCACACCCCACCACGCCTAGCTAATTTTTTCTATTTTTCATAGTGACGAGGTCTCACTTTGTTGCCTGAGTTGGTCTCAAACTCCCGGCCTCAAGCAGTCTTCCCACTTGGCCTTCCAAAGTGCTGAGATTACAGGTGTGAGCCACCACGCCCAGGCTTTTACCACTACTTTAAATTCCATTTAGATCTAATATTGATAGAGTGATAACCATTATCACCCAGATTTTTAAAATATGCAAACAGTGGTGCCAGTTTTTGTATCTGTGTGACAAAAATATATAGAGTTTGTATTATAGCTTTTACCTGTTTAGAGCACTCTTTGGAAAGGCAGGGAAATTACCGTGAAGGTATTGGTATTCCAGAAGTAAGTTCCTGGAGTGTTTGCCTTCTAAGGTGTGAGGACTTGGTTTGTCACACCCGGTTAGCTAACAGATAGTGTAGTGAGCTGTCCGGAAGACTTAGCAGGTTAGCCTAGGGAGGAAGGAGAAAGGGGTTCTGGGCACTTGGAGGGAAGGGGAGGGAAAAGAGTTTGTTTGAATCTGTCCTAGGTTGGGGTAGCTTTTTCTGAGGGAGGCTTTGTCATGTGGACCTGCTGCATATAAAGACAGCAGAATTGGACCTGAGGTGTGGTGCTAGCTAAAGCGCCACACAGATCTGGGAATTTAAGAGGAGTTCATTTCCTCAATCATTAGGAAGAACTTGAAAGGGTAGCAGACTGTGGTCATTTGAGAAGAATAGCAAGTGGTCATATTTGAATGTAACATACTCAACTGGGTTGGGAAAGAACCAGAATCTAGATCTTGCCCATAACAAGTGCAAAACCAGGCGTTCTTGTAAACCATGTACTCTTGTAAACACTGGTAAGACATAGCACTGAGTCCTGGGCTTTTCTTCTGTAAAGTTATTATACAGACTGAGGATCCCTAATCCGAAAATCCAAAACCTGAAATGCCCCTGTGAGCATTTCCGTTGAGTGTCATATTGGCACTCAAAGTTTTGGATTTTGGACCATTTCAGATTTTGGACTTTCAGACTTGGGATGCTCAACTGGTATATAATGCACATATTCCCAAATCTGAAAAAATCCCAAATCCAAAGTATTTCAGCTCCAAAGTGTTTCAGATAAGGAATACTCAACTTCTACTAGGCTTGTATTAGATTCCCAGTTTTCAAAATTTGTATCTCAGAATCCCTGTTCTCTGTCAGTGAAACAGGGATTTCATACACCTTTGATTCACATTTTAATGTTTTAAACTTTAAAATATTATAAATGTTTATACACACTCAAATGCATCTCATGCTAAATTTTAATATATTAGAGACAACTGATTTGTACTGCCAGGTTATCTCAAGAGAGTTATACTAAGTGAAAACAAGTGAGAACCCTAAAAGGTTACATACTGTATGATTGCATTTATGTAACATTATTGAAATAACAAACCTGCAGAGATGGAGAACAGATTTAGTGGTTGCTAGGTGTTAGGAATGGGAGGTGAGGGGTGGTGTGGTTATAAAGTGGTAGCATGAGGGAGCTATGTAGGGATGGAACAGTTCTGTGTCTCAGGTGTGATTATACAAAGCTGCAAATATGATAAAAATTTCATACAACCACACACACACATACTGCATATAAATCCTAGCATACTTAAGTCCCATTCTGCATACAAAACTGGTGAAACCTGAATAAACTCGGGATTATACCAAGGTCAGTTTCCTGATGGTGACAGTTGAGTTACATAAGTTATAACATCGGAGGAATTTGGGTGAGGTACTTGGAACCTCCCTGTGTACTTTTTTGTAAATTCCTGTGATTTATAATTATAGTAATTTTAAAATAAAAAGTTGGCCAGGCACAGTAGCTCACGCCTGTAATCCCAGCACTTTGAGAGGCTGAGGCGGATGTGTCACCTGAGGTTAGGAGTTCAAGACCAGCCTGGCCAACATGGTGAAACCCCATCTCTACTAAAAATACAAAAATTAGCTGGGCATGGTAGTGGGTGCCTGTAGTCTGAGCTACCTGGGAGGCTGAGGCAGGAGAATCACTTGAACCTGGGAGGCGGAGGTTGCAGTGAGCTGAGATCATGTCACTGCACTCCAGCCTGAGCGACAGAGCAAACTCTTGTCTCAAGAAAATAAAATAGACTGGGTGCAGTGGCTCACACCTGTAACCCCAGCACTTTGGGAGGCCGAGGCGGGTGGATCACCTGAGGTCAGGAGTTCGAGACCAGCCTGACCAACATGGTGAAACCCCGTCTCTACTAAAAATACAAAATTAGCCGGGCATGGTGGTGCATGCCTGTAATCTTAGCTACTCGGGAGGCTGAGGCAGGAGAGTTGCTTGAACCCAGGAGGTGGAGGTTGCAGTGAGCCAAGGTCATGCCGTTGCACTCCAGCCTGGGCAACAAGAGTGAAACTCCGTCTCAAAAAATAATAATAATAAAATAAAAAGTAAAAAAGCAAGAAAAAAAAAAAACAAACCCAGTGCATTTAGAATATTTGAGAGAAAATAAGCAAAAAGAAGAAAATGTAAATTATCTATAATGCTTATACTCAGGACAACAATCCTTGGAATAGAGTGTCTCACTTTGTGTATAGAATTGAAACTTTTAAAATGCCATTTTATTTTTTAGTTAAAATTTTTTCTTTCCTTTTTTTTCCTCCTCAGAGTTAGAAAGGATAAAAATGTTATTGATTAGTAAGACTGTAGCTTTATGTTGATATTTTGAAATTTTAGGCTAGTGCTTGTTTGTTCATGTAACATTATATAAGCACATTCAGTACTATTAGAACTGTTGCATTATGCAATGACGTGACTGCCTGATGCATATATCAGGATTAGCACATATTGTAAAGTTTTAATTTTTTACCAAAATGTTTACGACTACCAAGTATTCATTCCTTAACACTATTACAGAATTAATTTAGAAATGTTTTACTTTTAAAACTTCTGGACCGATGTAATTAAATTCTTAGGTAGCGTTAATGTACTATTTAAAAAACACACACAAAACATTATCATTTGCAAAACATGCTTTATCATTTATTCATCTTTGTGAATCAGGTTTTTCTTGATACCATGCCATTAAAACAAAACAAATTTGACATAAGACTGCCCAATCATCCATAATTTAAAGTTGGTGTTCATCAGAAGAATTTTATTGTTCTCGTTATACATGTTATACATTTGAGCTTTGTTTTGTTTTTTTTTTGGAGATGGAGTCTCACTCTGTCACCCAGGCTGGAATGCAGTGGTGCCATCTCGGCTCACTGCAACCTCCACCTCCCAGCTTCAAGCGATTTTCCTGCCTCAGCCTCCTAAGTAGCTGGAACTACAGGCATGTGCCACCAGGCCTGGCTAATTTTTTTTGTGTGTATATTTTTAGTAGAGACGGGGTTTCACCATGTTGGTCAGGCTCGTCTCGAACTCCTGACCTCAGATGATCCATCCCCCACTTGGCCTCCCAAAGTGCTGGAATTACAGGCATGAGCCACCACACCCAGCCACATTTGAGCTTTAAAATACATTGATAGAATAAAATACTGCTTTAATCTTTTTTTTTTTTTTTTTTTTTTTTTTTTTTGTGATGGAGTTTCACTCTTTCACCCAGGCTGGAGTGCAGTGGCGGGATCTTGGCTCACTGCAACCCTGCCTTCCAGTTTCAAGTGATTCTCCTGCCTCAGGCTCCCGAGTAGCTGAGATTACAGGCACCCGCCACCAAACCTGGCTAATTTTTGTATTGTTAGTAGAGATGGGGTTTCACCATGTTGGCCAGGCTGGTCTCGACCTCCTGACCTCGTGATCTGCCCGCCTCGGCCTCCCAAAGTGCTGGGATTACAGGTGCGAGCCACCACACCCAGCCTAATCTGTTTCTTATGTTATAGATGCACATAAAATTTCATTTAGAAAAATGTTCTTGTACTACAATATTTAAAGCTATTGAATTATGATTCATAAGTTTTATTTTGTAGTTAGCATCTCTAACCAGGGGAATTTCAGGGACACTGTTGGCTGTCTTGTGATTACCGATCCTTTTAAAAACTCATTGTATTTGTGAAGTAAAGTAGTATAAAATCTATGACAAAATCGGGAATTAAAGTAGACAGTATACTCAACTCCACTGTGTTTAAAGAGTTTGATTAATTTCTATGCATTGTGCCAGTGGTTAAGATCTGGGACTCTAGAGTCAACCTGAGTTGAAATCTTGGCTCTGTCACTTGATCTCTTGTCTCAGTTTCTTCCTCCGTAAAATGAGGGTAGTAATAGTGTTAACTCATAGGATTATTGTGAATATGAAGTGTACCAGTACATGTAAATAGTCCTGGTGTCTGGCATAAAGGTACTCATAAAACATAGTTACTGTTATTTTAGAACATGGTTTAGATCTTACTGTATGTTTAATTTGTCTTTTCCTCACTTAACATATCACAGCTGAGCACGGTGGCCATAATCCCAGCACTTTGGGAGGCTGAGGCAGGTGGATCATCTGAGGTCAGGAGTTTGAGACCAGCCTGGCCAACGTGGTGAAACCCCGTCTCTACTAAAACTACAAAAATTAGCTAGGCGTGGTAATGCACACTGATGGTCCCAGCTACTCGGGAGGCTGAGGCAGGAGAATTGCTTGAACTGGGGAGGCAGAGGTTGCAGTGAGCTGAGATCATGCCATTGTACTTCAGCCTGGGCGACAGAGTGAGACTGTCTCAAAAACAAGAAAATACTACCACCATTTTTCTATGTTGTTAAAAATTCCACCAGTAGTGGAAGAGAATATTAGGTGCCCTGTGCCCTTGCCAAATTGGACATTCTCATTTTTTAGATATTTGCCAATATGATATATGAAAATTGTCATGTTATTGTTTTGATTTGCATTTTCCCTAAGCATCAGCAAGATTTAATGGTTTCACATTTAAAAAATTTATTTTTTAATTTAGAATCACCTTGTTTGATAATGAGGTTTTCATGTTTTTATTAACTGTGTTTCTTCTCCTGCCTGGATAAATTTTAGAATTTTTCACATTGATTTAGATGAATGCTAGTACAAAGGTTTTTTCAAGTCTATGATAATTTTAATGATTTTTCTTGGTAATTTTTGTCTGTAGATTCAAGTTCAGACAGGCATTTCCCATTCTGATATCGTGTAAATATATGTAATTTGTTAGTTCTGAAAAACATGACTTCTTTAATCTCCTAGAATGTAGTTTACTGGGTGTTACATGAGTCTACAACATAATTTTTGTACAGACAAAAATTTTGCATTTCTTCTGGATATTGCCTGTTCATACCTTTGCCCATTTTTTCCCTTTCTAGGTTGTTTATCTTTTCTTCTTATTGCTTTGTAGGAGTTCTTTAGATATCACAATGGTTAATCTTTTGTTATATGTGTTACACATTTTCTCTTCATTTGTTATTTGTCTTTTTTTTTTTTTTTTTTTTTTTTTTTAAATTTTTTGAGACGGAGTCTCGCTCTGTCGCCCAGGTTGGAGTGCAGTGGCGCAATCTCGGCTCACTGCAAGCTCCGCCTCCCGGGTTCACGCCATTCTCCTGCCTCAGCCTCTCCAAGTAGCTGGGACTACAGGCGCCCGCCACCACGCCCGGCTAACTTTTTGTATTCTTAATAGAGACGGGGTTTCACCGTGGTCTTGATCTCCTGACCTCGTGATCCGCCCGCCTCGGCCTCCCAAAGTGCTGGGATTACAAGCATGAGCCACCGCGCCCGGCCTGTTATTTGTCTTTTAATTTTGTTTATGGTGTCTTTATATAGAAGTTTTAACTTAGGTGGTCAGATCTTTCACTTAAAAAAATTCTTCATTATTCAACTGGAAAATCTTTCACATATTTATAGTTTTTTTTTTTTTTTTTCTGGTTTAGCAAAATCTCTAGCATCCCAAGATTGTCTTTAAAAAATTTTCATGTATTTTATGTGAAAAAATTTTTTTCACACTGAGCTCTTTTAGTTTGTATGGAATTTCCTTTTGTGTCTAGTGTAAGGGTAGGGATCTAAATTTTTCTTAAATGGATAGGCTTTTGCCTATCTCGGTTCATTGACTTGTTCATATTTCAAATGCCACAAGGCTTTCCTGCATACATAAGGCCTCTTTCTGGATTCTCAGTTCTGTTCCAGTGACAGGTCTGTCTGTGTTTATTCCATTACCACCCCTCCCCCGTGGCTTTTTATAGAAGTTTGATATCTGATAGGGCAAATATGCTCATTTTCAAATTTTTCTTTGCTATTCTCATGAATTTACTGTTTCTGGTGAATTTTAGAATAATTTTGATGAGTTCTAAGACAAATCCCCCTGAGATTTTGATTAGAATTGTGCTAAATTTATAGATGAATATGGGAAGGAGTCAGTTCTCACTAGCAGGTCTTTCCATCAAGGAGCATATTGTATCTGTTTATTCTGGAGTTACCTCTCTGATAATGGTTTTAACCTAGATGCTCATTATGGCATTGTTTTGTTCTAAACACATGTATTACAAAGATAGTATTAGAGTAAATTAGTTGAGAGAAAAGCCTTATATCATCTATCCCTGTTTTCATTTCTCTTTTCACCTTTACTTTTGGTCTAAAGAGACTATCATGATATATGGTATATGTATACTCAGGTTCTTGTAATAATCGGCAGTACATTATGATCTCTTTTTCTTGTAGTCATTAATTTAATGATTAAGGACCATTTAATCGAGTTGATAACTGTACTTAATTAACTCTTATTGTTAGATATGAAGGATGTTTCCAGTTTCTGAGGGTACACATTAAGATAGTGCCTTTACTTTTGTTTTATTTGAAAAATGTTTCAGGAGGGGTTGTTTTATTTTTTCGAAAAACGTCTTTGAGGTAATACGTAATTGTTGTGAAAATTTCATACAATATTGCAGCATATAAAGAAGAAAGTGCCTTTTGAGAAGGTGAGAGTTTTGTTTTTTTGTTTTTTGTTTTTTTTGAGATGGAGTCTCGCTCTGTCGCCCAGGCTGGAGTGCAGTGGTGCGATCTCGGCTCACTGCAACCTCCGCCTCCCGGGTTCACGCCGTTCTCCTGCCTCAGCATCCCGAGTAGCTGGGACTACAGGCGCCCGCCACCACGCCCGGCTAATTTTTTGTATTTTTAGTAGAGACGGGGTTTCACCGTGTTAGCCAGGATGGTCTCAATCTCCTGACCTTGTGATCCACCCACCTTGGCCTCCCAGAGTGCTGGGATTACAGGTATGAGCCACTGCGCCCGGCCAAGTTTTTTTTTGTTTTGTTTTGTTTTGTTTTTTTTCCGAGACAGACTCTTACTCTGTCGCCCAAGCTGGAGTGCAGTGGCATGATCTTGGCTCACTGAAACCTCTGCATCCCGGGTTCAAGCTATTCTCCTGCCTCAGCCTCTCAAGTAGCTGGGATTACAGGTGCACACCACCACCTCTGGCTAATTTTATGTATCTGTAATGGAGACTGGGTTTCACCATGTTAGCCAGGATGGTCTCGATCTCCTGACTTCATGATCTACCCGCCTCAGCCTCCCAAAGTGCTGGGATTACAGGCATGAGCCACCATGCCCAGCCGGGAAGGTGAGAGTTTTGTTCTCCAAACTTTCAGTTATTGGAGTGCCTCCTTGTTACTTTTGCCATATGCTTGTATCATCTGTACTATTAATTCGTAACAGTTTTCTTAAAATTTACTAAAGAAACCCAAAAATCCTTAGAGATAAGAGCTGTGAACTCATACATTGATGTATATTAGATAAATACATGATGTTGATATTATGTACATTGCTGTATATTAAATAAATATAACATTGATGCATATTAAATAAATGAGTTTTTCAAAAGTATGTATACTTTATGACACACTGGCACAGTGAGTGGAAGTGTAGGTTCTGAAATCAAGGTTTGGTGGTTTTAGATCCTAATTGTGCTGTCTCCTCCCTCAGTGATACTAGATAATAAACTTAAGTCTCCACTTCCATTTTATTTGTTAAATGAGGTTAGTATGCCACCTGCCTTGTAAGGTTATTGTAAAATTAAACAGCAAGTGTACAAGCAGTCAGCACAGCCCTAGTACTTAGGTGTTGCACTAATACTAGCTATCATTCAATAGAATAATTTGTAAATACCTCGCGCCTCCTTCAAAGTTAGTTCTCACACAAGCATCTCATTTTTAAAGTGTTTACATAGTATTCATTGTAAGAATGTATTGTGATTTATGAAGCAGCCTTTTTTAATTTTGTTTTTTTTTTCTGTCATTTAAAAAAAAAAGCAACAAATAACAGGATTGCTTCCTAATATGTATCACCATATTTCCCTCCCAAAGGACTGTACTAATTTGCTGTTCTGTCAGTTTTTTTTATCACTTTATCACTTTAATAATAGTGAGGGTTGATAGTGGGTTTAAAAATAAAAGTTGTTTTTGTTTTAGTTAACATTTTATTATTCACCAGCCATTAAGGAGCACATTAATTACTATTTATTCTTTCTTGTTGAATCTGTGCAATTTTCTGAGAAGTAGGTAAACCCGCCCCTGTGTGTGTATGTGTCTGTGTGTGTGAGATACAATTTGTGTGGTGCTAGAAATTGAGAAATTATGGTAATTTCTTATTATTCTGGTCAGGGATCCCTGGAATATCAAAATTGTCTGCAATCTATAGCCACTGTTTTCAAGTCTATAGCGTCCCTGGAAGAAACATTTATATTAAATATTTGCACTGACAAATGGACAACAAAAGGACTCTACATTTTATTCTTAACTAGGACTTGGGCACCAAACTCCAGGTTAGAAGACTGGAATGAACCCAGCTGGTTCAGGTGGAAATGCTGTTTTTTTGGAATCTAGTTAAGCTTAAATTGTTTCAAACTAAAGCAGGCCATGAGATGAACCCTTTTCATCTTCCCAGTTCTCAAACACACTGAGATCTTCACCACATTTCACTCCTTTGTGTCATTTGCCCCAGGTCATGTAACCAGAGTGAGCCCATTTGCCCTGGCTGACTGCTGATCTGGCCTTGGACACCTGCCCTGACCTCTTCTACCCAAGTTGTAGGTTTGGCCCTGGCTCTCCCTTACTGCGGGGGTGTGGGGGGTGCAAGGGGGAGTGACAACCTTCTTAACCACTTCAGTCACGTGAGAGAAGCAGAAAAGTGAGGTCGCATCTGTGTGCTGACCTTTTAACAGTGATGCTTCCCAGTAGCACTCAGACCCAATCAGTGTTCTCACATCTGCCTTCCTCCTTCTTGAGAATTAGGAGAAAGAAGAGCTCAGCCTTGATTTCTTACCTGAAAAGACAGCACATAAAAACTTGCAGCCATTCTCAGAAGTATTGGTTTTCTGTTGGGTTGTTGCTTGTGTCAAGTCAGCCAGAAAGAGGTAGAGTAAAAACTGGCCTGCTGAGTAGTAAACATAATCCATGGCCCCCCCTAACCCTCCAACTACACATCAACCTGCAGGGAGTTACTTCTTACTCTTGAGACGCTCTTTCATCTTGCTTAATGGTTCGTGACAGTTCTTCATTTTCCTTTTACCACTCTCAATTTTTTTTTTTTTTTTTTTTTTGCTGGCTTATTCTCCTGTATCTGGCCATTGAATGTTGATGTCCCACCAAGCAGCCTTAGGCCCTTCTGTCATTCTTCTTTCCCTTAACAGTCACAGCCATGTCCACGGTTTCACTCATGGGCGAATCCAACATTTTTATCTCTACCCCAACCTCTGCTGTTGAGTACTCCATTTGCTAGTATCTAATTGCCTACTAGACATCTCTACTTGGATGTCCCAAAACTAATAAATTCAGTATGTCCAAGATTTATTTCATACTCTTCCTCCAAAAATGCTGTTGGCTATCTCAGTGAAAGCCATCACCACCTAAGCAATTGTGCAAGTCAGAAACCTGGGACTTGTCCATGATTCTTTCTCTTCCTCCCCTCCCCCACCAAATTCAATCAATCACCAGGCCCCATTGATTGTTTTTCACCTTCTTTTATTGTGAACTATAACATGCAGAAAAATCATTGAGTGGTGCATCTTTTTGTTGTTGTAATAACCAAAGTATAACCCTGTAACCAACATTCTGGTCATTAAATAGACCAATGCCAGCACTCCAGAAAGCCCTCCCTTAACTTTCCCCTAATCAACTATATGCGTCCCCCTTCTCAAAAGTTACCTCTGTCCTGACTTTTATGAGAATCATTTTCTTACTTTTCTAAGATCGCAACCTAAACTTGGTAGTTTGGTTTTACTATTTGAACTTTATATAAATGGAACCGTTTAGTTTGTTTTCTTTACTTGGCTGCTTTCACTCAGTGTCATTTTGTGAGATTCACCTGTGTTTTATGGAGCTGTAGTTTGTGCATTAGTCATTGCTGAATAATACTCTATTATGAATATAACACAATTCATTCTCTCTCTCTTTTTGTTTTTGTTTTTGGAGACTGAGTTTCACTCTTGTCACCCAGGCTGGAGTGCAATGGCATGATCTCAGTTCACTGCAGCCTCTGCTTCCTGGGTTCAAGCCATTCTCCTGCCTCAGCCTCCCAAGTAGCTGGAACTATAGGTGCAGACCACCGCACCCAGCTAATTTTTTTTTTTTTTTTTTTTTGGGGGGACAGAGTCTTGCTCTGTTGCCCAGGCTGGAGTGCAGTGGTGCGATCTCGGCTTACTGCAAGCCCCACCTCCCGGGTTCACGCCATTCTCCTGCCTCAGCCTCCCGAGTAACTAGGACGACAGGCTCCCACCACCACATCCAGCTAATTTTTTTGTATTTTTAGTAAAGACGGGGTTTCACCTTGTTAGCCAGGATGGTCTCTATCTCCTGACCTCGTGATCCACCCACCTCGGCCTCCCAAAGTGCTGAGATTACAGGCGTGAGCCACCGCACCCGGCCCCTAATTATTGTCTTTTTAGTAGAGACGGCATTTCACCATGTTGGCCAGGCTGATCTCGAACTCCTCACCTCAGGTGATCTACCTGCCTTGGCCTCCCAAAGTGCTGGGATTACAGACGTGAGCCACCACACCCAGCCTTCACTCTTTTTGATTGATATTTGTCTCCAGTTTGCAGCAATTATGAATACTGCAGCTATAAACATTTTTTTTTTTTTTTTCGAGACGGATTCTCACTCTGTTGCCCAGGCTGGAGTGCAGTGGCGCAATCTCAGCTCACTGCAAGCTCCGCCTCCTGGGTTCACGCCATTCTCCTGCCTCAGCCTCTCCGAGTAGCTGGGACTACAGGCGCCCGCCACCACGCCTGGCTAATTTTTTGTATTTTTTTTAGTAGAGATGGGGTTTCACCGTGGTCTCGATCTCCTGACCTCGTGATCCGCCCGCCTCAGCCTCCCAAAGTGCTGCGATTACAAGCGTGAGCCACCGCGCCCAGCAGCTATAAACGTTTTTGTATATCTTCAGTTTTACCTGGTAATGCCAGACTGGTTTCCAAAGTGGTTGCACTAGTTTAGATTCCTACCAACAATGTGTGAGAATTCCTGTTTATCCACCTCTTTGCCAAGGCTTAGAATTGTCAGTCTGCTAAATTTTATTAACCGTTCTGGTAGGTACGTAATGAGTTTTTTTGTGTGTAACTGAGGTATATGTCATACACAATAAAAACAAAAATGTACAGCCTGAAGAGTATTTTACCTATAAATCTATCTATAATCACTACCCAGATGAAGATATAGAATATTTCCATCACCCCGGAAAGTTCTCTCATGGTAATTTCCAGAAAGAAGGTGCTATTCTAACCACACTGTTTTGACTTTGGCCACTATACATGCGTTTGGCCTGTTTTTGAGCTTCATATAAATGGGCTCAGACAGTATGGACTCTGCTGTGTCTGGCTTCTTTTGCCCAGCATAATTGTTTTTTTTTGTTTTTTTTTGTTTGTTTGTTTGTTGTTTTTTTGCAATTTATCCAACTTGGTGGTGGTATCAGTTACTCTTTTTTTCTTGCTGAGTTCTGTTATATGATTATATTACCCTTTGTTTATTCATTTTCTTATTGATTGTTTCTAGGTTTTGGCTATTGTGAATTAAGTTGCTATGAATATTCTCATATATACTCATTTCTCTTGTGTAGATATCTAGGAGTAGATTTCTGGGTCATGGGATAGGTGAGTGTTTAACTTTATTAGAGACGACAGAACAGTTTCCCAAAGTGGTTGTACTAATTAACACTCCACTTTGGTTTTAATTTGCATTTCCCTGATTACTAATGAAGTTGAGCAGCCTTTTATATGTTTTTCGGCCATTTGGATATCTTCTCTGTGAAGAGCTCATTGAAGTCTTTTGGCTAATATTCTGGTAGGTGTTCTTTGTTTTATTGGTTTGTATAAGGGATAAATATATTGATCCCCTCCCCTCCCTGCCCCATACCTGTGTTGCATATATCTATTATTAGCTGGTGGCTAGCCTTTCCTTTTTATTCTCTTAAAGGTGTCTCTTCACTAACAGAATTTTTTTATTTTTATTTTTAATTATTATGGATACATAATAGCCATACACATTTATGGGGTAGATGTGGTATTTTGATGCAAGCATAGAATGCATGGTTACCAAATTAGGGTAGAGTACCCCATCACCTGAAGCATTTATCATTTCTTCATGTTAGGAATATTCCAATTCTAGTCTTTTAGTCATTTTGAAATATAAAATAAATTATTGTTAACTGTAGTTGCCCTATTGTGGTACTGAACACTAGACTTACTCATTCTTTTTAACTGTATTTTTGTGCCCAGTCACCAATCCCTCTTTATTTCCCTCTTCCCTTCCTGTCGTCTACTCTATCTACATGGGTTCAATTTTTTTTTCTTTAATTCCCACATATGGGTGAGAACATGCAATGTTCGTCTTTCTGTGCCTGGCTTATTTCTCTTAACATAGTGTCCTCCAGTTTTATCCATATTGTTGAAAATGACAAGATTGCATTCATTCTGATGGCTGAACAGTACTGCATGTGTATAAGTGCCACATTTTCTTTATCCATTCACCTGTTGATGGACACTTAGGTTAATTCCATATTTTGGCTATTGTGAATAGTGCTGCAATAAACATGGGAGTGCAGAAATCTCTTTGATACACCAATTTCCTTTCTTTTGGGTGTATACCCAGTAGCGGGATTGCTGGATCACACGGTAGTTCTATTTCTAGTTTTTTTGAGGAACCTCCACATAGCGATTGTACTAATTTACATTACCAACAACAGTGTACAAGGGTTCCCTTTTTTCTACATCCTCACCATCATCTCATCCATTTAAACTAGAGTGAGACGATATCTCATTGTAGTTTTGATTTGCATTTCTCTGATTAACGGAAATTCTTAATTTTAATGTAGTTGAATGTTTCTGCCTTTTCCTTTGTAATTGGGGGTTTTTGTATCCTGGTGTGAAGATAATCTACATTATTTTCTGTTACTGTTTTGCCTTTCTCATTTAGATCAACAATCTCTGGAATTTTTGTGTGTGTGGTGTGAGATGGGGTCAGTTTGTTATCCTAGATGACATAAAGATGATGATGGTGGTGATGTTTAGTTCCATTTATTGAAAAGGCCATCTCCTCCTGCTTTGTAGAGCTACCTTGGTCATAAATCAGGTAGTTGTGTATACCAGGATTTGCCTCCTCTTCTATTCCTGTTTGTCCTCTCCCAGTGACCCATTGTCTTAAGTACTGTATTTCAGCAATTCTTAAAGTGTGGTCCCAGGACTATGCAGGTTTCCTGAGACCCTTTCAGAGGCCAGGTCAAAACCATTTTGATAGTAACACTTGGTTGTTTTTTGCCTCACGCTCATTCTCCCACAAGTGTACAATAGGTTTTTCCAGTGGCTGCATGAAATGCAGTGTTGCAACAGATTGAATGCAGAAGCAGATAAGAGAATCCAGCTGTCTCCCATCAAGCCAAACATTAAGGAGATTTCCAAAAAATATCAAACGGTGCCACTCTTCTCACTCATTTTTTTTAATTTGTTTTGGAAAACAGTTATTTTTCATTAAAGTGTTATTTATGTTAGCACATAATAGATTTCTTTGAGGTGGATCAATTCATTCATTATTTTTAAATGAATGAATTGGTATTTAAAACTTTCATGTTTGGACCTGGTGCGGTGGCTCGTACCTGTAATCCAACAGTGTGGGAGGCTGAGGTGGGCAGATCACCTGAGGTTAGGAGTTCGAGACTAGCCTGAGCAACATGGTGAAACCCTGTTTCTACTAAAAATACAAAATTAGCTGGATGTGGTGGCACATGCATTTAATCCCAGCTACCTGGGAGGCTGAGGCAGGAGAATCACTTGAACCTGAGAAGTGGAGGTTACAGTGAGCCGAGATCGTGCCACTGCACTCCAACCTGGGTGACAGAGGGAGACTCCATCTCAAAAAAGTAAAAACAAATAAATAAATTTCCTGTTTTAATTTCTAATATGATAAATATAATAGGTATGTGCCACTGCACTCCAGCCTGGATGACAGAGGGAGACTCCATCTCAAAAAAAGTAAAAATAAATAAATTTCCTGTTTTAATTTCTAATGTGATGAATATAATAGGTATGTGCCCCTGCACTTCAGCCTGGGTGACAGAGGGAGACTCCATCTCAAAAAAAGTAAAGATAAATAAATTTCCTGTTTTAATTTCTAATGTGATAAATATAATAGGTATAATGCATGTTAACTAAAACATTTTAGAGTCTCAATAGTTTGCAGGAATGTCAAACCAAAAAGTTTGAGAATCTCTCGTCTAGTTTTATGTCTTGATATCTGGTGGATAATAAATCTTGGTTATGTGTGGCCCTGGGCCCTGTGCATTTCCACATACATTTTAGAATCAGCTGTGATGTTCCACAAGAATACCTGTTAGGATTTTGATTGGAATTGTGTTGAATCAGTTTGGGAATAATTGATTTTTTTTTTTTTTTTGAGACAGAGTTTCACTCTTGTTGCCCAGGCTGGAGTGCAATGGTGCGATCTCGGCTCACTGCAACCTCCACCTCCCAGGTTCAAGCAATTCTCCTGCCTCAGCTTCCCGAGTAGCTGGAATTACAGGCACCTACCAGCACACCCCGCTAATTTTTGTATTTTTAGTAGAGATGGGGTTTCACTATATTGGCCAGGCTGGTCTCGAACTCCTGACCTCAGGCGATCCACCTGCCTCAACCTCCCAAAATGTTGGGATTACAGGCATGAGACACTGCGCCCAGCCAAAAAAAAATTTTTTTTTTTTTAATCTACACCTGCTGTAATGGGAATTTGAAATCTTTATACTGTTGAATCCTCTGATTCATAAACATTATTTCTCCATGTGTTTTGAACTTTAATTTTTTCTCAATATTGTTATATACAATTTTCTGTATAAAGGTTTGCACATTTTCCAAACAGAATTTTTGAAGGAAAAAATTCTACTTAGAAATAAATGGGGCCGGGCGCGGTGGCAGCACTTTGGGAGGCCAAGGCAGGCAGATCACGAGGTCAGGAGATCGAGACCGTCCTGGCTAACACAGTGAAACCCCGTCTCTACTAAAAATACAAAAAATTACCTGGGCATGGTGGCGGGCACCTGTAGTCCCAGCTACTCGGGAGACTGAGGCAGGAGAATGGTGTGAACCCGGGAGGCAGAGGTTGCAGTGAGCCGCGATCACACCACCGCACTCCAGCCTGGGAGACAGAGCGAGACTCTTGTCTCAAAAAAGAAAAAAAAAAAAAAGAAAAGAAAAATAAATTGGCCAAGCATAGTGCCTCATGCCTGTAATCCCAGCACTTTGGGAGGGCAAGGCAGGAGGATCACTTGAGCCCAGGAGTTTGAGACCAGCTTGGGCAACACAGTGAGACCCTATCTTTACAAAGAAAAAATAAGAGAAACTTAAGAATTAACAAGAAAATGAAAGATATTTCTGAAAAATATTGCAAAACTTCACTGAAGCTCATAAAAGGATTGAATAAATGCTAAAACATATTTTGTTCTTGAATAGGATAGCTCTCACATTTGTAAGATGTCAGTGTCTGCTCTAAGTTGCTATGTTTTATATTGTTAGAAAGATACTTTTGTTTGTTTGTTTGTTTGTTTGTTTTACCTTTTATGATTTCTAAAGTTAAGATACGCCTTAAAGCTGATGACATCTTCCAGGTACTTCTGGCCATGTGGTAATTGTGAAGTTAGGTTAGGAGCATCTGAACCAACTTACTTTACATAACTTTACTTTCATTATAAGCACAAGTTAGATGGGATATGAAAACAGAAACATTTAAGTCTAAAGAAGCTATTTCAATTGGCATAAAATAACTGTGCATCTTACATTAAAAATGTATTAAATTTAGTGAAATAGGCCAGGCACAGTGGCTCATGCCTATAATCCAGGACTTTGGGAGGCTGAGGTGGGAGTATCACTTGAGGCCAGGAGTTGGAGACCAGCCTGGGCCATACAGTGAAATGCCATCTGTGGAAAAAAAAAAAAAATATATATATATATATACACACACACACACACACACACACACACACATATACACACACATATGTAATTTGTGAATTTAAAGCAATCCCAATTAATATCTCAATAGGCTTTTCAAAACTTGATTCTAAAGTTTATGTGAAAGAACGAAAATCAAACTTTTCACAAAAGTTATGAAAATCTGTTCATGAAGGAGGCATTAGTGCTGTGAAATATTAAAGTGTATGTTGAAGCCAAACCAATTTGAGCATCAGATCACTGGCACAGAGTTGACAGCACTGAAGTAGCCTCATTTATAGAAATGTTTTATGTGGTAAACAGTGGTATATGTGATGAAAATAGTGAATTCCTTAGTAAATAGTACTGGATGAACTGAGTAGCCATTGGGAAAAAAAGAGACCTATCTTGCTATCTCACTTCTTTTTTTTTTTTTTTGAGACGGAGTCTCCCTCTGTCCAGGCTGGAGTGCAGTGGCATGATCTTGGCTCACTGCAACCTCCGCCTCCCAGGTTCAAGCGATTCTCCTGCCTCAGCTTCCCAAGTAGCTGGGATTACAGGTGCTCGCTACCACACTCGGCCAACTTTTTTTTTTTTTTTTCTCTTTTTTTTTTTGTAGTAGAGACGGGGGTTTCACCATGTTGGCCAGGCTTGTTTTGAACTCCTGACCTCAAGTGATTCACTTGCCTCAGCCTCTCAAAGTGCTAGGATTATAGGTGTGAGCCACCACGCCCAGCCACTATCTCACTTCTTTTAACATGTCTATGAGATTTATTTATGTTGTATATTGCAGTTCTTCTTTAGGATTATATTGTGTTAATATATCACATTTTATCTGTTTTACTATTGATGAAAATTTTGGTTGTTTCTATATTTTGGCTAAAGTGAATAAAACTGCTAAGAACATTTTGTACATGTTTGGTGGACATAAATACTCATTTTCTGTTGGAATTGAGTGGGACTGCTGGGTCATAGGATGTATGTTTGTTTAGTTTTAGTATATATTGCCAGTTTTCCAGAATAATTGCAACAGCTTACACTCCTACCAGCAATGTAATAGGTTCCACTCCTATCTTCCCCTCCCTCCCTCCCTCCCTCCCTCCTTCCCTTTCCTTCCTTCCTTCCTTCCTTCCTTCCTTCCTTCGTTCCTTCCTTCCTTCCTTCCTTCTTTCCCTCCCTCCCTCCCTCTCTCCCTCCCTCCCTCTCTCCCTTTTCCTCTTCCTTTTCTTCTTCCTCTTTCTCTTCCTGCCTCTGTTATGATTCTTCATCATTCAACTTGAGCCCTTGCATTCAGAAAAAAAGTTGATGAATTTGCATAAAAACAGACAAGCTGCTGGGCCTGGTGGCTCACACCTATAATCCCAGCGCTTTGAGAGGCTGAGGCAGGCCGATCACTTGAAGCCAAGAGTTCGAGACCAGCCTGGCCAACAAGGTGAAACTCCGTCTCTACTAAAAATACAAAAATTAGCCAGGTGTAGTGGCACATGTCTGTAATCCCAGCTACTTGGGATGCTGAGGCAAGAGGATCGCTTGAACCCAGAAGGCGGAGGTTGCAGTGAGCCGAGATCGCACCATTGCACTGCACTCCAGCTGGCGTGACAGAGCAAGACTCCTCATCTCATAAATAAATAAATAAATAAACAGACAGACAACCTAGACATGGCAAAAACTAGTATAAACAAAATTGGGACTCCAGTGATAAGCTGGGAAGAAATAGTTGCCATGCAGCATGTTCAAAGGGCTAATTTCCTTTAAAAAGCCGGATCGCTTGCTGATAGAAAAGACCAACAACTCAGTAGACAAGTGGGCACATTCAGAGACAGTTCAAAGGAAAGACAAGTGGCTCCTAAATGTATGAAATGATCCTCAGTTGCAGTCAGTGTAAGAGTTAAGCAAATTGAAACTATACTGAAAGCATTTTAAAAATACCCGATTAACATGATTAAGAAGTTTGATTAGCTGTTGACTAAGGTGTAGGAAAATAGCTACTTCCGTATATTAATGGTAAGATTCTAAACTCTATGGAGAGCAGTTGAATAATATCCATTAAAATTTAAGAATGCACATACCTTTTGTAGTATAGTATAGTTTAGATCAGTTGTGATGCATTTACACAATGGGATATTATAGAGCAATAAGAATGAATGAATTACAGTTCACCTAACATGAATGACTCACAATCATAATGTTGGATGAAAGAGCCAAACACAAATATAAATTCAAAAAAAGACAAAATTGTGGTGTTAGAAGTTAGGGTAGTGTTACTCTTGGGGAGCTCACTGGATGGAGACATGAGGGGCTTTTGGAGGCTTGTAATCTTTTTTTTTTTTTTAATCTCTGTGTTAGGTGGAATTATATTGAGAAAATTCATCAAGCTGTGAACTTAAGAATTATGTACTGTTCTGAATGTATGCTATACTTCAATACACATTTTAATGTAAATAAAAATAGTGTGCATACATCAAGTCACACATCACACAATCACACATAAAGAATGCACATAACTTTTGTTTTAGCAGTTTCATCCTAGGCATATAACATATATTTACACACATTCTTATATATGTGGGGCTTAAAAATAGCATGAAGATATTCATTGCTGTGTTTATAAGCACAAAAACTCGTACAAAACTTAATTACCCGTAAGTAGGGAACTCGTAAAATAAATAATTGATATAGTCATACAGTAAATTTGTAGCAGGTGCCTGTAACCCATATACTCGGGAGGCTGAGACAGAGTCTTGCTTTGCCGCCCAGGCTGGAGTGTAGTGGCACGATCTCGGCTCACTGCAACCTCTGCCTCCTGGGTTCAAGCAATTCTCTGCCTCAGCCTCCCGAGTATATGGGTTACAGGCACCTGCCATCACGCCAGGCTAATTTTTGTATTTTTAGTAGAGATTGGGTTTCACCATCTTGGCCAGGCTAGTCTTGAACTCCTGACCTCGTGATCCACCCGCCTCAGCCTCCCAAAGTGTTGGGATTACAGGCATGAGCCACTGCGCCCGGCCAGGTAGCAGCTCCTAAAAAGAGTAAGGCAGTTGTATATGAAGTAATTTAGAAAAGTCTCCAAGTTACATTAAATGAAAAGACCAAAGTGCATGAACAGTATGTGTAGTATGCCACTGTGTATGGGTGTGTTTTATCTCAATAGGCATATATTTGCAAGCATATATAATTAGAATATATTTGGAAAGATGGGAAGATATACTAACACTGGCTGTCTCTGAGGAGTGGAACCGAGTGGCCAGAAGGCAGAATTGGGTGACACTTTCTATACTAATTTGTGACTTAAATTTTTTTTTTAATTTTTAATTGTGATAAAATACATATAGCAAAACTTACTATCTTAAATATTTTTAAGGGTACAGCTCAGTAGTGTAAAGTATGTTCATATTGTTGTACAACCAGTCTCCAAAACTTTTTCATAGCCATTAAACAAGTACTTAATACTTCCCCTACCCTTAGCAGTCACCATTCTACTTTCTGTTTCTATGAATTTGACTACTCTAGATAGCTCATGCAAGGGGAATCATATAGTGTTTGTCCTTTTGTAACTGATTTGTTTCACTTAGCACAGTGTTCTCAAGGTCCATACTATTTTGTGACTTTTGAATACTTTATTACCCATTTTCAAAAGAGCATTAAAGTAGAAAGACACGACCTTATTCAGAGCTGGTTAATTACATGGTAAAAAGTTGATGGCTGGCATGTCTTATTCATTTCAACCGATATTAAATGCCAGTTTGGGCAGCAAAACAACTTTCTGCCAAAGCGCCATTTGAAGCCTGGTTTATGACATGTTTTTCCTTTTGTCATCTTTGGGTGCCACCCAAAATGCAGGCTCAAGGCCCCAGCCTCTTGACTCTGTTCAACAGTTTCCCCCCTTGGCTTATTGTCCAACTTTGGCCTACTCTTCCAAATCCACCTCTTTATCCTAGGAACAAGCTGCTTCTATGCCAAGGGCATGGCTTCCTCTTTGCAGATTGTCTCATATCTCTGACCTGGAAAAAAGGGGGTTTTTCATTCTGCTAGCTTTTTAGTGCTGCTTTGAGATCATTATTCTAGAGCCCTCTGCAGTAATATTGTTTCTCATGGATTGAAATTCATTGTTTCCAGTAGGATTTTTGACAAGATGTGGAAAGAGAAGGACAAATTGAAATGACTCTGAAGCTTATGGGAGGACTGAGTATCATTAACTGGCACAGAGGGAGAAAGGCAGGCTCTAGGTGGAAGATATGTGACTTGCTTATGAAAACAGTGGTGTGAGATTCTGGCCTGCGAAAACAGCTGGAGTTATAAGCCAGAAATGGGGACTTAAAAAACAGCTTCGTGCCAGATGTGGTGGCTCACGCCTGTAATCCCAGCACTTTGGGAGGCTGAGACAGGCGGATCATCTTAGGTCAGGAGTTTGAGACCAGCCTGACCAACATGGAGAAACCCCGTCTCTACTAAAAATACAAAAATTAGCTGGGCGTGGTGGCACATGCCTGTAATCCCAGCTACTCGGGAGGCTGAGGCAGGAGAATTGCTTGAACTGGGGAGGCAGAGGTTGCAGTGAGCCAAGATCACGCCATTGCACTCCAGCCTGGGCAACAAGAGTGAAACTGTCACACATGCAAAAAATAGCTTCGTGTGTGTATGTGTGTGTGCGCATGTATGTGTATGTGTGTGTGTATTGAAAATACAGAAAAATAGCCAGGTGTGGTGGCTCATGCCTGTAATCCCAGCACTTTGGGAGGCTGAGGTGGGCAGATCACAAGGTCAGGAGATCGAGATAATCCTGGCTAACACAGTGAAACCCTGTCTCTACTAAAAATACAAAAAAATTAGCCAGGCATGGTGGCGGGCACCTGTAGTCCCAGCTGCTCGGGAGGCTGAGGCAGGAGAATGGCATGAACCCGGGAGGGGAGGCGGAGCTTGCAGTGAGCTGAGATCGCGCCACTGCACTCCAGCCTGGGTGACAGAGTGAGGCTCTATCTCAAAAAAAACACGAAAATATAGAAAAATAAAGAAAATGTTACCCACAAAACAGATCATCATTCTTAATACCTTAAGTGAATTAACTGTTGTTTTTTCCTCTGGTTGTATGTGTATAAAACTACATATATAGCTGGGCGTGGTGGCTTACGCCTGTAATCCCAGCACTTTGGGAGGCTGAGGCTGGTGGATCACTTAAGACCAGGAGTTCGAGACCAGCCTGGCCAACAAGGTGAAACCCCATCTCTACTAAAAATACAAATATTAGAACTGGGTGTGGTGACACGTGCCTGTAGTCCCAGCTATTCAGGAGGCTAAGGCATGAGAATCGCTTGAACCCCAGAGGCAGAGGTTGCCGTGAGCCAAGATTGCTCCATTGAATTCCTGCCTGGGTGACAGAGCAAGACTCTGCTAAAAATAATAATAAAAATAGTAATAATAGAAGTACATACATAAACTTTAAAATGTAGTAGAAATTGTATTTTGTATTCACTCTTTTCCCCTCTGTGAATGAAGAAGTCCAAGGCCAGTCACGTAGTACTTCTGCAAAAGAGGTTATGAATGAATTTGTGGGACTTGTTGAAATTTCACAGGTGAGATCCTACACAGATGGAGAAGAAAATGTGGCAAGAATAGGATTTTGGAAACTTGCCTAGAACTTTCAAGATTCAAGAATCAGAAATGATAATCAAAGAGGTAGGAGAATTAAGAGTTTAGTGTCAAACTAAGAAGAGCAAATTCCAAGAAAAAAAGGAGGAAAAATTTTGTTTGGTGTTACAAAGAGGTAGAGCTGGATGAAGACTAAGCATTTAAATATTAAGTTGAGGGCATAGTGGCTGGCACGTGCCTGTAATCCCAGTGCTTTGGGAGGCCTAGGCGGGAGGATGCCTTGAGACCAGGAGATTGAAGCTGCAGTGAGTTATGACCCCATGCACTCCAGCCTGGGTGAAAGTGAGACCCTGCCTCAAAACAGCAACAACAACAAGATACAAATTGAGAAACTTACTTGATTTGCGATATATATTCTGTCCAGCAGTGATAGAATAACAAGGACTGGATTTACCTTGCTATTTTAAGCAACAATATACGAAATAGCAATTTGTAGGCATTGGGTAGCAGGCAAAGCAAGACTGTGGTCACTGAAAGGTGGGAAACAAACCTACTGAGCTCTGTGGTTGCCCCAATTTATTATCTGGAGGTAGTTTTCAGGCTGCAGAGCAGGGATGGGGAAGCCAAATAGAGCATGGTATCTTAGAATTGGGCGGACAAGATGGGGGTTGGCGGGGAGGGAAGGTTGTCATCATTCGTGGGGCAGAGTACCAGAGAGGTGGGAGTTGTACACAGAACTCCAGAGATAGGTGGAGGAGTCTCCTGAAGTCTGGTTGAGTCCTGATCTACAGGTGCATGAGAGGAGAGCACCTGAGGCCAGAGAAAGAACCACACTGGAAAGGAGCAGGCCAAACAATTCCTGGGACTCACACAGAGCTGGGAATAGTCTGTGTTCCCATTAGCCAGAGTATATGCAAGGGCATCAAAAGGGCATAGCCTTTGTAATGAGGCTAAATTCGCCCTAAGTTAAAGGCTACTCTGGACCTACTCTAACAATGAAAAAGCAAGTCTTGGAAGATACAGCTGATTTCAAGAATCTTACCTGTGTGTGAGAACAAAGTCCAGCCCTATTTAAAGAAAAACACAAAATCCAACACCCAAAACACAAAACTCGTAATGTTTGGCATTCTGTAAAATGACCAGGCATGCAAAGAACCAGGAAAATGTGACATAATCAGGAGAACAATCAACAGAACTAGATCCAGAAATGACAGAGATGATGGAATTAACAGATGAAGACATGAAAACAGCAATTATAAATATGCTGTCCGTTCAAAAAAGTAGAGGAAATGGTTAACGTAATGGAAAGAGAAGTGGAAGGTGTATTTTAAAAAGACCCAAACAGAACATCTAGAGTTGGAAATAAAATTTAAAATACAGTGATGGCATTAACAGAAGTTGAGGCACTGCAGATCAGTGGACTTGAAGACAGCAATAGAAACTGTCCAAAATGAGAACAGAAAGAAAAATGGAAAAATTGATAGAGCATCAATGACTGTAACAAGGACAATTGTTGGAGATAGAAATAGTCTAACATATATGTAATTGGAGCCCCAGAAAAGAGGGAAAGGGGAGAACAGAAAAAAAAGACTGTAAAAAATAATGACAAGAAAATTCTCAAATTTGATGAAAACTATAAGCCCATATATTTAAGAATCCCAAGGAGGATAACTATAAAGGAAACCACACCAAGGCACATCATCATCAAACTGTTGGCAACCCATTATAAAGAGAAAATCTTGAAAGCAGGCAGAGAAAAAATACACATCATGTACAGGGTAACAGAGATAAGGATGATGGCAGACTTCTCATCAGAAATTTAGCAAATAAAAATACAATTGAGAGACATCTTTAATTTTATTTATTTATTTATTTATTTATTTATTTATTTATTTATTTTGAGATGGAGTTTTGCTCTTACTGCTCAGGCTAGAGTGCGATGGTGCAATCTTGGCTCACTGCAACCTCCGCCTCCCGGGTTCAAGTGATTCTCCTGCCTCAGCCTACTGAGTAGCTGGGATTACAGGCATGTACCACCATGACTGGCTAATTTTGTATTTTTAGTAGAGACGGGGTTTCTCCATGTTGGTCAGGCTGATCTCAAACTCCCGACCTCAGGTGATCCGCCCACCTCGGCCTCCCAAAGTGCTGGGATTACAGGTGTGAGCCACCACGCTCGGCCTTCATTTTTTTTTTTTTTTCAAGACAGAGTCTCCCTCTTGCCCAGGCTGGAGTGCAGTGGCATGAACTCAGCTCACTGCAACCTCTGCCTCCTAGGATCAAGTGATTCTCCTGCCTCAGCCTCCCAAGTAGCTGTGATTACAGGTGCATGCCACCACGCCTGGCTAATTTTTTTTATTTTTAGTAGAGACAAGGTTTCACCATGTTGGCCAGGCTGGTCTCAAACTCCTGACCTTGTGATCTGCCTGCCTCAGCCTCCCAAAGTGCTAGGATTACAGGTGTGAACCACCGTGCCCAGCCTGGAGAGACATCTTTAAAGTGCTTTTTAAAAAAGACTACTGGGGCTGGGTGCAGTGGCCAACACCTGTAATCCCAGCACTTGGGGAGGCAAGGCAGAAGGATTTTGAGACCAGCCTGGGTGACATGGCAAAAGCCCATCTCTACAAAGAATGCAAAAATCAGACAGGCATGGTGGCAGGCGTCTGTGGTTCCAGCTCCTTGGGAGACTGAGGTTAGAGGATCGCTTGAGTCCGGGAGGCAGAGGCTGCAGTGAGCTGTAATTGAGCTACACTGCACTTTAGCCTGGGTGACAGAGCGAGACCCTGTCTCAAAAAAAAAGGCCTACTGGAACTTGTTGCCAGCAGACCTGCACAAGAAGTGTTGAAGTTGCTCAGGCAGAAGGCAAATAGTTTAAAATGGAAATTTAGATCTTCACAAAGGATTGAAAAGTGCTAGAAATGGTAACTGTGGGAGTAAACGTAAGAATTTTTTTTTCTTTTTTATTCTCTTTAAAAGATGGCTGCATTGAAGGTGATTGCTAACAGGTACAGGATTTCCCTTTTTGCACAATGGAAATGTTCTGCAATAGTGGTGATGGTTGCACAACATTGTGAATTAAAGAAGTAGTAGCTTTAAAAAGATAGTTGCTTAAAGCAAAAATAATAATGCATTATAGGTTTTATAAAACGTGGGAGTAAAAGTTATGACAATAGCCCAAAGAATGGAAGGGGATGGGAAGGGTATAAGAAACTTTAGTCAGGTTATTTATTTATTTATTTATTTGAGACAGAGTAACACTTTGTTGCCCAGGGTGGAGTACAGTAGCACAATCCCGGCTCACTGCAATGCCTGCCTCCTGGGTTCAACAAGGTTCAACAAGCCTCCCGAGTAGGTGGGATTTCAGGTGTGTGCCTCCACACCCAGCTAATTTTTGTATTTTTAGTAGAGATGGGGTTTCACCATGTTGGCCAGGCTGGTCTCAAACTCCTGACCTCAAGTCATCTGCCTGCCTCAGCCTCCCAAGGTGCTGGGATTACAGGCGTGAGCTACCGTGCCTGGCAGAAACCTTACTAAGGTTCTTAAGCTGTACATGGAGTGGTATACTTCACCTGGAAGGCAGACTGATAGTTAACAATGTATAATTTAAAACCTAGAACAACTACCAGAAAAATTAAAGAGGTATAGCTAATAAACTGATAGTGGAAATAAATAGAATTCTAAAAAGTAATTAATCTAAAAGAATGCAAGACATGGCCGGGCACAGTGGCTCACGCTTGTAATCCCAGCACTTCGGGAGGCCGAGGCGGGCGGATCACGAGGTCAGGAGATCGAGACCACGGTGAAACCCCGTCTCTACTAAAAATACAAAAAAAATTAGCCGGGCATGGTGGCGGGGTGCCTGTAGTCCCAGCTACTCGGAGAGGCTGAGGCAGGAGAATGGTGTGAACCCGGGAGGCGGAGCTTGCAGTGAGCCGAGACTGCGCCAGTGCACTCCAGCCTGGGCGACAGAGTGAGACTCCGTCTCAAAAAAAAAAAAAAAAAAAAAGACATATGGGGAAAGAAAGAAACAAAGCACAGATGTGATAAATAGAAAAAGACAGTAAAATGGTAGATTTAAACAGAGTCATGGATGAGTTATTACATTAAATGTAAATGGTCTTGAAAAATTCAGGTTAAAAATACAGGAGAAGACAAAAATCTCCATTTTCACCATCATCGAGTATACTTCTTTCCAGTTGATTTTTGTCTGTGTATATACATTTGTTCCTGTGTATGTATATATGTATGTTATACACATTGTATACATATTATGTGTATATACATACACACACATGCCTGTGTATATGTATACATATAGGTGTGTATATATACACATACATACACATATGCATACAAATGCAGGTGTATACACATAAATAATGTGCAGTCTTTTAGAAACAAAATTGGACTGCGCGCCCGGCCGCGGTGGTGGGTGGGAGGATGGTGGGCGGGCTCCGAGCCCGGCTCCACTGGCCCTGGCCGCAGGGCTCGCCCCTCCGCCCCCAAACGACCCTCTCTGCTGCCATGAGATGCCGACAGCCTGGGCGCTGGCCGCCACCCCCCACTCCATCAGGTGCTGGAATCTGAGTAAAAGCCTGGGCGCGAGCTTCCAGCCCCGGGGCCCGCCACGGGCTCCACGAAGCGGGCAGCTCCAGCGGCCGCAGGGAGAAGGAAGGGCGGCCGGGGGAAGACCGGTCGCAGGGACAGCATCTGGCGGAAAGTTAGCCCCGGACTAGCACGCCCCACCCGGAGAATCCGGCCTGGAAGGGGCTGCGGACCACCAGGCGGAGCGGTGGGCGACCGAAGTGCGGCTGGGCGGGCCGCCACGTCTCAGCACTGGAAGAATTGCCCCTCCGCAAGTCTTCCCTTCCCACGTGGGGGCCCCCCAGGCCGCACCTCGGTCGCCCACCGCTCCCCCTGAGAAGGGAGACTAAAAGGCATCTGGAAGCTGTCACTGTGGCGCGCGGGCGGACAGGGGATCCCGTTGGAGAGGAAGATCCGTAGTAGCCGCTGCTGCCTGCGGCCGACCCAACCGCCGCCTGCTTAGGAGGAAGAAAAAAAAAACCCCCCCGCTGAAGAATTAAGGCAGCTGTTGGTTGCTCTAGAGCTTAAGGACCGAGGCCTCCCCTGGGTGTCACTGGAGCGGCCACACGTGGGGGATCAGCCGACTTCATTCGATCGCTGGCGACAGACCCGGCGACCCGGAGGAATGCGCGCTGGGGCTGCGCCTGGAGGGCGCGGCGATGGCACCAGGCGGGTGGCTCGAGTGGGTGCAACTCTGGGCTCGTGGGACTGGGAACTCCTCCGCCGTGGGGAAGATTTTTTTCCCAGCAGATGTTGGGGTGTTACTGCGTGTCTGAGGGGCCGGCGGAATAGCGGGGTCCCGGTGCGTGCGGGGCAGCGAGGTGTGTCAGATGAGCTGTGGATCCCCGCGGCCCCTTGTGGGCCGGAGAGGGGGGGCCCACGACAACAAGGCGATTGAGGACAGCGACGGACAGGGCGGGGAACCAGCTGGGTGGAAGCACAGGGAAAGTGTGGTGAGGAGGGAAGGGCTGTGATCTGCCCTCGGGACCACGCCCCCAGGGACAGCCTGGTCTCCTGAATTAGGGAAAAGACAAACCGTCTCTTTAGACTGGGGCGCCTCAGAGTCTGACCTGAGTCTTCAAACGCCCAGATGCCCTGGGGCCTTGAGTCTCCCTGTCCCGCTGGCCCTGCCTCGCGTGGGCCTCAAGACTCCGACGCCCCCGCAGCCTTGGGCTAAGGGTCAGTCGTCCCCGGGTACGGGTCCGGCTGCCGTGGAACTGATGCTGGGTTGCGCCGGCAGGTGGGCGAGGGGCTTGGTCACCCCGTCTGAATTCCACTGGCAGGACAGCTGTGGAAGCGCCAGAGAAAAGTCCGTCCATGAAAGAAAGGAGGATCAGACAGCAGCAGCACTGCCCATGGACCAGAGGCCTCATGTAAGGCCTGGGAAAAGAGGGCTCCACACACCGCCAACCAGATCAGAGATGAGATTTCACCATGTTGGCCAGACTGGTCTCGAACTCCTGACCTCAGATGATCTGCCTGCCTCGGCCACCCAAAGTGCTGGGATTACAGACGTGAGCCACTGCACCCAGCCTAGATGTTTATTTCCGATCGTTACCTTATCTACTCTGACCAAAACAGTCTCACCAGCACTATATCCACATTCTAGCCCATGGAAAGGGTGAAGAAAAGAAAGTAGAAGATTTTAGTTTCCATTTAAGGAAGTGACATGGAAATAACATAAGTCACCTGTGTTCACATTCCACTGGCAAAAACTCAGTCACAAGAATGTACTTCGCTGCAGGGGAGGCTAGGATATGCCCTCCAAAAACTCAGGGGGAACGTCCTACTTGTGAAAGGAAGAAATGAAAAATGGACACTGAGAAGAAATCAGCAGTCTCAAAGGTAATATACTTACACGGTTTTTTAAAAAACATAAAATGATGCAGAATGGTTTCCACTCTGTTCGCCATCTATCCAGTCCTCCTGCCTCCCAACAAGAGGTAAATATTATTGTCTCATGTATCTTTCCAGAGTTTTTCTAAGCAACATGCAGCAGATATAAATATGTATCCTTATTTCGTACCTTACCCCATATTGTACATGAAAGAAAAAATATACTATGTATAACATTCTGTATCTTTATTTTACTTAATATATTTTGCAGTTCCTTTTATATAGATACATAGTTATCTTCTTCATTCTTTTATACAGCTGCCTACTGTTTCTAAGGCTGTATCACTGATAAAGTCTCATGAATAAACTCAAGGTTTTTTCAATCTTTTATCATGATAAACCATGCTGCAATAATAACCTTATACTAGTCATTTTGAACATGTGAAAGTATATCTGCAAGATACATTTCCAGAAATGGGATTAGCCAATCATATATTAAGCCAACCTTTTGATCTCTTTGAGCTGCATTTTTTAACTAATAAATTAAGCTCATATTTACCTCATAGGATCATTGTTATAATGAAATGACCATATAAACAATTATTGTACAACAATATCAAAAACAAAATAGAGATAAGTTTATCAAAATACGTGTAAGATCTGTACTCTAAAAACCTATAAAACTCTGTTGAGAGAAATTAAAGAAAGCCTAAAGTAATGGAGAAATATACCATGATCATGGATTGAAAGACTCAATATTGTTAAGACGTAATTCTCCCCAAATTGATCTACAGAGTCAATATAATCCCAATTGAAATCCAAGCAAGCTTTTTTAGAAGTAGAAATTAACAATCTGATTGTCCCCAAATTTATGTGAAAACACAAAAGACCTATGCTAGCCAGCCAAAACAATTTTGAAAAAGAACGAAGTTGGATAACTTACACTGTACAATTTCAATACTTAACTAAAAAGCTACAATAATCACAACATGGAATCGGCCAGTGTACAATCATGTAGTCCAATGGAAGAGCATATGGAAAGTCTACATATAGACATATATGGTCAATTGATTGTTGGCACAAGTGCCAAGATAATTCTGTGGGAAAGGATAGTCTTTTCAACTAATCATGCTGGGACTATTGGATATCCACATAGAAGAAAAGAACCTCAAACCTTATTTCACCTATACACAAGATTGAATCCAATGGATCATAAATCTAAATGTAAACAGTAAAGCTTTGTTTAGAAGAAAACAAAGAAAAACTCTTCATGACTGTGGGTTAGGCAACAATTTTGTAGAGGAGACACAGAAAGCACTAACCAACTGGATATTATCAAAATTCAAATTTTTGCTCCTTAAAATACACCATTAAGAAACTAAAAAGGGAAGCCACAGACTGGGGAAAAATACCTGCACTACTTGCAAAAAATAATAATGACAAAATATGTGAACATACACATAATAAAAGAAGATACATGTTTGGCCAAATGCATGTGAAATGGTGGTCAACATCATTAGTCATCAGAGAAATGCAAATTAAAGTACAATCGTATGCCTCCTAGTAGAATGGTGAAAATTAGAAAGACTGATGATTCCAGTTGTTCGGGAAGATGTGGAGTACTGGAACTCTGATGCCTTGTTGCTATCTTTGTTTAGTGTTGCTATAACAGAATACCTGAGGCTGGGTATTTTACTTTAAAAAAGTTTTATTGGGCTTATGATTGTGGTGGCTAGAAGAGTCAAGATTGGGCAGCTGCATCTGGTGAAGGCCTCATGTTGCTTCAACTCATGACAGAAAGGAGAAAGAGAGGGTGTGTGCAAAGATCACATTGTGAGAGAGGATGCAAGAGAGAGAAACCAAGGAAGCCAAACTCATTTTTAGCAACTTGCTATCATGGGAACTAATTCATTCTCTCAGAGCCAGAACTACCTCACCTCTGTAGGAGGGCATTAATCTGTTCTTGAGGGATCCATCTCCCTCACCCAAACACCTTCCACTAGCCTACCTCCCAACACCACCACACTGGGGATAAAATTTCAACGTGCATTCCAGTAGGGACAGACCACATCCAAACCATTGCAGTTGGTGAAAATGCAAAATGTTCAAGCATTCTGGAAAACAGATTGGCAGTTTCTTATATAGTTAAACATATATTTACCATGTGACTCTACATTTACACTAAAAAACAGCTACACAACAGAAATAATGAGTCCACAAAAAAGTATTCATAGCAGCTTTATGCATAGTAGCCAAAAAATGAAACAGCCCAAGAGTTCAACAACAGGTTAACTGATAAACAAATTGTGGTACCTGTATTTACATAATAGAACACTACTTTGGTATAAAATAAACCATGGATACATGCAAAATGTAGATAAATCTCAAATACATTATTCTGACTGAAAGAAGTCAGACCCCAAAATTACAAATGGTATGATTCAACATATATGAAATTCTAAAAACACAAAACTGTAGTTACAGAAAGCAAAACAATAGTGGCTTGGGGTATCAGATAAGGAGGATGGACTTGAAAAGAGCACAGGATGGACTTTTGGAGTGATAAAAATGTTCTGTATCATGGTTATAGTGATGATTAGATGAGTGAATGAATTTGTCAAAATTCATTTGTCTGTACACTTAAAATGGGTATGTATTGTTGTATACAAGTTAAACATCAATAAAAAAATCTTAAATTGCCAAAAAAAAAAAAAAAAGAAACAAAATTGGAATCATGCTTTTTGTTTCCTTTAACTTTTAATCGCGAACATTTGGACCTGTAATAAAATATTTGAAAACAGCTTTTAATGTCTGTATAGTATTCCACTGAGTGCCACATTATAACTTGTTTCATTCTAGATAATTTGTCATATAAGTTGTTTTAAATTGGCGTTTTTTGTTTTTTTTTTGAGACGGAGTCTCGCTCTGTCGTCCAGGCTGGAGTGCAGTGGCACAATCTCAGCTCACTACAACCTCCGCCTTCTGGGTTCATGCCATTCTCCTGCCTCAGCCTCCCACATAGCTGGGACTACAGGTGCCCGCCACCACACTCGGCTAATTTTTTGTATTTTTAGTAGAGACAGCGTTTCACCATGTTAGCCAGGATGGTCTCAATCTCCTGACCTCATGATCTGCCCTCCTCAGCCTCCCAAAGTGCTGGGATTACAGGCGTGAGCCACCGTGTCTGGCCAAATTTGCCATTTTAAATAATAAGAGTATTCTTGTATACTTCATGTAAATCTTTACATCATTGATTTTTTGGCTGTATTCCTACAAGTGGAATTGTCAAATTTACATCTAGAAAATTTAAACAATTTATGTTTCCACTACAAATGTATGGAAGTGCCAATTTAACCTTATGCTTGGTCCACGTGTGGTATTAGTGTAAAAACATGGCCACCCAGATTTTTCAAAAACTTGATTACCACAGACACCCAATCCTCACTGTGCTTGTAGGATACTTACTTTATCTCTGAAATCTTTGAAATTCTATCAAAATCTCTTTGCCTTAAATTTGGCTAAAACATAAAATGTATGCATTTATTTTTTCGTTTCCTTCTCTTCCTACCCCTTTTCTTTGGTCCTACTTCAGCTTCATTGGTTCTAGAATGTGAATGTTTTGAAGACATATTCCATGTCTCCCATATTCTCTGTTGTATCATAGCCATAGTATACTAGATGCTCAATAAATTTGTCAAAAAGGCTGGGCACGGTGGCTCATGCCTGTAATCCCAGCACTTTGGGAGGCCAAGGTGGGCGGATCACCTGAGGTCAGGAGTTCGAGACCAGCCTGGTGCCGGTGGTCTCAACTACTCGGGAGGCTGAGGTGGGAGGATTGCTTCAGCTCAGGAGGATGAGGCTGCAGTGAGCTGTAGTACCACTGCACTCCAGCCTGGGTGACAGAGCAAGACATTGTCTCAAAAAGAAAAATAAAAAAAGGAGTATGGTGAAATTTTTAGTAGTATAAAGTTAGGTCTAAGAGTTTTATTTGCAAAGATTACCGTGTGGGAGTAATCGCTAGACATCTTTGACTTCCTGGCCTATTTTGTAAGACCCCCAAAGGTGGAAAACTGGATCAGGGAAACAAGCAGAGCTTGAATACACAGTGCCTATTTTTGAGAGGACCACAAATTCAGAATTTGAAAGAATTGGAGTTATTCCTTTCCTTAATTACACTTTGGAGTTTGGCCCCAGGGACCCAGAAATGAATGTGAGTTCCTCTTCTCTATGAGTCCAGTTTAATGCTAGACATACATGGTAATAAGCAGAGTCCGTGCAACAGAAATCAGTGGTGTGAAAGTAAAGGGGAAGAGATCCATAATTCATGGTTGACTTGACGTTTTCCACCGAGGGGCCAGCATGGGTTTTATGCAGAATGAAGGACATTTGAGATTTCATTTTGGGGCCATAGGAGGCTATAACCTGGGATGGGTAAAAAAATTATAAAGCAGTGCTTACGCTCAGGTTGGGGACCTTGAACTTGTACTGGTGCTAATTATGGGTTTTTTCCTAGTAGTATTTACAGCCCCTATACAGGGGTGGAAAATGAAACTAGTGTATTTACTCAAAATAGGTGACTTGAAGGAAAATGGGATGGAGCAAAGTAGTGCTTTATAATCAGCCCCAGTTTTCAGGATAAGACTGCTAAAGACTCATTACTTTTCACATTATAATGTGAAATTAATCATTAAAACCTTAAGTAAAAATGGAGGGTTTTGGCCAGGCTCAGTGGCTCATGCCTGTAATCCCAAGCACTTTGGGAGGCCGAG
>NW_026652276.1:104366783-104373320 GCF_009828535.3 Hylobates moloch | reverse complement strand
ATCTTGGCCAGGCTGGTCTTGAACTCCTGACCTCATGATCCACCCACCTCGGCCTCCCAAAGTGCTGGGATTACAGGCATGAACCACCGTGCCCGGCCTTGTTTTTGCCTTTTAATCTTACCTGTTGTTAAAAAGCCTGTTGCTTTCCTTCCTGGTAAGGAAGTATTAAAGGAAGTATTAAGATAATTAAAAGTAACAAGTTGGCTAACCAGTTCACATCTTTTAAAAGTTGGAAACAAACTTGTTTCTTACCTTGCAGAAGCACTGAGTCTGTTCTGTAATTCAAATTTCTCCTCAGTACCATTGTTTTAACATGAACATTATTTTAACATTAATTCACTAACAGTATCCTTTTCTGTTAGCACATAATAAAGAGAATAATGTGTATTTGCATTCTCATGATTTTTATTATGACACTACACACATACTGTTTAGTTCAACTGACATTTTTTGTACCAAGATCACACACCAAGCAGTGTGTGATTTTCTTTCTGGTGCAAGCTGCTTAATCTGGGGAACTACCCCAGAATGTTTTCTTGCCATTGCAGCTGTGCTATCAGAACATTCTTGTATACAAAATTCCAGACCAGTTTTGTTGCCAACATAATTCTCATCGTTTTACCCAGTTCAGAACTAGTTGTGTTTGTTGGATGTAAAACTGAGAAAAAGAATTCTTCCTTCACATCACCATCATCTTTGGATAGCACATTAGCAATATCTGTGCGCTTGTCAAGGTACAATGAAAAGCACTTTGCAAGTTTTTTTTTGTAAATTGGTCTTCTGTATCATTAGTTTCCAAACGTAGCAAGCTGTGCTTTCATTGGAAAGTGCAGATTTACCCTTTGATGTAAGTAATACTCACTTGTTCTTGACAACAGCATTTTCATTTTAGCAATCCAAAGTGCTGGGACAGGAAGCATCTAAAACATTTGTGGATAAAATACTGATCATCTGCTTCTGTTAGCCTTTAAAATGTAGTACTCTTTCAAAGAATTCTCTCTGTTTTGAGCTTATGTCTGTACATTTGGTTTATAAATGCCCCTTAAATTTTGATGATTTTGTTGCTCCGTTAACCAGTATATCTCTGCAGTTAACACACTTGTGACGTTACACTTCACCATTAATTATGGCTACAACCCTGAACTCAGTATATGAGGGCTCAGTCCCACTCCTAAGTGAAAGTGATGTGGCATCTTTTGGTCTTCATCTCTTTGGATTCACTTCCTTCACCGTCCTATGGTTTACTATATTCAGAGGCATGTCTTTTTCCACTGAAAAGATGCTGCAAAATCAACTGAAGCTTGTTTATCCGTATGTAAATTTGGTTAAAAAGAATGTAAACTTCATTTCTGTAGTTTAACTCATGTTAAATTACAAATTTAAATACAGGCTTAAAATGAAAATGTTTGCAAAATTAAGTAGTTATAAAAATGAATAAACCCATGCATTTTCTCAGATTTTTGTATACATTTAGGTAGTTGGTAAAATAGGCATGGCATTTCCCATGTAACTTGATTCTGCCATACCCGCCTAGTACGTGTCATGTCATATACACCTCCCCATGTGAGCTTGACAGCACCTAGATAGGTTATTACTCTCTGTTCAGCAAGACAAATCACTGGTCGTGCACTTGCATGTCATGGCATTGTTGAATGTGTATAAAAGTTTTGTTTGTTTGTTTTTAAACAGAGACAGCATCTTGCTATTTTGCCCAGGTTAGTCTTGAACTCCTGGGCTCAAGCAGTCTTCCCACCTCAGTGTCCCAAAGTGTTGGGATCACAGGCACGAGCCACCGTGCCTGGCCTACACAACTTTCTAAACGCTTATTCTCAATTTCTGAACTGACCTCATCGTGGATTCATAACAAATAATTCATAGACCAGCACTGGTTTGTGGTTTTGCTCTGATAGGCATTTTGCTCTGACTGGATGATTGTATCATTCTTAGAAAGTTATATGTTTTACATGCATTAAGTCCATAGAAAATAGCTAGTTTCACTGCATCTTTTTTTTTTTTTTTTTTTTTTTTTGAGACAGAGTCTCGCTCTGTCACCCAGGCTGGAGTGCAGTGGCGCAATCTCGGCTCACTGCAAGCTCCGCCTCCCGGGTTCACGCCATTCTCCTGCCTCAGCCTCTCCGAGTAGCTGGGACTACAGGCGCCCGCCACCACGCCCGGCTAATTTTTTGTATTTTTAGTAGAGACGGGGTTTCACCGTGGTCTCGATCTCCTGACCTCGTGATCCGCCCGCCTCGGCCTCCCAAAGTGCTGGGATTACAAGCGTGAGCCACCGCGCCCGGCCCACTGCATCTTTTTAAAGGATTTATTTGATACCTATTATATCACAGAACAGGGCACATTACCCACTATTGACATATAATCCCATAATATAATATCAAGGTAAAAGGGAGAGGACTGATTGAGCCTGGGAAACAGAGGTTCCTGTGAGCCGCTGTCACACCATTGTACTCCAACCTGAGTGACAGAGCGAGACCCCATCTCAGGGGAAAAAAAAAAAAAAAAAGAAATTCTGTAACTTTATATTTCATCGTATTGCACTCTAATTTTCAAAAGCTTGACAATGCATTCATTTATAGGCATCTGCTATTTTAACTAGAATTTCAGAACATTTAAAGTAGGCATGAGCTGTGCGTAAATGTTTCTGAGGTGTGAATTTACAAAAGTAGCTTATATTAGTGGAGCTGTAGAATATTGTTTCTTCTCCAGGAAGCCACCAGGAACCATATATTGTGTGCTGGAGCTTGTGGCTCTTTCCGAGCTCACAGTGTTGACAGCTGATGCATTTCAGTGCATGTAACATCCCGTGTTTCTCAGCTGGCTCCATCGTGTGTCAGTTTCTTCTGATTTGTGTAATGGATTAGTGAGAATAACCTCATGAAGCATCTGCATGTTGAATATTAATGCACGAAGGCCCATGTAGCAGGCAGTATGTTCCTCAACAGCTGACTGAGGGCTCCAAGAAGGCTTTACTGACACCATGACTAGGTTTGTCGTTGCTTGTACCCTTTGAAACTGGGCACTTAAGGCCTAGTGTATAAGAATCTAGTACATCAGTGCCTCTCACATTGTGATGAGGAAATACTCCCACCACCCATCAGATGGGGATCTATACTTTGTAAAATACAATTGAAACAAAGTACTAGAAAAATTCATTTTAAAAGATAAAAATATAAAATATAAAACATATATGCCACATTTTTATTAATAGATGCAATACATAAAATTACACTTTAGTAAATGTTACAACATAGGAAAGTTTTTCTTTTCCATTTCTGTATGTATTTCATCATGGACTAGTAAACAGTTCCAGGAGCAGCACTGGTCCGTGGAACCCACTCTGAGTAGCACTGTGGTAGTTACTGAGCCTTGCATGCCAATCTGTCTGTGTTACTGGCAAGACTGGGTAGGGAGGTGTGGGTATCTCAGAGAGCTGGTAATACTGTCAGCAGCAAAACTGCAAACGAAAGAGCATCCTGTGGGGCTGCTCCCTCCACAGGAATGTACATGTCAGAGCCCATCTTGGCTGCTATAACTATGAAAAGTTAAATTTTGATGAAATATATATCATATTCTTTATTCTGATACTGAATTTTCTGTAGAGGAAGATTGCTTCTCTGAGTCCTGGGAACGTTCCTGGTTCCCTTCTTTAGCACTGTTGCACAGACCCTTTGTTTTTTTCATGCAACATGTCCTTATGGAAGGAGATCTGGGCCTGCTATTCATTGTACTACAGCAGTCAAATAGGAGCTGGGATGTTCTCCACCCAGATCTTCACACACATATAACATTCTGTGCCATTAGAAGGGAAAAAAGAGGCAGGCGCAATGACTCACACCTGTAATCCCCATACTTTGGGGGGTTGACGCAGGTGGATCACTTGAGGTCAGGAGTTTGAGACCAGCCTGGCCAATGTGGCGAAACCCCGTCTCTACTAAAAATACAAAAATTAGCTGGGTGTGGTGGTGGGTGCCTGTAATCCCAGCTACTCGGGAGGCTGAGGCAGGAGAATCGCTTAAACCTGGGAGGTTGGAGGTTGTGGTGAGCCGAGATCAGGCCACTGCACTCCAGCCTGAGCGACAGAGTGGGACTCTGTCTCAAAAAAAAAAAAGGGGGGGGGTGGGGGTGAGGTGGGGTGGAATGAGAATATTCAATTACCAGGATGAACATTCAGAGGTCTGATTGAAATTATATAGATGAAATCACTAAGGAAAATTTCTGAGTAGTTCTTTTGATGTGGCTTTTTGTGCCAAAATAAACTTTTAGGGCCTCCCTCCAGTACTAGGTATATGGGAGAGTTTCCAAAGCTGCCAAAACACAGAGCTGGAATGACTACAAGTGGTAATTGGAATGGCCTCTTGACCCACCTTAGACTCCAACCCTTATTTCTTGAGTTTAGAGGCATTATAAAAAAATAAAAATGTGTCTTGAATTTGGTACAGTGTATTAATATAGAGACGCTAAATCTTCGGTGCCTTTATTTTGTTTTTAATTTAATTTTTTGAGACAAGGTCTCACTCTGTCACCCAGGCTGGAGTGCAGTGGTGCAATCCTGGGCTCAAGTGATCCTCCCACCTCAGCCTCCTGAGTAGCCGAAACTACAGGTGTGCACCATCATACCACCATGCCCAGCTAATTTTAAAAATTTTTGTAGAGGTGAGGTCTCACTTTGTTGCCCAGGCTGGTCTTCAACTCCTGGACTCAAGTGGTCCTCCCGCCTTGGCCTCCCAAAGTGCTGGGATTACAGGCGTGAGTCACCGCGCCCAACCCAGGCACTTCTTTTCTGCCACTGTCTCTCCTATCCCTTCCCTCTATATCCTCTGTAAATAAATTGTCCTGCATCCTTAACCTCCCCATCTTTCCCTTTGCAATCTTACCTCAGTGAAACTCACCTCTTCCAGCACTGCTTTTTAATGGCAATTACTTATTCTCTCACAGCCGATATACCATGGAGTCAAAGAGAGTGGTAACAGCATTCTTTCTGCTTCTCCTTGCTGTTTTCAAGCTAATTCTTTTCCACCCTTATATCGTTTTATTATTTTCATTCTTAGAATTCTCTTGTTTGCATCTACTTACTCTCCCTCTGGCTGGGTGTTGTGGCTCAAGCCTGTAAGTCCAGGACTTTGAGAGAGTGAAGCGGGAGGATAGCTTGAGACCAGGAGATTGAGACCAGCCTGGGTAACATGGCAAGACTCTGTCTCTACAAAAAATAACAAAAATTAGCTGGATGTGGTGGCACATGCCTTGTGGTCCCAGGTACATGGGAAGCTGAGGTGGGAAACTCACTTGAGTCTGGGAGTTCGAGGCTGCAGTGAGCCATGATTGTGCTACTGCACTCCAGCCTGGGTAACAGAGCAAGACCGTGTCTCAAAAAACAAAAAACCCCACAAATACTTACTCTCCCTCTTCGGTTTGTAATTTGTGATTGTAAGCTTATTTTCTTTCTTTCTTTTTTTTTTTTTTGAGACAAGAGTCTCACTCTGTTGCCCAGGCTGGTGTGCAGTGGCTCGATCTTGGCTCACTGCAAGCTCTGCCTCCTGGATTCACGCCATTCTCCTGCCTCAGCCTCCCAAGTAGCTGGGACTACAGGCCCCTGCTGCCATGCCTGGCTAATTTTTTGTAGTTTTAGTAGAGACGGGGTTTCACCGTGTTAGCCAGGATAGTCTGAATCTCCTGACCTCGTGATCCACCCACCTCGGCCTCCCAAGGTGCTGGGATTACAGGCATGAGCCACCGCGCCCGGCCTGTGTGAGCTTATTTTCTGAACTCTTTTTTTTTTTTTGAGATAGAGTCTTGCTCTGCCACCCAGGCTGGAGTGCAGTGCTGCGATCTCACCTCACTGCAACCTCCGCCTCCTGGGTTCAAGCGATTCTCCTGCCTCAGTCTCCCAAGTAGCTGGGACTTACAGGCGTGACCAGCCTGATGGTAACTTTAATCTGTAATTCTCCCTTCATCTCTCCATCCCTTGCAGTTTATTAAAGAAACCAGTTTTTTTTTTGGTTTAGTAGAGTTTCCCACCATCTGGGAAATTGGGAGTTAGATCTAGAGGTTTGATAGTAGAGGCATGATGGGAGGTGAGGCTATTTATATTCAATGCCTAAATCCACTAATTTATTAGGTGTTGCAAAATGGTGCTAGTCCATCATTCATTCTTCATGTATTAGCTGCAATACTTGTATAAGAAGAAACCTCCTGGCTGGGCACAGTGGCTCACACCTGTAATCCCAGCACTTGCTGAGGTGGGCAGACCACTTGAGATCAGGAGTTCAAGACCAGCCTGGACAAAATGGTGAAACCTCACCTCTACTAAAAATACAAAAATGAGCTGGGCATGGTGGTGTATGTCTGTAATCCCAGCTACTCAGGAGGCTGAGGCAGGAGAATCGCTTGAACCCAGGAGGCAGAGGTTGCAGTGAGCCAAGATCACACTACTCTACTCCAGCCTGGGCAACAGACCGTGACTCCGTCTAAAATTAAAAAAAAAAAAAAAAAAAAAAAAAAAAAAAAAAAAAAAAAAAAAAA
>NW_026652276.1:104350360-104366773 GCF_009828535.3 Hylobates moloch | reverse complement strand
AAAAAAAAAAAAAAAAAAAAAAAAAAAAAAAAAAAAAAAAAAAAAAAGGAAACATCCTTTTTGTCTACTGCTTGATTACCCAGTGATACAGTTTGTATAGAAAAGGCAGGTTATGTGCCTGGTTTTTTTCTCTTTTATTTGCCAGTTTTGAAAATAATGAGTTGGTTCCCTAGCATTTCCCATGTTGACCAATTAGTTTGTATTATTAGAAAGTCATAGAATTTAAATGTGTCTGATGTGCTTCAGTCCATCGTGGTTATTATTCTTATTGACACCCAGACTTCTCTGCCTTCTTCTAAGTCCTTTTCACCTGACTTCCATCGCCTTTGATAGCTTCCTTGTCTGGTATGACCAGATGTTCTTGGTTCATCTTGTGCATTTCCTGCCCCCTGCCTGAAACTAGCCATTTCTCTGAGGAGTCCTAGATTCTTTTCCCTCTAAAAGAATTAGAAGATCATAACCTAGATCTTATTGCTATAGATTGGTCATTGTTTGAGATATAGGAAATATCTTTTTTTTTTTTTTTTTTTTTTTGAGATGGAGTTTTGCTCGTTGCCCAGGCTGGAGTGCAATGGTGCAATCTCAGCCCACCGCATCCTCCACCTCCTGGGTTCAAGTGATTCTCCTGCCTCAGCCTCCTGAGTAGCTGGGATTACAGACATGCTCCACCATGCCTGGCTAATTTTGTATTTTTAGTAGAGACGGGGTTTCTCCATGTTGGTCAGTCTGGTCTCGAACTCCTGACCTCAGGTGGTCTGCCCACCTTGGCCTCCCAAAGTGCTGGGATTATAGGCATGAGCTACCAAGCCTGGCCTGAAATATCTTTTTTTAGGATAACAGTACATGGTTATCTTTAAAATACTCTCAATTCAAATTCAGGACTTCAGAGTGTTTATTTTATCTCTTATATCTTATCCCTTTTCTTCTACACCAGGAGTTTCAGGTCTCAAGGATGTTAGATGATAGTATTAGCGTATCACATAATTAGTCATTTACTTAATTCCTCATTTTACAAAGTGAGACTTTCTCTCGTGCACCAAGAGCCCCAACGAGACAAAAAAGTGTCCTGATTACTTTCTCACACCTCTTTTTTCTTTTATCTTCACATTCCTAATCCAATTGGTGATTAAGTCCTATTGATTTTAACCCCTTCCCTCCACCTTTTCTCTGTGCGTTGATTTCGGCCTTCATCATTCTTCTAGGTTTCCTATCCTTCCGTTCTGCTGTGCATGTGGCTATGAGGGTGTAGTGTAAAGTGCTTTTTGCCTGCATAGGACAGTCAGAATTCCTGTAATTCTCTCCATGATCTGTCTTCTCTCTACCTCTCCCTCCTTGATACACTATACTTCAGGCATTGGAAGTAACCTGCAATTTGCCAGACTTTTCATGTTCCTTTGCCTTTGCTCAGCTACTTATTCATTGGGTCTCATATGCCCTTTCCTCTCCCATGATAAATTTTTCCCAACATTTTATTATGAAAAATTTGAAACATACAGAAAACTTTAAAGAATTTTCTAGAGAATGCCTGTATATCCACCACTCAGATTCTACCATTAACCTTTCACTCGTACTTGTATTTTTATTTGCTATACAAATATCTACCCCTGTATCCATCACTAAAAACTTTCTCCTAAGTACTTTAACATGCATATCGTTAGTTCATTATTTGCTTACATTTTCTTTTGAGCCAAAATACACATACAATGAAATACACAGATTTGAAATGTATATTCCCTGAATTTTAATGAACGTGTACCCCTAAGTAAGCCAAAACTGTGTCAAGTTATATAGGGTGGTGGCTTTGCCTACCAGGGAACATTTGACAGTGGTCTGGAAATATTCTTGGTGTCGTAACTGGGCAGGGTAAGGATAGGTTAGTACTGACATCTAGCAGGTAGAGTCCAGAGGCAGCTACAGTGACAGTTCTTTCTCAATAGTGCCACTGTTGATGTGCTTTGATACTTTGCTACTACATTACTACAAACCCTAAAGGTTTCATCATGCCTCTTGCCAATCAGTTCCCTACCCCGCAACCTCCTAGAGATAACCATTGTGATTCTTTTGTTCTACTACAGTTTTCCTTGTTCTAGAAGATCATATAAATGGAATCAAACATTGTATACTTCATGGCAGTATTGCCTAAAAAGGGAAACATTGCCTGTAACTCTTCAGGGAATGCAAAGTTTTTCCATGGATTATAAAAGAAATCCCTTGGAGGGTTTCACATAAAGGACACAGAGATATGTAGATAATATTTTCAGCAACATTGCCAGAGCAAATTAAGCAAAGGCATTCATATGACCATTTCCTTTTGAAATTACTAAGACATAATGCTGACATGAAACTTACTGCAAGCACTTTTACATAGGAGAGACATACTGTCCAAAGACATAGCTTTCTGGTGGTCTGGGTTGCTTTAAGAGTCAAACCTAGAGAAATGAATGGTTGGGATGATCTTCACTTTCCACAAAGGGCACTTTTCTCAGCCAGGTGTCGGTAACACACGCACAGCATCCATTTCAAGGTGCTTTCTTGCTTCAGTGCAGGTAACCTATGGTATCAGTTAAGGGGAAAGCCACCAAATTTGGAGATCAAATAAGAGGTAACTGAGAAAATATATGTTGCGTTAATGTTAGCTATGCAATTTTTTCTCAAAGGTGGTATATGAGAATATCCGAAGGCAAAGGAAGATTCTTTAAAAACCAACACAACAGGCCGGGTGCGATGGCTCCCATCTGTAATCCCAGCACTTTGGGAGGCTGAGGCAGGCAGATCACTTGAGGCCAAGAGTTCAAGACCAGCCTGGCCAACATGGTGAAACCCCATCTCTACTAAAAATACAAAAATAATCCAGGTGTGATGGTACGTGATTGTGATCCCAGCTACTCCAGAGGCTGAGGCACGAGAATTGCTTGAATCCAGGAGATGAAGGTTGCAGTGATCGCGCCACTGCACTCCAGCTTGGGTGACAGAGCGAGACCCTTTCTCAAAAAATAAATAAACAAGTAAAAATAAATAATAATAATAAACTAAAACAACAGCATAGCTGTGGTTCCACTCCAAGAGAAGCCCAGGTCCCCATAGTCCTATACTACCTGTTCATCCTTGACAGCTCTGATGGCTAATAGTCATATGTTTATTAGTCATTGATTAATGGATTGATGCATTTATCAAAGGTTACTTGTTGATGTCATTCAGTCTCTTGACTTTAAATACCAAGCTATATGCTGACCACTCCAAAATTTTTATTTCTAACTTAACTTGCAAATTCATATATCCATTTGCCTCTCTGACATTTCTACTTAAAAGGTAGTTCAACTTGTGTCCAAAACTGAATTCCTGATCCTGAATTCCTGGTCTCTGAAGCCTTTTCTTTCCTAACTCAGAAAATAGCAACTTTTCTTCCCAGCTAGTAAAGTCAGAAACCTCTGTGTCATCTTAGACCATTTTCTTGCCTCACGCTGCACATACAATCTGTGAGCAAGTCTTGGTGGCTCTACCTTCAAAATATATCCTGGGCCTAACCAGTTTTCACCACCTCCACTACGGTCGTCTTGTTCTAAGCTACCATGCTCTCTGCTGGGGTTATTGCAGTAGCGGACTGAGTTTATTTCCATCCTTCTTCCTCATAGTCTATTTTCAATACTACAGCCAGAGTGACCTTTTAAAAATATAAACAGTGGCCAGGCCACGCGCGGTAGCTCATGCCTTTAATCCCAGCACTTTGGGAGGTAGAGGCGGGCGGATCACAAGGTCAGGAGATCGAGACCATCCTGACTGACACAGTGAAACCCTGTCTCTACTAAAACTACAAAAAAATTAGCCAGGTGGCCAAAACCACCCCTTGGATGCCCATTTCGTTCAGAGTCAAAGTCATCATCATGGCCTAAAGACCCCATGATCTACTGCTACCCTTGCCCCGGTGTTTTTTTTCTTGTATCTCCTGTTACTCTTCCCTTCTTAACATTTGCTTGCTCTGTTCCATGCATCCTGGCTGCCTGGCTGTACCTCACACCCGCTGGGCATGCATGACTTGCTTTCTCACCTCAGTGAGGCCTCTTTGCCTTACTACCCGACTTTAAATTTTGAATGTAAGTTTAGATTGCAGTTCCTTCAACCCTGTACTCATCTTTCCCTGCTTTGTTTCTGTTTGCTTGTCTGCTTGTCTCTCTCTCCAAGAGAGGGTAAACACCATGAGGACATACAATGTTGTCTATTTTGTTTATTGTGTTCCCAGCACCTGATACCATGCCCGGCAAATGGTGGGCACTCAGTAAGTATTTTTTAAATAAATGATTGGGTCTCTCCCACCTGCTGGACCCTGCTAGACACTGGGGACTCACTGCTGAATGATCCTTCTCCTCCTGGAGCATAGACTGGTACAGGAGACACCGTAATTGATTAACACATAGATTCATTCATGTACATCATTTGAGATAGAAGCTCTTGAGAAAGGAGCTTTGATTGTAGGAGAGAATAAAATAGAAAGCTAACAGGAGGAGTGGGGAGGCTCCTTCTTGGCCAGGTGTCAAAAGCTGGGATCTGAAAGATAAGAATTAAGTAGCTTCTGTGGTGTTGTGTCCTTTCTCTTTCCTACACTGTTTTTCTCTCTTTTAAAAATTAAAGATGGGCCAGGCACGGTGGTATGCGCCTGTAGTCCCAGCTTCTTGGGAGGCTGAGGTGAGAGGATTGCTTGAGCCCCAGGGTTCAAGTCCAGCCTGGGCAACATAGTCCCTGTTTTTTAGAAAAAAAAGAGAGAAAGGAGGAAGAGAAGGAGGGAGGAGAGAAGGGAGAGAAGGAAGAAAGGAGAAAAAGGAAAGAGAGAAAAAGGAGAAGGAAAGAAAGAAGAAAGAAAGTTAAATATGGGTCTTTCTTCACATTGACCACTTTTATTAATCTTTGATTTGTACTATTTTTGTTTCCTTTTTCATAGACTGCTTCTCTTACATTTATTAGTATCTTTTACTTTGGGGGTTTTTTTTTTTTTTTTTTTTTTTTGAGACAGAGTCTGGCTCTGTCGCCCAGGCTGGAGTGCAGTGGCGCAGTCTCGGCTCACTGCAAGCTCCGCCTCCCGGGTTCATGCCATTCTCCTGCCTCAACCTCCGGAGTAGCTGGAACTACAGGCGCCCGCTACCGCGCCCAGCTAATTTTTTGTATTTTTAATAGAGACGGGGTTTCACCGTGTTAGCCAGGATGGTTTCGATCTCCTGAGCTCATGATCCGCCCGCCTCGGCCTCCCAAAGTGCTGGGATTACAGGCGTGAGCCACCGTGCCCGGCTACTTTGGGGGGTTTTAACTGGCTGTTATTTTTGTAACTTTTTGAGATTGATACTCAGAGCACTAAAGCATGAAGTTATGGTTATAATGTCTCTCTAAACACAGTGTTAGCTACATCCTACAAGTGTTGATAGTAGTGTTTTTTAGTAGGCATTTTATAGACCTTTTATATGTTCAATTTAATTATGAATATATTTGGATTTAAAGCTAACAACTTAGGATTCCTATTTCTCCTACCAGTGCCATGTTCATTTTTCTCTTTCCTTGCCTTCTTTTGGATTAATCAAACATCTTATTCCATTTCCCCCCACTGTATTATCTTATTCATATACATTAATTTACGTTTTAGAGACAAGGTCTTGCCGTGTCACCCAGGTTGGAGTGCAGTGGCGAGATCATAGCTCACTGCAGCCTTGAACTCCTGGCCTCAAGCAATCTTCCCACTTCACCTTCTCAAGTAGTTGAGATTACAGGTGCATGCCACCATGCTCAACTAATTAAAAAATTTTTTGGCCGGGCATGATGGCTCATGCCTGTAATCCCAACACTTTGGGAGGCCGAGATAAGTGGATCACAAGGTCAGGAACTCAAGACCATCCTGGCTAAAATGGTGAAACCCTGTCTCTACTAAAAATACAAAAAATTAGTCGGGCGTGGTGGGGGGGCGCCTGTAGTCCCAGCTACTCAGGAGGCTGAGGCAGGAGAATGGCGTGAACCTGGGAGGCGGAGCTTGCAGGGAGCAGAGATCATGCCACTACATTCCAGCCTGGGCAACAGAGTGAGACTCCATCTCAAAAAAAAAAAAAAAAAAAAAAATTTTTTTTTAGAGACAGGTCTCACTGTGTTACCCAGGCTGGTTTCAAATTCCTGGCCTCAGGGATTCTCCAACCTTGGCCTCCCAACGTGCTGTGATTACAGGCATGAGCCACCTCATTTCTTTTAAATCATTACCCTGCAGGTTATACCATGCATCATTGGTTTATTGAAGTCTAATATAAATTAATAGTTGTATCACGTTTCTATCAGTGCGTGGATCTTTGGATATTTAGGCTTCATTTACTACTCACATGCCTTTTTTGTCATTATTGTCATTTATTTTTATTCTGCATATTTTTGACTCCACAAGACATTTTGTTTGACATAATCAGTATTCATTTAGTCTCCCTCGTATTTCTCCTTTCAATCATTATTCCCCCTCTAATTTTGCAGTGCTTCTGTCTAGGATCATGTTCCTCTTTTTTTTTTTTTTTTGTTTTTGGAGACAGAGTCTTGCTCTGTCACCCAGGCTAGAGTGCAGTGCAGTCGCGCAATCTTGGCTGACTGCAACCTCTGCCTCCTGGGTTCAAGTGATTCTCCTGCCTCAGCCTCCCGAGTAGCTGGGATTACAGATGTTCTTCACCACCACTCCTGGCTAATTTTTGTATTTTTACTAGAGACGGGGCTTCGCCACATTGGCCAAGGCTGGACTCTAACTCCTGGCCTCAGGTGATCTGCCCGCCTCAGCCTCCCAAAGTGCTGGGATTACAGGCGTGAGCCACTGCGCCCAGCCAGATCATGTTTCTTTTGCCTGAAGAACTTCCTTTGGTGTGAACAAATTCAGTGTTTATTCATCTGTAGAAGAAATTGTTTTTAACCTTCATTTTCAGCCAAAATGTAGACTTGCATCTGGAATTGTGGATTGGCAGTTCATTGTCTTTTGGCTTTCTTTCTGTTTTTGTTAGCTGTCAGTCTTAGTTTTGCTGCTTTAAGAGTGCTGTGTTCTTCCCTGCCTTCTCTGGCGGCTTTTAAAGATGGCTAATTTTCTTTTCTTTTCAGAAAGTTTACTGTGATGTGCTTGCAAAAGTATTTATGTGTCCTGCTTGGGGTTCAACTCTTCTTGAATCTATGGCTTAGTATGTCTTTCTTCAATTTTGGAAAAGTTTTAACCGTTATCTCTCTCCCTCTCCAAATTTTGCTTTTGTCCTATTCTTCCCTCTGTTTTTGCTGATGATAAAGTAGAGCATTTGATCATAGGAAAGGTAACTGAGTTGGAGTTATTAAGGACATAATTGATGTGCTTGTTCATCTGTGTGAGGCTGACATCTCTTAAAAAGATGATGGGAGCAGGGTGCAGTGGCACTTTGGGAGGCCAAGGCAGGTGGATTGCTTGAGCCCTGATGTTCAAGACCAGCCTGGGCAACACAGCAAGACCCTGTCTCTCAACAAATCACAAAAGTTAGCCGGGTGTTGTGGTGCATGCCTGTAATTCCAGCTACTTGGGAGGCTGAGGCAGGAGGATCACTTGAGCCTGGGGAGGTCGAGGCTGCAGTGAGTTGTGATTGCACCACTGCACTCCAGCCTAGGCGATAGAGACCCTGTCTCAAAAAGAAAAAAAAAAGATGATAGTAATTGGGGAGGAGAGAAAGACTGATAAGCAAAGAGTGAAACAGCCTCCTTGAATGAGAGCGTGTGAGGGAGTGACTCTAAGTGTGATTATGAGGTTGGCAGGTGGCAACAGAGAGCGGTGGCTGGAGCATGTGTAGTTATATGGAAACACACCTCCAAGAAGCAGGAAGATTTGCAAGAGGGAAAGAGGAGCAAACTCCTGACAGCAAAACTGAAAAGGAAGGAGGGTATTTTCCTTCCTGGCCTTGACAAATTAGGAGTATGAGACCAAAAAGTGTTTCCAGCTGAATTCATATTGTCAGGGAAGAGCGAAAGAAGGCAGAAATATTTTTCTAAAGTTAATAGCTTATTGATCAATGAGCAGGGATTTCAGAGGACAGAACTGAGAGATTTGGGACAGGAGAGGAATGAGAAATTAGATTTTAATGGAAAGTACAGAGCAGTGTGGGTTCACATGATGATAGGTGACTTAGGAAGCCTCACCTTCTGGCAGTGACAGGTAGAAGGGATGCTTCGAAGCTAACAGGATCGGTCTTGCTAGTTTCTGAGATATGGATGGGTAGTTGGATTTCTACTCTGATTACAAAGTCTTCCCCTTCCATTATAGCAGTGCATGAGGTGGTACCACTCTATGGTTTTAATGTGTTGAGACTTAAAGCCTGCAGCAGAGGGTGACCTAGCCGGGGTAGGCTTCCCAGTAAGGACTGTGAGATCAGTATGTTCTAATGTCTTCATACATGGCTTACTGAGGCTGGGCATAACAGCTTCCCAAGGTTTTTCAAGGTTTTGAGATTGTAAAACCCAAAGCTAGACCCTGGACCAGGTTGAATGCACCAAGTGAAACACCCATTGTGAGGCCTTTAGTGGCCAATCAGCCACTTAGCAGCAAACTCCGTCTTTGTCTTCTGTTAATCTGGAGGCTGCCTTTTCATCCTAGAATGGCACACTCTATCGATAGTGACGTTATACTGCAGTTGGCCAGCTTTTTCTGTTAAGAGCCAGAAAGCAAATATTTTAGGCTTCACGGGCCATAGGATTGTTGCCAAACTAACTACATGACTATTCTATAATATTATAGTTTGAAAGCAGCCAGAGTAATACAAATGTAAATGGCTGTTTTCTGATTAAACTTTATTTACAAAAACAAGCAGTGGGCTAGATTTGGCCATGAGTTGTAGTTTGCCAACCTCTAGTCAAGTAAAACCTCCAGGGTATTCCTCACTGGAACCACTGTTAGACTTTGACAGTACACTTCATGGTAAACTTTTTATGTGACACGTGGTCTTCAAATTGGGTGAAAATCTATCTAGTAATTTTTGCAGATGTGGTAACAAATGATGCAGTGCTTAGTTTTTATTTATATAGATTATAAATATTTGTTACTCTGTATTCTATGAATCTTTTTCTCAGCATTTGATATAGAATATTATGTTCTTCCTTAGATTCTCCTGTACCTTCCTGTTACCGTTCTCTCTCCTGGTTCTCCCCGGACTCCAGCTGTTTTCCATCACCTTCACGGGTGCTTTCCTTCCTGATTGGTCCTTCGCTTAACTTGTGGTGTTCCCTATTACTCCATCTGTAATCTTCCCTTTCCCTCATATTCTCCCTGAACATTCTTCTTCATGGCTATTGTGTTTAGAACCATACTTCTAAATCTGTATTTCAGACCCATCTAGAAACCTTCAGGTTTTTATTTTGGGCTGCTTATTGGATGGAGTTAATCTGTGTGACTTGGAGGTATGTGAAAACTCAACATGTCAAAACTCAACTCAGTCATCTGTTCTTCCTCCTGTGTTCTTTGTCCCATGAATGGCCTCACTATCTATTCAGTCATCCTGGAAACCCGGGAGTCAGTCATTCTTCCTCAATTCAGCCAGTTGTCAGATCCTGTCAGTCTTACTTCTTCAATCTTAGGATCCATCTTCAGTGCTCTAAACTGTTACAGTCTCCGAATTGGTCTCACTCTTTCCAGTTGTGACCCCTTCAATCTGTGCTGTATGCCAATGCCACAGTGACTGTTAACCCCCTCAGGCAGAATTCAGCCTCTTCATTTGAGTCCATAGGTACTTTGCAGTATTTAGTACATTATATTATGTTTCAGAGTATGATGTTTCTCCCTATTCTTTAAGCTTCTTGAGGGTAGGGGCTGTCATTCAGTCACAAGAAATAGATGCTGGAAGCAGTAAGGGCTTTGAGGTTCTCTGTATGTTAGGTTGGTGCAAAACTCCAAAGCCTTTACTGCCTGTAACGTCTATTGCTTATTATATAGGATTTGATAAAATTTGAGTAAGTGCATTTTAGATTCCAAGATAAACATAATGGATTTAATGCACGTGCTTATATCTATACCCTTAGGAAACCCCAAAGAAATGAGAGTAAAGGAATACAAGAAATTGTATAAAACCACAGGACAAAAAGAATGAGAAAATAGGCAGTGTCCAAGAACACTGGCAGCCAAGCGTCTTCATTCCAATCTGTACCCTAGAAGTAGGAGGCTGGTGGAAATGATTTTTCTGAGAGAAATGTTTTTTTTTCTAGAAAAAAATATGTACAGATATTGACCTTTGCTTAATTATTCACCTATGGTAACATCTGTAATTATTCACCTATGCTAATATATGTTGGGTGTTGACAAAGCCACACTCAACAAGAATTCTATTCTGCCTCTAAATTTTAATTAATTATTATTATTTTTTTTTGAGACAGAGTCTCACTCTGTCGCCCAGGCTGGAGTGAAGTGGCACAATCTTGGCTCACTGCAACCTCCGCCTCCTGGGTTCAAGCTATTCTCCTGCCTCTGCCTCCAGGGTAACTGGGACTACAGGCACCTGCCACCATGCCCAACTAATTTTTGTAGTTTTAATAGAGATGGGGTTTCACCATATTGGTCAGGCTGGTCTTGAACTCCTGACCTTGTGATCTGCCCGCCTCAGCCTCCCAAAGTGCTGGGATTATATGCATGAGCCACCACGCTTAGCCTAATTTTTAAAATTAATTTTTAAGTTTCAAGGGAACACTTACACACTGCTGGTGAGAATGTAAATTAATACAACCTCTTTGGAAAACAGTCTGGAGATTTCTTAAAGAACTAAAAGTAGAACTAACTACCATTTGATCCAGCAGTCCCACTCCTGGGTATCTACCCAGAGGAAAAGAAGTCATTCTATGAAAAAGACACCTGCACACGCATGTAGCAGCACAGTTCACAATTGCAAAGACATGGCACCAGCCTAAGTGCCCACTGGACCAATGAGTGAATAAAGAAAATGTGGTATATATACATCAGGGAATACTGCTCAGCCATAAAAAGGAACAAAGTAATGTCTTTTCAGCAACTTGGATGGAGCTGGAGGCAATTATCCTCAGTGAAGTAACTCAGGAAGGGAAAACCAAAAACAGTATGTTCTCACTTGTAAGTGGGAGCTAAGCTATGAGTACCCAAAGACAAACAGTGTATGTACTAGATATACTAGACTGTGGAGATTCAGAAGTGGGAGGTTGGAAGAAAGGTGAAGGATAATACACATATTGTGTGGCCAGGCACGGTGGCTCACACCTGTAATCCTTGCACCTTGGGAGGCTGAGAAGGGCAGATCACTTGAGGCCAGGAGTTCAAGACCAGCCTGGCCAACATGGTGAAACCCCATCTCTACTAAAAATACAAAAAATCGCTGGGCATGGTAGTGGGTGCCTATAGTCCCAGCTACTTGGGAGGCTGAGGCAGGAGAATCATTTGAACCTGGAAGACAAAGGTTGCAGTGAGCCAAGATCATGCCATTGCACTCCAGCCTAGGCAACAAGAGTGAGACGGTGTGTCAAAAAAAGGGAAAAAAAAATCATAATGGGTACAATGTACACTAATTGGGTGACAAGTGTACTAAAATCCCAGAATTCACTGTAAGTAGGAAGGATATGGATTCACTATATATAGTGGATTCTGGGATTTTATATATTGTATAATTCATCCATGTCAACCAATAACCTCTTGTACCTGTGAGAAACAAACTCACCTGTCCAAACCCAAAGAATGGACTCAGAGACCAGGAGAACAGCGAAAAGTGAGGCTTTGAATGGCAGCCTTGCAACTTAAGGTGTCTGGTGGACAGGCACACCCAGCACAGTCACAACAAGCCATTTATCCCCTTGTGTGCAGGTCCCTCCCCCAGTTGCTCATTGGCTGAGTACTAAAGGGTTACAATCTTCCCAGACGTCACCTATTGGTAGTTGGATTAAGATTTCAAGTATGTTCTTTAGGATCTTTCTGCTGCATTTTATTGTAGCCCACCATGCATTGCAACTGTCTCAGCACTCTCCAAACGTCTCAGCACTCTCCAAACATTTGTCTTTTAGCCCTAGTGACTGCACTTACCTGATAAGAAAGGGTACAATTATTTATGTTGCAAGATAGCCTAAACTAAATTCTTTGGTGGGGTGGGGAGGGGGTAGTTAAGGGGGCTCCAACTGATAGGCGCCTGGCTGCTGGGTGAAAGGGAAGGCAGGAAGGAGGAGGGAGCGGTGTCGGCTCAGTACACTCTGCTTCTTTATCTCTTTATTTCCGTGAAGCCTGTTTAAACCTATACTAAGGCACTTAGAATTGAAAGTGGACTGCCACACATAGGTTATTTTCTACATGCCCCAAGAACTATTGAATTTTTTTTAATGGGAAGAAAATTTTAAGCTTCTATACAATGATATTCACTATTTGGTTTATAGTTTGTTGAGTTTAGAGAAACGTGTATAGTCATGTAGCCACTATTAGCATCAACAGAACAATCCCTCCCCCTACCTTTTTTCTTTCTTTCTTTTTTTTTTTTTTTCAGATGGGGTCTCACTGTGATACCCAGGCTGGTCTTGAACTCCTGGGATCAAGAGATCCTCTCACCTCAGCTTCCCTGATAGCTGGGATTACAGGCATGTGCTCCTGGCATAGAACAATTCCCTTTCGTAGTCAACCTTTCCCCATCCCTAACTCCTGGCATGCATTTATTCTCTACCCTCATAGTTTTACCTTTTCCAGAATATCACTTAAATGGAATTTTATAGTATCTAGTCTTTGAGTCTGGCTTTGTTCACTTATGTATTTGAGATTTATCCATGTTGTTTCATGTATCAGTACATGAAACAATTCCTTTTTATTGCTGAGTGATAGTCCATGGTATGTACCAGTGTATTCATCCGTTCACCCATTGAAGGACAATTGTGTTGCTTCCGTATGGGACAATTATAAATAAAGCTACTGTAAACGTTTCCAAACAGTTTTTTGGGTGAGCATAAATTTTTGCTTCTCTTGAGTAAATGGGGTGGAGAGGGTGAGGATTGCTGGGTCATATGATAAGTATATGTTTAACTTCATAGGAAACTGCCAATTTGATTTCCATACTATTTTGTGTGACCACTAGCAATGTGTGAGAGTTTCAGTTGCTCCACATCCTCACCAGCACTTGGATGTTTATTTTGTTATGTTTATTTGCTCTTCTGGTGGGCGTGTAGTGGTGTATCATTGGGATTTTCATTTGCATTTCTCTAATAACTAAAGATAATGGGCATCTTTCCATGTGCTTATATGCCATCTGTATATATTTGGTGACTTGTTTGTTTAAATCTTTTGCCTTTAAACAAATTAGATTGTTTGTTTCCTTATGGTTCAGTTTTTAAGAGTTTTTGAAAAAAGAGGGCTGGGCGTGGTAGCTCACGCCTGTAATCCCAGGACGTTGGAAGGCTGAGGCAGATGCATCACCTTAGGTCAGGAGTTCGAGACCAGCCTGGCCAACATGGTGAAACCTCATCTCTACTAAAAATACCAAAAAAAATTAGCTGGGTGTGGTGGCAGGCGCCTGTAATCCACCTATTCAGGAGGGTGAGGTGGGCGAATAGCTTGAACCCTGGAGGCAGAGGTTGCAGTGAGCCGAGATTGCGCCACTGCACTGTAGCCTGGGCGACAGGGAGACTCCGTCTCAAAAATAAATAAATAAATAAATAAAAATAAATAAAATAAAATAAAAATCAGTTGTGTCTGTTTCTGAGCTCTGTATTCTTCTCTGCTGATCATTGTGTCTGTCCTTTCACCACTACCACACTGTCTTGATTACAGTAGCTTTACAACATCTTGAAGTTAGTATGTGTTCACCAACTTTATTCTTTTTCAAAACTGTTTTGGCTTTTCTAGTTTCTTCACTTTTCTGTGTAATATTTGTCACTATCTACAAAAAAATGCTACTGATATATATATATATATGTATATGTGTGTGTGTGTGTGTGTGTGTGTGTGTGTATATATATGGCTTTTTTTAACTTTACTTTTTAAAAATTTTTTTTGTAGAGACAGGTTCTCCTGGGCTCAAGTGATCCTCCTGCTTCGGCCTCCCAAAGTGCTGGGATTGCAGTTGTGAGCCACCATGCCTGACCCCTACTGATATTTTGGTTAGCTTGCATTGAGTGCGTAGATCAATCTGAGGATAATTAATATCCTAAAAATATTGAGTCTTCCAATCCATGAACACAGTATCTCTATGTATATAAGTTGTCTTTATTTTTATCAATGTTTTATAATTTTCAGCTTATAAATAATACACGTATTTTGTTAGATGTGTGCCTGTGTGTCTATGTGTGCTATTATAAATGATATTACAAAGATTTTTATTTCTAATAGTTCATTACTAGAATAAAGAAACATAATTTTGATTTTTGTATATTTGTCTTGTGCTGGGCAACCTTATAAACTTCTTAATTCTAGAAGCTCTTTTGTATTTTCCTTGTGTGGCAATAAATGAAGACAACTCAAGTGAGGACGAGTAAAGCTATTATTCAGAGCTTGCTGTAGGAAGGTCATCAGCCACTACTATTTGCATTTGGCATAGACTCAAATGGGATTCTTAAAGAGGAGTGTAAAAGCTTTAGAGTGGAAGAAAGAAAGGACTTCAGGTGTGCCCTGACTGGAAGTTGTTGGCGTGGAGGAGCTGGAAGCAAGGCTCACTAGAAGTGAGTCCTCCTGTGTGATTGGTTAGGGGAGCGTATTTGGCTTGCCGTGCTTGGTCCTAAATTGGAAACAGCAAAAATTAGGGAAGCAGGCAGTTATTGATCAAGCATTGGCTGTTTGGGACTGATTGCTACAGCGGTTGTAGTTTGGCTTCCTTGGTTGGTGGCTGCAGAGGTTGTGGGTCAGAGTTCTATATATATATATGGTTTAGGCATCGTCCATTTTTGTATTCAGTCTCACTTGGGATTTTCTATATAGACAGTCGTGCCATCTAAAAATTGAGTTTTATTCTTTTCTGATCTGTATGCCTTTGATTTTTTTTTTTCTTCCTTTATTTTACTGGCTAAGGGCTTTCAGTACAATGTTGAGTAGGAGTGGTGAGAGCAGACATCCTTGCTTTCTTCCTATCTTAGGGAGAAAGAATTTCATCTTTCCCCATTGAATGTGATGTTAACTATAGGAGTATTTTAGATGACCTTTATCAAATCAAGGAAAATCACCTCTCTTCCTAGCTTGCAGTGAGCTTTAATCATGAATAGATGTTGTATTTTGTCAAATATATTATCTGCGTCTATTGAGTTGATCATGTGGTTTTTCTTCAGTCTGTTAACATGATTAAATACACTGATTGGTTTTTGAATGTCAGACCTGACTTGCATTTCCAAAATTAATCCCACTTCATCATGATATATTATCCTTTCTGTATATTGCTGGATTTGATTTACCATATTTTGTTGAGGGGTTTTAAGAGTCTGTTTTCATGAATGATACTGGTCTATGGTGGGTTTTTTTTCTTTTTTTCTTTTAATGCTTTTGTATGGTTCTGATGTCAGGGTAAAGCTAGCCTTATAAAATGAGTTGAGAAGTGTTCCCTCCTCTTCTGTTTTCTGGAAGAAATTGTGTACAATTGGTATTATTTCGTATATATTTGGTAGAATTTGCCAACGAAACCATCTGGACCTGGAGTTTTTATTTTCTTATAAGATTTTTAACTAGTAATAGGAATATTCAGATTCTGTATTTCTTGAGTGAGTTTTGGTATTTGTGAATTTCAAAGTATTGGTCCTTTTCATCTAAGTTGTCAAATTTATGGGCATAGAGTTCCTTTATTATCCTCTTAATGTATATAACTGTGTCTAGTGATATCCCTTCTTTCATTTCTGATATTAATACTTTATCTTTTTTTTTATTCTTTTGTCAGGTTTATCAATAAAGGTTAGCTAGAGGTTTCTTTATTTTCTTTTTCTTTTTTTGAGATGCGGTCTTGTTCTGTGTCCCAAGCTGGAGTGCAGTGGGGTGATCTCGGCTCACTGCAACCTCTGCCTCGTGGGTTCAAGCAATTCTCATGCCTTGGCCTGCAGAGTAGCTGGGATTACAGACATCCACCACCATGCCCGGCTAATTTTTATATTTTTAGTAGAGATAGGGTTTCACCATGTTGGCCAGGCTGGTCTCGAACTCCTGACCTCAGGTGATCCCCTGGCCTCAGCCTCCTAAAGAGCTGGAATTGCAGGCATGAGCCACCATGCCCAGCCCATTTATTGATTTTCTTGATCATTTCAAAGAACCAGCCTTTGGTTTCATTTATTTTCTCTATTGTTTTTCTGTTTTAAATTTCGTTCATTTCTGCTCTAAGTTTTGTTTTGCTTTCCTTCGTTCTGCTTGCTTTAGATCTAAATTGTTCTTTGGGTTTGTTGTTGTTGTTTTGAGGAGTGCAGTGGCACAAACTCAGCTCATGGCAACTTCTGCCTCCCGGGTTCCAGCAATTCTCCTGC
>NW_026652276.1:104340352-104350260 GCF_009828535.3 Hylobates moloch | reverse complement strand
AAAAAAAAAAAAAAAAAAAAAAAAAGTGTGTCTGCTGTTGTTGGGCAGAATATTTTGTAAATGTCAGGTCAGGTTGCTTGATGGTTCTCTTCAGACCTTCTGTATCCTTTCTGATCTTCTGCCCACCTGTTCTGTCCATTACTGAGAGAGAGATTGAAGTCTTTAAGTATAATTGTGGATTTATTCTTTCTTTCAGTTTTGTTAGTTTTTGTTTCATTTATTTGGGAGTTCTCTTATTAGATGCCTGTATATTTAGGATTGTTTTGTCCTTTTGGTTAATTGATCCTTTTACCGTTATATGTCTCTTTCTTCCCTGGTAAGTTCCCTTGTCCTGGAGACTACATTTTCTGGTATTAATACAAGCACGGTACCTTTTTTTTTTTTTTCCTTGTGCAAAGTTTATACAACATAAAGTTTACATTTTAACTATTTTCTGGATTTCTTTTGATGAGTGTTTGTATGATGTAACTTGTTTCGTCTTTTTACTCTTAACCTATGTTATTATATTTAAAGTGAGTTTTTTGTAAATAGCATATACTTGAGTCTTTTTTGCTTTTCAGTTCAGTTTGACAATGTGTGTCTTTTATTGGTATATTCAGACCATTTACTTTTAATATAATTGTTAGTATGTTTAGATTTAGGTCAACCTCTCTGTTTTGGTTTGTCCTTTCCCCCATTTCATGCCTTTTAGATATTGGTATTTTTTGGTATTTTATCTATTGACTTTTTATTTTTATCTCTGTGAATTCTTATGTGGTAGCTCTAGAAATTACAGTATGCACATATAGCCTTTCATATTCTAGTTAGATTTTATATTTAACAACTTTAAGGAGAATATAGAAATCTTACAACTATTAATATAAAGATTCCTTAATCCTCCCCCGCCTTATGTTATAATTGTCATTTGTGTTATATCTACATATATTGAAAAACCCACTCCACAATGTTAAATTTGCTTCCAACAATCTTAAGTTTTTAAATTGAAAAAAACCCTTTTGATACATCTTTAGTCAGTTTTCTAAAAATTTTAATGTAAATTAGCTGCGTGTGGTGGCTCATGCCTGTAATCCCAGCACTTTGGGAGGCTGAGGTGAGAGGATCACTTGAGGCCAGAAGTTCAAGACCAGCCTGGGCAACATAGTGAGACCCCCATCTCTTTAAAAAAAATTATTTTATTGTAAAATGACAGTCAATAATTGTATATATTGATGGAGTACAACATGATGTTATAATTTACCAGTATAATATGGAATAATTAAATCAAGCTACTTAACATATCCATCATCTCAAATACTTATTTTTTGTGGTTGAGAACATTCGAAATTTATTCTCTTGGCAGTTTTGAAATGCAGAACACACTATTATTTACTATGTTCACTATGCTATGCAATAGATCTCAAAATAAAACTTATTCTTCCTGTCTGAGATTTTTGTATCCTTTGACCACCATCTCTTCATTCCTCCCACTCCCCCAGCCTCTATAACCACCATTCTACTCTCTGCTTCTATGAGTTCAATTGTCTTAGTTTCCACATGTAAGTGAAAACATGCAGTATTTGCTCTCTGTGCCAGGCTTATTTCACTCAGCATAATGTTCTCCAATTCCATCCACGTCACCAATGACAAAATTTCCCTCGTTTTAAAGGCTGAAGAATCTTACAAATGTTAAAGCACTTTAGATATTAAAAAAAAGTCTAAGCCGGGCTCAGTGGCTCACGCCTGTGGTCCCAGCATTTTAGGAGGCCAACGCGGGCAGATCACGAGGTCAGGAGTTCGAGACCAGCCTTGCCAACATAGTGAAACCCCGTCTCTACTAAAAATACAAAAAATTAGCCGGGCGTGGTGGTGGGTGCCTGTAATCCCAGCCACTCAGGAGGCTGAGGCAGGAGAATCACTTGAACCCAGGAGGTGGATGTTGCAGTGAGTGGAGATCGCGCCACTGCACTCCAGCCTGGGTGACAGTGTGAGATTCCATCTCAAAAAAAAAAAAAAAGGTCTATTGTATTTACCCAGATATTTACCATTTCTGTTTTTCTTCATTTCTGAAATTTCATATTTCCCTCTGGTGTCATTCTCCTTCAATGTGAAGAGCTCCTTCAGCATTTCTCATAGTGCCAGTCTGCTGGTAGTAAGTTCTCTTATTTTCTTGCTTCTGGAAGTGTCTGATTGTTCTTGATCCCTCAAAGAGATCTTGAGGGATGTAGAATTCTCAGTTGACAGTTCTGTTCAGTACTTTAAAGATTTTGGCCTCCATTGTTTCTCTCTCTCTTTTTTTTTTTTTTTGAGACGGAGGCTTGGTCTGTCACCAGGCTGGAGTGCAGTGGCATGATCATGGCTCACTGCAACCTCCGCCTCCCAAGTTCAAGCGATTCTCCTGCCTCAGTCTCCCGAGTAGCTAGACTTACAGGCGCGCACCACCACACTCATCTAATTTTTGTATTTTTAGTAGAGACGGGTTTTCACCATGTTGGCCAGGATGGTCTTCAATCTCCTGACCTCGTGATCCACCTGCCTTGGCCTCCCAAAGTGCTGGGATTACAGGCATGAGCCACTGCACCTGGCCCCCTCCATGGTTTCTGACGCAAAATTGGTAGGCATTTGAATTCTTGTCTGCTTATATAATGTGTCATTTTTCTCTGGATGCTTTCAAGAGCTTTTCTGTCTTTGGTTTTTAGTAGTTGGGTTATGATGTGTCTGGGTGTGGCATTCTTTGAGTTTAATCAACTCTCATGTTAACTGAGTTTTTGAATCTATAAATTTTTATATTTGGCTAAATTTGGGAAGTTATTAGCCACTATTTTTTCGTACTTTTTTGTGCACCAATCTCTTTCTTTCTCCTTCCAAAAGTCCAGTGAAATAAATGTTAGACCTTTTGATACTGTCCTATATTTAAGATTGTTAAATATAGGACACTACCAAAATATTGTCCTATATTTCAGATTGGTATTTAAGATTGTTCTTTAAGTGTCTATTCTTTTTTTTTTTTTTTTTACATGTTTTTCCTCTCTGTTGTTCAAATTGGGTAATTTCTGTTAATCTTTCAGCTCATTGAATCTTCCCTTTGGTATCTCCATTCTGCTATTGACCTCATCTAGTGGATTTTTAATTTCAGATCTTATATTATTTAGATCTATAGTTTCCATTTTGTTTTCAAATGGTTACTTTTTCTCTGCTGAGAACTTCCATCTTCCCAGTCATTTCTCTTTACTTTCACTTGTGGAACATAGATGTAATAACTGTTTTAAATCTTATTCTGATAATTCCAGCATCTGTGTCATCTCAGGGTTCACATCTGTTCATCATCATTTGTTTCTCTTGAGAATTGGTAACATTCTTCTAGTTCTTTGTACGTCATATAATCTTGGAGTGCATCGTCAGTGTATTTTGAAGATTATGTTTAAGAGTCTGGGTCCTGTTAACATCTGGAGAATGATGATTTTGCTTTGTTTTAACAGGCAATCCAGTTTCACAAGCTCTGCCTCTCCTGTGGGTGATGGGTTCAATGCCAGTTTTATTTTAAAAGCGTTTGCTATCCTGTTTGAGTTTGCCCTCATGTGCGCCTCTCAGTGATTTGTCTGCAATTTGAGTGATGGTTTATATCATAGTTTATTTCTGAGAGACTGTGCTGTGCCTTTGGGGTCTATTCCATGCATGTGCCACTTGGGTGAGTCTGGGGCTTGTGTTAGTTCCTACACAGAATTAAGGGATTCCCTTCTCTGGTCCCTTCCTTGCTGGGATTTTCTTCCCCGTTTCTGGCTCCCAGACACCCCTTTCGCTGTTTCTCTTGCTAGGAAGATACCTTTCTCTCAGACAGTTTTAACCTCCTTCTCTGTCACACAGTTCCATGTGACTACTGGCTTCACCCGAAGAGTGAGGCAGTGAAAGAAAAGAGAAGAAACAACAGGATTCCTTTTACATGCTTACGGCCACAGAGACCCCTTCTCTTATTTCTTCCAGGAAAGGAGACAGGCTTTGAGGTGCCTGGACTGCTGGCCAACCTTTAGGCAAGGCCAAGAGGGAAAAAATAATGAATGTGAAAGTATGCTGTCATCATGCTCTCCAGCCCACATGGATCTCTTGTCCTCATCCTCTGGCCAGAAAGAAGTTTTATGGGTTTTGTTTTGTTTTTTGTTTTTGCTGTGTTGTTGTTTGTTTGTTTGTTTGTTTGCTGTCTGACCCCTCACACACCTTACCCCTTGGGCAATTCTGCAAAGAAGAGGGGAAAAGAACCCAAGAAACTCCAATGTACTAGTTGATCTTCCAGTTTTTACTCCTCTCCTCTATCAACTAGCTATTTTTCCTTTTCAGAATCCTCAGTTGCTTTTTGTGTTGTCCAATTTTTAATTGTAACCTGTCAGGAAGAGCAGCTTGTAGTGGGCATATTCCATTTTATCCAGCACTGGAATTGGCATTCAGATTTTTTTTGTTTTATTTTGTTTTGTTTTTGAAATAGTATCTCATTCTTTTAGGCTGGAGTGCAGTAGCACAAACACAGCTCACTGCAGCCTTGACCTCTGGGCTCAAGTGATCCTCCCACCTCAGCCTCCCTCGTAGCTAGGACTACAGGTGTGTGCCACCACATCCAGCTAATTTTTTTTGATGGTTTTGTTTGTTTCGGTAGAGGCAGGGTTTTGCCATGTTGCCCAGGCTAGTCTCAGACTCCTGGGTTAAAGCAATCCCTCCAACCTCAGCCTCCCAAAGTGCTGGCATTACAGGCGTGAGGCAGTGTGCCTGGCTGACACTCAGATTTTTAATGCCTTGGTCTTACAAATGAATAGACAGTTAATGGTCCTCAAACATTTGAGAAGAGTCTCTAGTATGAGAGACAGACACATATGGACGTATGTCCAAGGAACTCACAGCAATCAACAATTGAAGTAGCCAGAAATAAACTTAAAATAAACATAAATTATTTGATCTTCTTAGATCTAAGAAAAAGTGATACCCTTGGCTGGGTGCAGTGGTTCGTGTCTGTAATCCCAGCACATTGGGAGGCTGAGGTGAGTGGACCATTTGAGGTCAGGAGTTCGAGACCATCCTTGCCAACATGGTGAAACCCCGTCTCTACCGAAAATATAAAAATCAGCTAGGCGTGGTGGTGGGTGCTGGTAATCCCAGCTACTTGGGAGGCTGAGGCAGGAGAATTGCTTGAACCCAGGAGGCGGAGGTTACAGTGAGCAGAGATCGCGCCGCTGTGCAACCAAGTGAGACTCCATCTCAAAAAAAAAAAAGTGATATCCTTAAAGCAAGATGCTATTTATGTAAAAGGAATAATCAGAGACTAAGAGAGAATACATAAAATTAAACATATGTTAGCAATAAGTTTAATAAATGAATTTAACAGGTTTGGGAGAGTATATCATGGTAATCTCCTAGAAATGGAGTAAAAGGAAAAAGAGGGAAAATAGAAGAAAAGATCAAAGAAAATTAGAGGGCCAACATTTAGCTAAAAAATGTATGAAAATTTCCTAATATTGAAGAATGTGAATTTCTGCATTGAAAGAGCCCTTCACAGTGAATGACTCAACTCCCACAACAAGGCACATCCTTTGTGAAATTCGAGAATGCCCAGATTAAAAAGAAGATTCTTAGAGCAGAAACAGGTCACATTTGAAGCTCAGAATAGCATCAGAATTTTCAAGAACCAACTCTGAAAGCAGGATGGTGGAAGAGTATCTTTAAAAATGTTGAGGGATTTGTGGCCTTCAATGCTGCCGAGGAAGCATCGTTCAAGCCTCTCTTCCCACTGCGGGCATGTCTAAGCCAGAGTCTCCTAAAGACCCTGAACAGCTGCAGAAGCCTTGAAACAGCCGAGTCTGGGGAGCCCTTCTGAACCATGGGGAATGCTCGTGACTGTGTGGTCCTAGACCCAGACTCCAAGCACTCCGGGGGCTTTGGGTTGGTCATCTGCCACTGTGGAGGAGATGGATGCAGCCATGAATCAAGGCCATACCAGGTGGTTGGAAGAGCTGTGGAACCTCAGAGAGCTGTCTGAAGAGAAGATTCTCAAAGACTGGGTGCCCATGTGACTGTGGAAAAGATACTTGTTGGTAGCATTAAACAGGACACCGAAGAACATCACCTAAGAGATTATTTTGAACAGGATAGGAAAATTGAAGTGATTGAAATCACAAATGACTGAGGCAGTGGCAAGAAAAGGGCCTTTGCTTTTATGACCACGACTCTGTGGGTAAGATTGTCATTCAGAAATACTATCCTGTAAATGGCCACGGTTGTGAAGTAAGGAAAGTCTGGGTTGCAGTAAGACATGGCTGGTGGCTCATCCAGCCAAAGAAGTGAAAGGGGTCCTGGAAACTGGTGGTGGTCGTGGAGGTGATTTGGTGGGAGTGACAAGTTTGGTCATGGTGGCTTTCATGCCAGCCATGATGGTGGTGGATATGGTGGCAGTGGGGATGGCTATCATGGATTTGGTAATAATGGAAGCAATTTTGGATGTGGTGGAAGTGACAGTGATTTTGGCAGTTACAACAGTCAGTCTTCAAATCTTGGATCCATAAAGAGAAAAAACTTTGGAGGCAGAAGCTCTGGCCCCTATGGTGGTGGAAGCCAATATTTTGCCAAACCCTGAAACGAAGGTGGCTGTGGTGGTTGCAATAGCAGCAGTAGGTGTGGCAGAGGCAGAGGGCATTAATTACTGCAGGAAACAAGGCTTAGCAGGAGAAACAAGGCTTAGCCAGAGCAGCGACAGGGAAGCCGCAGGTTACAACAGATTTGCGAACTTAACCAGGCACAGTGGTGGCAGGGCCTAGCTGCTTCAGGGATATACTTCAGACAATACTCGTGTATGGGCAAAAGACTCGAGGGCCGTATTTGGGCTGTAATTGTATAACAAGGCATTTTAGTTTCTGTTCTCTGGAAACTGAAAACAATCCAACAAAGAATTTTAAGGTAGACTGTTTTTGCACCCATGCTGTTGATTGCCAAATGTAATAGTCTGATCATGATGCTAAAGAAATGTGTCTTTAAAACATTCTGAGGGAAAATTGTCATTACTTTTTTTAGTTTTTATGTTTTTGTGACAGGGTCTCACTCTGTCACCCAGGCCAGAATGGAGCGATGTGATCCTTGTTCACTGTGGCCTTGAACTGCTAGACTCAAGCTGTCCGCCTACCCCAGCTGCCCAAGTAGCTGGGGCTACAGGTGTGTGCCACCACACCTAGCTAATTTTTTTATGTTTTCTAGAGATGGGGTCTCACCATGTTGCCCAGGCTGGTCTTGAACTCCTGTCCTCAAGCAATCCTGAGCCTCCCAAAGTTCTGCAGTAACAGGCATAAGCCATCACACCTAGCCAGAAACTTATTTTTAATGTATAATTACATACCAAATCAATCAATTATGATAGCAGAAGAAAGATATTTTTAGATGTCCAGCATCTCAGAAATTTGACCTCCGGTATGTATTTTCTCAAAGAAACTAATAGAGGATTGTGCCACCAAGTAAAGTAAACCAGGAGAAATGGAAGACACCAAATATAAGAAATGGAAGATTCAGTGTGGGGAAGAGATTGGAAGTCTTAGGACGACAGCTGCAGCAGGCCCAGAGAGTAGCCAGCCTGAACCATGTCATCCAGAGTGCACCAGGAAGGCAAGGGCTCCAAGAGAGATGTCTTCAGAGAAAGATGCAAATCATAGATTTCTTCACATGGTTGATCTTGTTTAAAGTATTGCTCAGAAGGGGTTCAGAAAACCAATAATAGTGACATAGGAAACTAAGCAAACAAAATATAAATTCGTAACTCCATGAAAAGCAATTTGTGTTCAAAAGGAAATATGATGACAGTTAATTGTAGATATTTTTGTGATGGACAGTATAACATGTCCCTGGAAAAATTTATTTTCTACAGAATTGAGCCCTAAAAATACCAGAGCAAGGAGCCTATAGCTTAAGAGAGTCCTAAACAACATATCAAGTAAAAGAGAATGAGAGTGGAGATTAAACTATATAGTGTCTAGGAATGCTAACTTGTAAATCCTTAGAGAAACTAAGGATAAAAGTTGGGATAGTGCTTTTAGAGGAAAGAAGAGGTGTTTAATTGCATTGGGGCACAGACAGGGGCTAGCAAAGTTCTATTTCTTTTTTTTCTTTTCTTTTCTTTTTTTTCTTATAAGACAGGCTCTCACTCTGTCACCCAGGCTGCAGTACAGTGGCACAATCATAGCTCACTGCTTGCAGCCTCAAACTCCTGGGCTCAAGTGATCAGCCTTCCGGGTAGCTGGGACTACAGGAATGTGCCATCATGCCCAGCAATTTTTTTTTCTTTCTTCTTTTTTTAGGTAGGGACAGAGTCTCATAATGTTGCCCAGGCTGATCTTGAACTCCTGAGCTTAAGCAGTTCTCCCACCTTGGCCTCCCAAAGTGCTGGATTACAGGCATGAGCCACCATGCCCTGCCAAAGTTCTATTTCTAGATGTGGGTGTGGCTACAAGGGTATGTGCCTTGTAAAAAATAATTTTTAAAAATACATTATTCAACGTATTTTATTTTTGTATGCTTATTTCATTTTATATTTACTATATTGTTTGGTATATTATGATGTTAATATAATATTTTTTAGAAAGACCCCAGGAGAGTGGTTATTCTGGGGGAGGAGGGGTAACTGGAAGAAGGGAATGGGGTTGGGTGCCTCTAAGGTGCTGCTGGTATTGTTGTGTTTCTTTTTCTTATGGTTTTGGTTTTTTTTTTTTTTTTTTTTTTTTTTTGAGAGTTTTGCTCTGTCACCCAGGCTGAGGTGCAGTGGCGTGATCTCGGCTCACTATAACCTCTCCCTCTCGGGTTCAAGCGATTCTCTGCCTCAGCATCCCAAGTAGCTGAGACTATAAGGCGAGTGCTACCACATATTTGAGTAGAGATAGGGTTTCACCATGCTGGCCAGGCTAGTCTTGAAATCTTGGCCTCAATTGCTCCACCTGCTTTGGCCTCCCAAAGTGCTGGAATTACAGGCATGAGCCACTGCGCCCAGCTGTATTGCTGTTTCTTCATCCGGCTACTGATGCACGCATGTGTTCAGCTCATAGAAATTAACTGAACTTTATACACCTGTACTTTATGATGTGTAATGATGCTCCAATAAAAAGTATTTTTAAAAAGTACCAGAGGTTATGAGACAGGAATGGGGCAGACCACTCAAAACCAATGTAACCTTGTGACCAGAGGATTAAAACAATGATATTTCTAGTAAAACTACTGGCAGAGTTTAAAGACTTGTTGGCCGGACACAGTGGCTGACGCCTGTAATCCCAGCACTTTGGGAGGCCAAGACGAGCGGATCGTGAAATCAGGAGATCAAGACCATCCTGGCTAACATGGTGAAACCCCGTCTCTACTAAAAATGCCAAAAAAAAAAAAAAAAAAACCTAGCCTGACGTGGTGGTGGGCACCTGTAGTCCCAGCTACTTGGGAGGCTGAGGCAGGAAAATGGCATGAGCCCAGGAGGCGGAGCTTCCAGTGAGCCAAGACCACGCCACTGCACGCCAGCCTGGGTGACAGAGCGAGACTCTGTCTCAAAAAAAAAAAAAAATTGTTGAATTTTTCTTTTTCTTTCTTTTTTTTTTTTAATTGAGATGATGTCGTGCTCTTTCACCCAGGCTGGAGTGCAGTGGCGTGATCTTGGCCTGCGTCCTGGGTTCAAGTGATTCTTCTGCCTCAGTCTCCCAAGTAGCTGGGATTACAGGCGCCTGCCGCTACACCCGCATAATTTTTGTATTTTTAGTAGAGACAGGGTTTCACCATGTTGGCCAGGCTGGTCTCGAACTCCTGACCTTAAGTGATCTGCCTACCTCAGCCTCCCAAAGTGCTGGCATTCCAGGCATGAGCACTTTTAACATGCTGGGGAAGATGATGTCTGGACCGTGCAACTTGGTGTTGTGTTACTGTCATTCTTCTATTTA
>NW_026652276.1:104313771-104340054 GCF_009828535.3 Hylobates moloch | reverse complement strand
AATAAATAAATATCAATAGTCACATAAGATGGCAGAGTAGGAAACTGTAGTCTAGAGGTCAGTCCCTTCACTGAAGCAACCACTGAGCTAGAAAGAGTGATTGGAATCAGCTCTTTTGGAACTCTGAAACATGACCAGAAACTCCTAACAACCAGAGACATACTTAAACAATGAAGGGAGAGGCTGCTGATCTTCACGAGTGAGTGGCATGTGCCAACCAGCCAACACTCCCCCATTCCTGAGCCTGAGTTCCCGAAGCAGCTGGCTGATGCCAGGGCGAGCAACGGAACTCTGTCCTCCAAAACCGTGGGTTCTGCACTTTGGTAGGTCCGATGGGTCTCTGAGGACCAGCACGGATGCTTGCCTTGGTTTATTTGGCCCTCTCAGCAATAGTGGCTTCCCCAGGGACATCCTTCAGAAGAGTTTATTAAAGAGACAAAACACTCCTCTGCCCCACCCCATTTAAAGCCACCTATTTAAGGAAATCGATGTTAGGTGGCTGGCTGACTGCAGAGATAATGACACAGAAATTTCAGTGACCACAGAAACACAAGGAATAAACACTTTGCAAAAATAGTTTGGAAAAGTAACAAAAGGAGAGCTCCAGACCTCAACAAGCAAAATCCAGCAATCCCAGGTGACTGAGAGAATCACATTTTGAGGGTCATTACATTATAACACTTAAAATGCAACGTTCTCAACAAAAAACTATAAAATATACAAAGAAACAGGAAATAGGAAGCTTAGACTATTCACAGGAAAAAACAGCAAAGAAAATCAGCAAACAATACAGTAACTGAACACCATCATCGACCAATGGAACCTAACTGACATTTACAGGAGACTTCACACAGCAACAGCAGGGTACACATTCTTTACCCATGGAAGATTCAGAAAGATTTACCAGAACCTGGGTCATAAAATAAATCTTTTTTTTGGATGGAGTCTCGCTCTGTCACCCAGGCTGGAGTGCAGAGATGCAATCTTGGCTTACTGCAACCTCTGCCTCCTGGGTTCAAGAAATTTTCCTGCCTCAGCTTCTGAGTAGCTGGGATTACAGGCATGCACCACCATGCCCGGCGAATTTTTGTGTTTTTGAGACGGGGTTTTGCCATGTTGGCCAAGCTGGTCTCAAACTCCTGACCTCAGGTGATCCGCCCGCCTCAGCCTCCCAAAGTGATGGGATTACAGGTGTGAGCCACCATGCCTGGCCAAAACAAATCTTAAGAAATGTAAAATAACTGAAATCATACAAAATATGTTCTGTGACCGTAAAAGAATTAAACTAAATCAACTTAAAAAAGAAACCAGAAAATCTCTAAACACATGGAAATTAAATACACTTCTAAATAATTCATGGGTCAAAGAGTAAGTTGCAAGGGAAATTGGAAAACATATTGAATTATGTAAAAGTGAAAATATAACATGTTGACTGATATCAGCAAAAATGGCAGAGTAGGTAGCTCCAAGTCCCCATCCCCCACAGAAACATTGATAAACCAAGCAAAACTGTCTGAATCAACTTCATGAGAACTGTAGAAAAATAATCAAAGGTTTACAATAACCAAATCATATGGTGTGGCTCTTTGTCCCCACGCAAATCTCATCTTGAATTATAATCCCCAGGGGTCAAGGAGGGACCTGGTGGAAGGTGACTGGATCATAGGTGTGGTTCGCCCTATGCTGTTCTCGTGATAGTGAGGGAGTTCTCACAAGATCTGATGGTTTTTAAGTGGCAGTTTCCCCTGCACTCTCTCCTGCCACCCAGTGAAGAGGGTACTTGCTTCTCCTTCGCTTTCTGCCATGATGGTAAGTCTCCTGAGGCCTCCCCAGCCAAGTGGAACTGTGAATCAATTAAACCTCCTTTCTTTATAAATTACCCAGGCTCAGGCAGTTCTTTCCAGCAGTGTGAAAACTGACTAATACTCCAAATGAACACTGAATCAAGAAAAAAGCAACTTCAAAATGGTAGGAAAACTGGGTTTTTTAACTTGCCCTTGCTCCACAGCCTTCCATAGTTCAGTGGGAGCCTTGAAGATGGCAGCCCACATTCCCAGTGTGGTTTCTGGTATTCAAGGCAGCAGAGCAGACCTTATTCTCAAAGCATTGTGTTTTTCTGTTCTCAGCTGCCTGAGGGCTGCCAAAAGGACTGATACAGGGCAGCTGCCTTTGTTTCACCTAACCCAGACTCACGCAGGGCAGAAAAGTGGCTACACAGAGGGTATTCCTTGAAAACACTGTAAATCAAATGCATACCCCGCTGATGCCTAGGCAAAAGATTACAGTTGAGGCAAACTAGAGGTGTGCTGACAGCATGGGAAAAGCTGTGGAGAGTTCCTATGGGAAATTCAGGTACTGAAAAGTGTCCATGTGTACTATGGAATTTCAGTAGCCATGCACATGCTGAGTGCAGAGCACATTCTCAGAATAGACCCGAGAAAGGATGCTGAGCCTTCATCTGTGGCTCCTCTCCATCCTCCCTGCAGGCAGGGAGCAAAGCCCAGGGCAAAGCTGTACACAGACTAGGCCGGGTACGATGGCTCACGCCTGTAATCCCAGCACTTTGGGAAGCCAAGGCCGGTGGATCACTTGAGGTCAGGAGTTCAAGACCAGCCTGGCCAACATGGTGAAACCCCGTCTCTACTAAAAAATAAAAAAAATTAGCCAGGTGTGGTGGAAAATTAGCCAGGAGTGGTGGCACAAGCCTGTAATCCCTGCTACTCAGGATGCTGAGGCAGAGAATCACTTGAACCTGGGAGGCAGAGGCTGCAGTGAGCCGAGATCGTGCCACTGCACTCAAGCCTAGGCGACAGGGCAAGACTCCATCTTAAAATAAATAAATAAAAAGTTGTACACAGACTGGCTAAGCTCTGAAGGACTGACTGCTCCAGTGCCCCAGCACAGTGGCAATCCACAAAGATGGAAAGAGCTGGGTTTTTCTTTTTTTTTTTTTTCGCCTTTGGCTCCTGGCATTCAAGGAAATCTCTGTTAAAACACTAGCTGAACACAAGCTAATGGCAGAGAGACTTTCGGAGACCGCACATGTAAAAGAAGACACACTTCACAAAAATGGTTTAGAAAGTCACTGAACAAACAGCTATAGCCCACAGCAAAAGCAAACCCAGGGGTGGTGGGGAGGATAAAATAATTTCCAGTTACCCCATTATAATACTCAAAATGTCTGATTTTCTTTTTTGAGATGGAGTCTTCGCTCTGTCGTCCAGACTGGAGGGCAGTGGTGTGATCTCCACTCACTGCAACCTCCACCTCCCTGGTTCAAGCAATTCCCCTTCCTCAACCTCCCAAGTAGCTGGGATTATAGGTGCATACCACCACATCCAGCTAAGTTTTGGGATTTTTAGTAGAGATGGGGTTTCACCATGTTGGCCAGACTGGTCTTGAACTCCAGACCTCAGGCAATCTGCCCACCTCGGCCTCCCAAAGTGCTGAGATTACAGGCGTGAGGCACCATGCCTGGCCTCTTTTTTTCTTTTTAATTTTACTTTTTTCTTTTTGGGGGGGAAAAGGGATTATAGGTGTGAGTCACTGTGCCTGACTCCAATTTTCAAAAAAAATTACAAACCATGCAGTGACATAAGAGAGTACAGCCCATTCACAAAAGAAACAAATTGTCTTTAAGGAAGCACAGACATTGAAAGTACTAGACAAAGACTTTAAATCAGCTGTCTGAAATCTGCTCAAAAAGCTAAAAGAAACAATGAATAAAGAGTTAAAGGATACAAGGAGAACAATATCTCAACAAAATGCAGAACATCAATAAAGAAATAGAAAATATTATAGACAGGTGAGGGGCAGTGGCTCATGCCTGTAATTCCAGCACTTTGGGAGGCTGAGGCGGGCAGATCACCTGGGGCCAGGATTTCAAGACCAGCCTCAGCAACATGGCGAAACTCCCTCTCTACAAAAAATACAAACAATTAGCCAACTGTGGTGGCATGCGCCTGTAGTCCCAGCTACTTGGGAGGCTGAGGTGGGAGAATTGCCTGAGTATGAGAAGTCAAGCCTGCAGTGAGCCAAGATTGCACCACTGCACTCCAGCCTAGGTGACGGAGTGAGACCCTGTCTCAAAAAAAAAAAAAAAAAAGAATGTATTATAGACAAACTAAAGTTTAGAGAAAAAAAAAAAGAAAGAAAAAAATAGAAATTATTTAAAGGAATCAAAGTCTGAAGCTGAAAAGTATGAAAAAATTAGCCAGGCATGGTGGTGGATGCCTATAATCCCAGCTACTCAGGAGGCTGAAACAGGAGAATTGCTTGAACCCAGGAGGCAGAGGTTGCAGTGAGCCAAGATCGCACCATTGCACTCCAGCCTGGGTGACAAGAACGAAACTCCATCTCAAAAAAAAAAGCTTGAGGCAGGAGAACTGACCGGAATGCAGCCGACTTCATGGCGACTGCACTCACCTGGCGATACGACGGATTCCTAAAAAAAAAAAAAAAAAAATGGAAATGAACGGCCGGGCGCGGTGGCTCACGCTTGTAATCCCAGCACTTTGGGAGGCCAAGGCAGGCGGATCACGAGGTCAGGAGATTGAGACCACGGTGAAACCCTGTCTCTATTAAAAATACAAAAAATTAGCCGGGCGTGGTGGCGGGCGCCTGTAGTCCCAGACACTCGGAGGCTGAGGCAGGAGAATGGCATGAACCCGGGAGGCGGAGCTTGCAGTGAGCCGAGATCGCGCCACTGCACTCCAGCCTGGGCGACAGAGTGAGACTCTATCTCAAAAAAAAAAAAAAAAAAAAAAAAAAGGAAATGAAAAATTCACTAGACTATTTTGAATTCATTTGAGCAGATGGAAGTCACTGAACACACGAAGACAGGTAGATGAAACTATCCTGTCTATAGTTCTTTTTTCTTTTGATGGAGTTTCACTCTTGTTGCCTAAGCTTGAGTGCAATGGCGTGATCTCGGCTCAATGAAACCTCTGCCTACCAGGTTCAAGCGATTCTCCTGACTCAGACTCTCAAGTAGCTGGGATTACAGGCATGCGCCACCATGCCCGCCTAATTTTGTATTTTTAGTAGAGATCGGGTTTCACCATGTTGGCCAGGCTGGTCTTGAACTCCTGACCTCAGGTGATCTGCTAGCCTCGGCCTCCCAAAGTGCTGGGATTATAGATGTGAGCCACTGTGCCCAGCCTGAATTGTATGCTTTAAAATGGTATGTGGACTGGGTGTGGTGGCTCATGCCTGTAATCCCAGCACCTTGGAAGGCTGAGGCAGGAGGATCACTTGAGACCAGGAGTTCAAGACCAGCCTGGCAACACAGTGAGATCCCATCTCTACAAAAAACAAAAAAAAAATTAGCCTGAGTCGGGCAGGGCACAGTGGCTCACGCCTGTAATCCTAGCACTTTGGGAGGCCGAGGCAGGTGGATCATGAGGTCAGGAGTTTGAGACCAGCCTGGCCAAAATGGTGAAACCCCATCTCTACTGAAAAGACAAAAATTAGCCAGGCACGGTGGTGGATGCCTGTAATCCCAGCTACTCCGGAGGCTGAGGCAGGAGAATCGCTTGAACCCGGGAGGTGGAGGTTGCAGTGAGCCGAGATCACGCCACTGCACTCCAGCCTGGACTCACAGAGCAAGACTCCGTCTCAAAAAAAAAAAAAAAAAATTAGCTTGAGTCCTAGCTACTCAGGATGAGGTGGGAGGATTGCTTGAGCCCAGGAATTAAAGGCTGCAGAGAGCTATAATCACACCACTGCACTCCAGCACAGGCAACAGAGTGAGACCCTGTCTCAAAGAAAAAAAAAAAAAAAAAAGGTGTGTGACTTTCACCTCAATTAAAAAAAAAAAAACATATGAAAACCTGTCAGCTGGGCATGGTGGCACATACCTGTAGTACCAAGTATTTGACACACTGTGGTGGGAGGATTCCTAGAGCCTAGGAGTTTGAGGCTTCAATGAGCTATGATTGCACCACTGCAGTCTGACCTGGGCAACAAAGGGAGATGCCATCTCTAGGCCGGGCGCGGTGGCTCACGCTTGTAATCCCAGCACTTTGGGAGGCCAAGGTGGGCAGATCATGAGGTCAGGAGATCGAGACCATGGTGAAACCCCGTCTCTACTAAAAAATACAAAAAATTAGCCGGGCGTGGTGGCGGGCGCCTATAGTCCCAGCTACTCGGAGAGGCTGAGGCAGAAGAATGGCGTGAACCCGGAAGGCGGAGCTTGCAGTGAGCCGAGATTGCGCCACTGCACTCCAGCCTGGGTGACAGAGTGAGACTCCGTCTCAAAAAAAAAAAAAAAAAAAAAGGAGATGCCATCTCTTAAAAAAAACGCCAAATCCTGTGAGATGCAGCCAAAGTAAACTTTAGGTAAATTCATAGCCCTAAATGCTTAGAGAAGAAGCAATAAAAAAAAAATCTTAAGAATCTGAGCTTCCATTTTAAGAAACTAGAAAAAGAAGAGCAAAATAACCACAAAACAAGCAGAAAGAAGGAAATAGAATTAATATAAGAGCAGGCTGGGAGGGGTGGCTCATGCCTCTAATCCCAACACTTTGGGAGGCTGAGGTGGGCAGATCTCTTAAGGCCAGGAGTTCAACACCAGCCTGGCCAACATGGTAAAACTCTGTCTCTACTAAAAATACAAAAATTAGCCAGGCGTGATTGCATGTGCCTGTAATCCTAGCTACTCCCAAGCTGAGGCAGGAGAATCGCTTGAACCCAGGAGGCAGAGGTTGCAGTTAGCCAAGATTGCGCCACTGCACTCCAGCCTGGGTGACAGAGCAAGACTCCATCTCAAAAAATAAAAGTAAAAAAAATTAATGTAAGAGTAGAAATCAGTGAAGTTAAAATAGAAACATTTAACAAATCAATTAAACCAAATGTTGGCTCTTTGAAAAGATCAATTAAAAATAAGAAATCCCTAGCCAGACTAATCAAAGAAAAAAAAAGCAAAGAGAGAGGATGCAAATGACCAGCAACAGGAATAAAAGGGAAGCTATTAGCACAGACCCTGCATGCATCAAAATAAGATTAAATATTACAAACAAATCTAGGCACCCAGCTCTCACCCTCATTTTTTGTAAGTGGGAAAAAGAGCCAGAGATCAAATGACTCACTCAAAAGGATAGTCAATGACAGAGCAGGTACTGGGGCCTTAGGACTGATTATCCAAATACCATCAGAGAACGAGCTAAATCAGAAGCACCTAGTGAAATTTTAAAAAATAATTCTCCAGGGCACAACCCCTGAGATTCTGATTCAGTAGGTTTTGGAGGGATGCCTAATATTCTGATAATGCCAAAAGCTCAACAGATGGTTCTCTTGCTTGGCCAAGTTTAGAAAATGCTGTGTTCCACATTACCACCTTCACTCATATGACGACTGTAGAGAAAAGCATAAAAATCTGGTGCTCAGGTATGTTTAAATTTAATACAAAGCACCAGGCATGGTGGCTCATGCCTGTAATCCCAGCACTTTGGGAGGCCGAGGTGGGTGGATCACGAGGTCAGGAGATCGAGACCATCCTGGCTAACGCAGTGAAACCCCATCTCTACTAAAAATACAAAAAAATTTGCCAGGCGTGGTGGCACATGCCTGTAGTCCCAGCTACTTGGGAGGCTGAGGCAGGAGAATGGTGTGAACCCTGGAGGCGGAGCTTGCAGTGAGATGAGAGTGCGCCACTGCACTCCAGCCTGGGCGACAGAGCGAGATTCTGTCTCAAAAAAAAAAAAAAAATGTAATATAAAGCGGGCAGAATAAATCCTGTGGTGGTGACCAGCTGAGTGATCTTGAGAGAAATCATGATCTGGAATACCAGTCTCTGACATTTCCCATGGCAGTTAACATTTTTCCACTTTATTCAAATACACATTTATTTGTCAAATATTTGCTGGGTACCACTCTGTGCTAGGTATTGGGGATACAGTCATTTGCATCACAAAGTCCCTGCTCAGTGTAATAAGCACTCATTGAGCACCTACCTATGTGTGAGGAACTGTGCTAGGGGGTATCAGAAACACACAAAATAGGCTGGGCACGGTGGCTCACGCCTGTAATCCCAGCACTTTGGGAGGCCAAGGTGGGCAGATCACCTGGGGTCAGGAGTTCAAGACCAGCCTGACCAACATGATAAAACCCCATCTCCACTAAAAATACAAAAAAATTAGCCAGGTGTGGTGGTGGGCACCTATAATCCCCAGCTATTCGGGCGCCGAGGCCGGAGAATTGCTTGAACCGAGGAGGCAGAAGTAAAAAAAAAAAGAAAAGAAAAGAAAAGAAAAGAAAAGAAAAGAAAAGAAAAGAAAAGAAAAGAAAAAGAAACACAGAAACACAAAATAAAACAGAGCCTCTCCTCTCAAAGAACTCATCTTTGCCAGTCGGAGACAAACTATACAATGCCTTCCCAGGTATCTTGTCCCGTTTCTTAAGTCCAAATTCTGTTTCCACATTGAAACTCCAGCATTTTTTTTTTTTGAGACAGTCTCACTCTGTCACCCAGGCTGGAGTGCAGTGGTGCAATCTCGGCTCACTGCAACCTCTACCTCCCAGGTTCAAGTGATTCTCCTGCCTCAGCCTCCCTAGTACCTGGGATTACAGGCGCCCGCCACCACACCTGGCTAATTTTTTGTATTTTTAGTAGAGACAGTATTTCGCCATGTTGGCCGGGCTGGGCTCAAACTCCCGACCTCAGGTGATCCACCCACCTTGCCCTCCCAAAGTGTTGGGATTACAGGTGTGAGCCAACACGCCTGACTCCAGCATTTTTATCTTCATCTCAATCTCATCCCTAAACTCAAAACCCACATATGCAACTGCCTACTTGATGTTTCCATTTGGATATCTAACAAACACCTCAAACTTAACATGTGCAAAGCCAGGTGCAGTGGGTCACGCCTATAATCCCAACACTTTGGGAGGTCAAGACGGGAGAATTGCTTGAGCCCAGGAGTTTGAGACCAGCCTGGGCAACTCAGTGAGACCGCATCTGTCTATTTTTAAAACATTAAAAAATTTTTTTAAGAAAAAAATAAACCTAACACGTGCACGACCAAATCCCCAATTTCACACTCTCCCAACAAATGTGTTTCTCCTGCAGTCTTTGCTAACTCAATAAATAACAACTCCATTCTTAAAGTTCACGTAACGAAAATCCTGGAGTCATCCTTGACTCCTCTCTTTCTCTTACACACTGCATGCAAAGAATCTGCAAATCTTTTGGGTCTGCTTCCTTTTTTCTTTTTTCCTAGACAGGGTCTCGCCCTGTTGCCCAGGCTGGAGTGCAGTGGCATGATCACAGCTCACTGCAGCCGTGACTTCGCAGGCTGAAGCAATTCTCTCACCTCAGCCTCCCAAGTCCCTGGGACTACAGGCACGCACCACCAACCCCAGCTAACTTTTTATATTTTTAGAGATGGGTCTTGCTAGGTTTCCCAGGCTAGCCTTCAACTCCTGGGCTCAAGTGATCCTCCAGCCTTGGCCTCCCAAAGTGCTGGGATTACAGGCCTGAGCCACTACACCTGGCCGGGTCTACTTTCAAAATACATCCTGCATGTGACCACTTCTATCTGCGGCTGCCTCTCTTATCCATACCTCTGGCTTGTCTTGCCTGGAGTGCTGCCTTATAACCAGTACCCCTGTTTTGACCAGAGTTCTCCTATGAACTGTTCTCAACAGAGAGGCCAGAGAGATCTTTTTAAAAACATTGAGTTGAATCTCATTAGTCCTCCGTTCAACCTGCAAGATTCCCATTTTATTCAGAGTAAAAGACAGTCCTTACGATCCCCATCAAGGCGTGACATGACTCCTTGCTCCCTCTTGGATCACAACTCTCTCCGCCTTTGCCTTTGCTGAACTTCGCTCCAGCCTCATTGGCTTTTCCTGCTGTTCTAAACATGCCATGCATATTCCTCTCTGGAATGCTGTTCCTTTGGAGATAAGCTGGCTCTCTCTCCACCTCCTTCAGCTCTCTAAGTATCTTATCAGTGAGGCCTTTCTCAACCACTTCATAAAAAGTAATCACTTCCCACTCCCAAGGAACTTTTTTCCCCTCACAGTAATTGTCACCATTTGACACATTTATTTTATTTTATTTATTCTTATTATTTTTCGAGACAGAGTCTTGCTCTGTTGCCCAGGCTGGAGTGCAGTGGCATGATCTCGGCTCACTGCAACCTTAGCCTCCCAGGTTCAAACGATTTCTGGCTAATTTTTGTATTTTTAGTAGAGATGGGGTTTCGCCATGTTACCCAGGCTGGTCTCGAACTCCTGACCTCAGCCTCCCAAAGTGCTAGGGTTACAGGCATGAGCCACCACGCCCGGCCTTGACACATATATTTTAGTGTCCATATTTTCCTGCAATAAAGTGTAAAATTATTAGGGTAACGTGTTCAGTTCACTGCTTTACTCCCAGTGCTTAACAGTGGCAGGCAAATAGTTAATGATCAATACATATTTTGTGAATGAATGTGACATGTTCTAATAGAAGTAGGAAATGAACACTTCGTGGGATGGGTAAATAGTGGGAGTCATGGCCAAAAATAGTTTAGAATGGATAATTTACTGCAATGGTTTTCAAGCACTTTTCTTTCTTTCTTTTTTTAACAGAATCAGGGTATCACTCTCGCCCAGGCTGGAGTGCAGTGGCACAATCATAGCTCACTGCAACCTGAGAACTCTGAGCTCAAGCAATCCTCTTTTACCTCAGCATTCCCAAGTAGCTGGGACTACAGGTGCGTGCCACCATGCCCAGCTAATTGAACTATTTTTCTTTTTTTTGAGACAGGGTCTCACCCTGTCACCCAGACTGGAGTGCAGTGGCACTATCACAGCTCACTGCAGCCTTGACCTCCTGGGCTCAAGCAATCCTCCCACCTCAGCCTCCTGAATAGCTGGGACTGCAAGCACATGCCTCCACTTATGGCTAATTTGTTAATTTTTTTGTAGAAATGGGGTCTCCCTATGTTGCCCAGGCTGACCTCCAACTCCTGGGCTCAAGTGATCTGCCCACCTCAACCACCCAAAGTGCTGGGATTACAGGCATAAGCCACCATGCCCAGTCCAGCATATATATATTTTTTAAACTGGAACTCATTTTTTAAATGGAAGCACAATCTGAAAAAGGAATAAAACCCAAAGATTAACACCAGGCTAGAAAACCAGAAATCCCCAGTTCAGCTGCTTCCCCTTACTCTCCCTTTTGAATTCATGATGCGTCTCAAAGCCCAGCTTGAAAGCCACAGATCTAGAGCTTGGATGGCATTCTAATGAGCTAAGCATCTAAACTGACCACAGTTGGGAGCCACTGAAAGTTTTTGAGCAGGTAAATGAGAGATTGATTGATTTATTCATTTTGAGACAGAGTCGTGCTCTATCACCCAGGCTGGAGAATAGTGGCGTGATCTCAGCCCACTGCAGCCTCCGCCTCCTGGGTTCAAGTGATTCTCTTGCCTCAGCCTCTGGAGTAGCTGGGATTACAGGCATGCACCACCACGCCTGGCTAATTTTTCTATAGTTAGTAGAGACGGGTTGGTCTCTACTCCTGACCTCAGGTGATCCGCCTGCCTCCACCTCCCACAGTGCTGGGATTACAGGTGTGAGCCACTGCGCCCGGCCTAAATGATATATTTAGATCCATGCTTTAGGAAGATTAGTCTCAAGAGAATGGGTAGACTGAACGATGGCAGAAGGAGACGGCAATCAGGAAGACCAAAGAGAAGACTACTGCAATAGGCAAGCTAATACTTAAAGTACAGAAGGAGGGGCCGGGGGAGAGCAGTGAGAATGCAAAGAACAGAAAAATGGAGACAGCTGTCTAGGACCTGGCACCTCCCAGAAGGAAGAGGATGTTCAGAGTAAAATCTGTCAGTTTCATGCCTTAGTGACTGGTGAATTTAGTGAACGCACAGGAGGTGAAAGGCTGGGAGAGGAAGCAAATACCACCACTTCAGATACAGACAGGGTCTGAGGTATGAAGAAGGTACATACAACTGTCCTACAAACAGATGAAATGCAGTCCTCACATGATATGCCCTGTTAGGAGCCTTTAGGAGCCATCTGGACAATCCTGGTCATTGAGATGGTGTGGAAGAGCAGGAAGTGCTCCAAGTGTGTCCAGAACAGACAGGCCGGGTGCTGTGGCTCATGCCTGTAATCCCAACACTTTGCAAGGTAGAGGTGGGAGGACGGCTTGAGGTCTGGAGTTGGAGAGCAGCCTGAGCAACACAGCAAGACTCCACTTCAATAGAGAATTTTTAAAAATTAGCTGGGCGTGGTGGGCAAGCCTGTAGTCCCAGCTATGTGGAAGCTGAGGTGGGATGGTTGCTTGAGCCCAGGAGTTCGAAGCTGCCATGAGCTGTGATCACACCACTGCACTCCAGCCTGGGCAACATAGGGACACCCTATTTTTACAAAAAAACTTTTAAAATTAGCCAGGCATGGTCAGCTGTGCGCACCTGTAGTGCCAGCTACTTGGAAGGTGGGGTTGAGGATCTCTTGAGTCTAGGAGTTGGAGGCTGCAGTAAACCATGATAGCACCTCCGCACTCCCAGCCTGGGCAACAGAGACAGAGACCTCTCTCTCTCTCTCATCTCTTTCTCTCTCTACTCTCTCTAGAAAGAGTTTTTTCTTTTTTTTTTTTTTTTTGAGACAGAGTCTGGCTCTGTCCCCCAGGCTGGAGTGCAGTGGCACCATCTCGGCTCACTGCAAGCTCCACCTCCCAGGTTCACGCCGTTCTCCTGCCTCAGCCTCCCGAGTAGCTGGGACTACAGGCGCCCGCCACGACACCCTGCTAATTTTTTTGTATTTTTAGTAGAGACAGCGTTTCACTATGTTGGCCAGGATGGTCTCGAACTCCTGACCCCGTGATCCGCCCACCTCGGCCTCCCAAAGTGCTAGGATTACAGGCTTGAGCCACTGCACCCGGCCTTTTTTTTTTTTTTTTTTTTGAGCGAAGTTTCACTCTTGTTGCCCAGCTGGAGTGCAATGGCGCGATCTCGGCTCACTGCAACCTCTGCCTCCCAGGTTCAAGCGATTCTCCTGCCTCAGCCTCCTGACTAGCTGGGATTACAGGCGCCCGCCACCACGCCCGGCTAGTTTTTGTATATTTAGTAGAGATGGGGTTTCACCATGTTGACCAGGCTGGTATTGAACTTCTGACCTCAGGTGATCTACCCGCCTTGGTCTCCCAAAGTGCTGGGATTACAGGCGTGAGCCACCATGCCTGGCCTAGAAAGAGACTTTATTTATTTCTTTAAGACAGAGTCTCGCTCTGTCGCCCAGGCTGGAGTGCAGTGGTGCATTCTCTCCTCACCACAACCGCCGCCTCCTGGGTTCAAGCAATTCTCGTTCCTCAGCCTCCAATCTGGGACTACAGGCACGTGTCACCACGCCCAGGTAATATTTGTATTTTTAGTAGTCTCACTCTGTTGGCCAGGCTGGTCTGGAACTCCTGACCTCAGGTGATCCGCCCGCCTCAGTCTCCCCAAGTGCTGGGATTACAGGTGTGAGCCATCATGCCCGGCTGAGACCTTGTCTCTTAAAAAAAAAAAAAAAAAAAGACAAAATGGGGGCAAGGGGAGGGGGCAGTGCAGAACAGAAACAGAACTTTGGGGAACAGAGACAGGGTGCTGAGTTGAGCAGAAACCAGGGCAAGAGCACCAAGCAGAGACGGAAGACTGAGTTTCATCGAAGGAGTGGGATCCTGGGACCCAAGGGAGCGGAGGCACAGGAAGTAGGGATTAAGATGGCGAAAGCACGACCTGCCAGAGCGCTTGCTGACGAGCCACACTCCACACCTACCACGCGCTGTCACGTGCTTGACAAAACCCAACACATAATGCACAACGTTAAAGTTTATTGCTCAACAATGCAAATACAGTTAACATTACTGTACGCTTAAAAATGGTTAAGATGGTAAATTGTATGTTATGTTTTTTTTGTTTTGAGATGGAGTCTGGCTCTGTCGCCCAGGCTGGCGTGCAGCGGTGCGATCTCCACTCACTGCAAGCTCCGCCTCCCAGGTTCATGCCATTCTCTTGCCTCAGCCTCCTAAGTAGCTGGGACTGCAGGTGCCCAACAACACGCCTGGCTAATTTTTTTGTATTTTTATAGATGGGGTTTCACCATGTTTGCCAGGATGGTCTCAATCTCCTGACCTTGTGATCCGCCCACCTCGGCCTCCCAAAGTGCTGGGATTACAGGCGTGAGACACCGCGCCCAGCCGTGTTATGTGTTTTTTTAACCACAATTTAAAATTAAATGAAGGAGGCCGGGTGCAGTGGCTCACGCCTGTAATCCCAGCACTTTGGGAAGCTGAGGTGGGCAGATCACAAGGCCAGGAGTTCAACAGAGTGAACTCCTGGCCAACAGACTGAAACCCTGTCTCTACTAAAAATACAAAAATAGGCCGGGTGTGATGGTGCGTGCCTGTAATCCCAGCTACTCAGGAGGCTGAGGCACAAGAATCACTTGAACCTGGGAGGCAGAGGTTATCGTGAACCAAGATTGCACCACTGCACTCCAGCCTCAGTGACAGAGTGAGACTCTGTCTCAATAAATAAGTAGGCAGGGCACAGTGGCTCAGGCCCGTAATCCCAGCACTTTGAGAGGCTGAGGCAGGTGGATCACAAGGTCAGGAGTTAGAGACCAGCCTGACCAATATGGTGAAACCCCATCTCTACTAAAAATATAAAAATCGGCCAGGCGTGGTGGCTCACGCTTGTAATCCCAGCACTTTGGGAGGCCGAGGCGGGCGGATCACGAGGTCAGGAGATCAAGACCACGGTGAAACCCCGTCTCTACTAAAAATACAAAAAATTAGCCGGGCGTGGTGGCGGGCGCCTGTAGTCCCAGCTACTCGGAGAGGCTGAGGCAGGAGAATGGCATGAACCTGGGAGGCGGAGCTTGCAGTGAGCCGAGATTGCGCCACTGCACTCCAGCCTGGGCGACAGAGCAAGACTCCGTCTCAAAAAAAAAAAAAAAAAAAAAAATTAGCCAGGCATGGTGGCGTGCACCTGTAATCCCAGCTACTTTGGAAGGCTGAGGCAGGAGAATCGCTTGAACCTGGGAGGGGGAGGCTGCAGTGAGCCGAGATCATGCCATTGCACTCCAGCCTGGGCGACAAGAGCAAGAATCCGTCTCAAAATGGAAGGAAGGAAGGAAGGAAGGAAGGGAGGGAGGGAGGAAAGAGAGGAAGAAAGGAAGGGAAAATATGTATTATCTCAGCAAGTAAAATGCAGATGAAGGAAAAGGACAACGATCATTTGAATGGAAGATGGATCCACTGTAATCCAGGTATGGGAGAATACTGAACACTAATGTCAAAAGAAACAGAATGTGCTGACGATCTGCAAGGCATTTCACAAAAGACAAAGAACACAAACCATGGAGAGAAGACTAGTACAATCAAATACTGGGAGGTGAAGAAGGTAGATAGAATTCATGATTTTGGAATGTGCACAGTTTATCATCAGACATTTTCAGAAGGAAGTGAACTATCTCACTGGTACTGCTATGTTGTCAAGTAAAATATTCAACTAGGTTAAAAGTGTCAGACATATCAATTTGGAGGCAAGCTGCAAAAATACACAGGAAAAAATGTCTTGGAAGTTGAGATTAGATAAACTCTTTTATGGGCTACAAGGAAAACCAAAAAAGTAGAAAACAGGTTCTAGGAGGACACTCCTGAAAAGGCAAGAAAAGGAACCGACATTCACTTATGAAATTCACACTTCCTGAATGTCTACTACACACAGAGCATGATTCCAGTTATGGGGAAGGGGAAATGAACACAGACAGGTCATAAATGAGCATTGGGGAAAGAGAGGAAAGCTGAGGCAGTGCTATATCATCACATCAACTGAGCATGGACTTTGGGAAATAACGTACACCACAAGCTGTGACTGAATTCACAAGCATAGGTGGAGGATGAGGTTTTGGTATCTGAATGCCTAAAGAAATAAATAAAATCGAGGGCAGAAAATAAGTCCAAGGTATTTTTTAAAGCAAGGAAGGAAAGAACATGGAAGATAAAAAGAATGAACATAAAAGTCTCAAGTTAATTTTTATGTCAGACTTCTGAATACCCCAAAACAAAACAATTCTGTAAGGCCAGGAGCAGTGGCTCAGGACTGTAATCTCAGCACTTGGGGAGGCTGAGGTGGGCAGATCACTTGAGGCCAGGAGTTCAAGACCAGCATGGCCAACATGGCGAAACCCCTTCTCTACTAAAAATACAAAAATTATCCAGGCATGGTGGCATGCACCTGAAATCCCAGATACTCGGGAGGCTGAGGAAGGAGAATCGCTTGAACCTGGGAGGTGATGGTTGCAGTGAACTGAGATCATACCAGGGCACACCAGCCTGGGTGACAGAACAAGACTCTGTCTCCAAAAAGCAAACAAACAAACAAACAAAAAAGCCCACAACAATTCTGTAATGGCGAGGGAGTAAATAAGTTACCGATAATGCTGGAGAAAGAGGAAGTGAATGGGTCCCCAGCACAGGTTAGAATGAAAAAATCCCTACCAGTGTAAATCAGATGTAAAATCAACAAAAGAGTTCATGTATGAGCATGTGGTATGCGTGCAGGAAGGAAAGTGATATTTGGGGGTTGGGAGGTGTTACTGAGGGTACCGAGTACATATAAACAACTCTTTAGTCACTCCCAAAGGTCTGGGATGAGCATTTTTTAACATGTGATACTCTACTAACTTACCTGGAATATATTGACATGGAAATTCACCTTCCATTATCCACGGCTCCTCTCCCTGCTCCAACTTAATGATGACGTTTGGCTTGGTGATATCATATCCTGTTAATGGGAAAAGAAGAAGCACTTGGGCAAGCTGCTTGGCTTCAGAATCTCCGAAGTACAAGATGTTGCCACCTCATAAGCTGCATAACAAAAATGCTCCATTTTTTACCTTATCAAAGTTAGAATCTTTCAATGAAGAATAATATAAACACCCCAGCTAGTGCCCACAAGGAATTAAATGGTGTCATCGCTTATTTCTTCAAACTCAAGGATAAAACCTCATTCAACTGAGAGCATTCAGAAAGCAAGCTATCCTCACCCATGGAAACTAGATGGCTGTAGTTCTCCAACATCACATCCCCGTATGTTATCTTCTCATCAGGGTCCAGTTGCCACCACTCCTCCTGGGTGAAATCCACAGCCACATCTTTGAATGACACTGGCCCCTGTAATGGCAACATGATGAGAATTGGGAGATATGGAAAAGGGATAGGGGGATAACATTTTACAAAGCTCACTTGTAAAGTTAACCATGAACATTGTATACCTTATTTTATGTTACAGATTATGGAAGGGAAATCATATTGGAAACACATATCCTTTGGGGTCCTTTATATATATACAAAAATAAAAACCCAAAACACAACTGAGCTCCTATTTTGCAACTGAACTGAGTTTTGTGGATATGAGATGAGTGAAACACCATGCCTGCTCTCAGAAAGCGGACAACCTAATAAGGAGATAAACATGTAAACAAACACAAGCATTTTACTCCTTGTCACTTCTTTTAGTCTTCTTTGCTGCCAGGCCATCCCCTTCTCCTGGACCTCTTCATGTTGGAGCACCCACCACTCAGTTCCTGGTCTTCTTCCTAACTCACTGCTCTGGGGCCCTCATCTAGTTTCAGCTCCTTGTTCTTTTGGCTCTTTTATTCTCATAGCCAGTGGCCTCTGGCTATCTGCATGGCTGAGTTTTATCTCAAACATCTCAATCTTGCAGCAATAAATATTTGTTAAATGAATGAATGCCCAAAGCTGTTATTAGAGTAATGCAGACAAGTGCAGAATGATTTAACAAAAGAGGATCAAATTATTTTCACTTTATGCCATCAGTTAGGCTTCACAGACTCAGTTAACTTGAAGTCCTTAAAGATGAACTGTGTACTCAATGGGATGAAGGGGAAGAAGAATATGATGAGGTGTAAAAAGTACCAATGGCAAACATGAAGCAGCTTCAATTTTTAAGAGGTTGGGGCTGGGCATGGTGGCTCATGCCTATAATCCTAGCACTTTGGGAGGCTGAGATGGGAAGATCGTTTGAGCTCAGGAGTTCGAGACCAGCTTGGGCAATACAGTAAGAACCTCATCTCTGCTAAAAATAAAATTTTTTTAAAAAATTGGCTGGGCATCATGGCACATGTCTGTAGTTCCAGCTACTTGGGAGGCTAAGGAAGGAGGATGGCTTGAGCCTGGGAGGTCAAGGCTGCAGTGAGCTGTGAATGCAATACTGCACTCCAGCCTAGGCAACAGAGTGAGACCTTGTCTCAAAAAAAAAAAAAAAGAAAAATGCAAAACTCCTGGGCTCCAGCAATCCACCTGCCTTGGCCTCCCAAAGTGTTGGGATTACAGGCTTGAGCCAGCATGCCCCGCCCAAACTTGTAGTTTAGAAAAAGGAAGTGCCCAGTAAGCATGTTGCATTATCCTGTTATTTATAAAGAACACATCAACAAGGGGTTCAAACCCAGTGATACAGCTAGGACCATGTAGATCCCAAGAGATAGCGGCTCCAAGGCAGAGCTGCTAGGCTGGTGGGCTGAGAAACTAAAGCAGAACATCCAAGCTTATCCACAGGCAGGCCACAGGAGCTGATAAAATCACCGAAAGAGAGTAATAACCTTCCGGGTTAAGTTAGTCCAGAAGGCAAGGAGGTGGTAGGGGTTAGAAGACTGATCAACCAATAAATAACATAAAATTACATGCCAATACCACTAACATCAATACAAATACCCAAAACGAAACATAACCAAACAAAATCCAGTACCAGATTAAAAACATAATATACAATAGCCAAATAGGACTTATTCCAATAATATAGACTAGTTTAATATTTGGAAATCTATTAATATGATAAGCCACTATAATACAGCAAAGAAAAATCTTGTATCCACGTAGATACTTGAAAAAGCTTGAGAAAAAGCTGATTTAAAAAAACAAACTAAAGAAAATAGAAACTGATGGATACTTCACTAACATCAATATTATTTATATACACAAATATAAATATTACACCCTAATATGCAATACTACATATATGTGACATATGTATTTCAATTACACACAAGCACATATATACAGTTTGTGTGTACACACACACACACACACACACACACTCTTATGCCTCAGTCTTCTCAGTCCAAAAGTCAGGATTTTACTTAACAGGGAAAAACTACATATCTTCCCACTAAGATCAAGAACAAGGTATTAATAAAATGCTCATTATATACAACTAGAAAAGAGAAAACAATTAGAGGACTATAAGAAAAAGTAAAAGTGCTTGGGCACGGTGGCTCACGCCTGTAATCCCAACACTTTGGAAGGCCGAGGTGGGCAGATCACCTGAGGTCAGGAGTTCAAGACCAGCCTGGTCAACATGGTGAAACCCCATCTTTACTAAAAATCCAAAGACAACAACAACAACAAAATTAGTTGTATTATTAAGATCAACTTAATAATACAAAGATATCAGTTTCCCTAAATTACTTTATGCAATCCCAATAAAAATACCAAAAAGCTTTTTCCTGGAACTAGATAAGCTGACACTACAGTTCATATGAGGTAGAAGAAAATCAAAAACAGCTCAGTGAAAAAAAACATTTGGACACGGATAAAACTGGATCCAGGCCAGGTGCGGTGGCTCATGCCTGTAATCCCAGCACTCTGGAAAGCTGAGGCATAAGGATTGTTTGAGGCCAGGAGCTTGAGACCAGCCTTAGCAACATAGCAAGACCCTGTTTCTACAAAGAAAAATATATATATATTAGAAAAAACATATATAGAGAGACATGAGGACTTCTGCCCTCAGGTGTGATAAATTAACAGGTACTGGATATACCCTCCAACCTGAAACAGCACACACCAAAGAACAACAAAATCAAAAACAGACAGAAAAATAAAACAGAGAACATATAAGAAGCAATGGTTTGTTTTTTTGTTTTTGTTCTTGTTTTTGTTTTTGAGATGAAGTCTCGCTCTTGTCTTCCAGGCTGGAGTGCAATGGCACAATCTCGGCTCACTGCAACCTCCGTCTCCTGGGTTCCAGCGATTCTTCTGCCTCAGCCTCCCGAGTAGCTGGGATTACAGGCGTGCACCAGCACGCCCGCCTAATTTTTATATTTTTAGTAGAGATGGGGTTTCACCGTGTTGGCCAGGCTGGTCTCGAACTCCTGACCTCGTGACCTCCCACCTCAGCCTCCCAAAGTACTGTGATTGCAGGTATGAGACACCACGCCCGGGCTGAAGCAATGGTTTTTTTGTTTGTTTGTTTTTTCTTTCTTGAGACAGAGTTTTGCTGTCGCCCAGGCTGGAATGCAGTGGCGCGATCTTGGCTCACTGCAGGCTCCGCCCCCCAGGGTTCGCGCCATTCTCCTGCCTCAGCCTCCCGAGTAGCTGGGACTACAGGTGCCCGCCACCTCGCCCGGCTAATTTTTGTATTTTTAGTAGAGACGGGGTTTCACTGTGTTAGCCAGGATGGTCTCGATCTCCTGACCTCGTGATCCGCCCACCTCGGCCTCCCAAAGTGCTGGGATAACAGGCATGAGCCACCGCGCCTGGCCAGCAATGGTTTTCAAGGCACTGATTATCAGGCAGGAGAGTTATCTATGAGTGATGAGAAATAAACAAGGTGAACCAATCAACTTCTGCTGTGAGTGATTCCAGGCCACGGAACAGGGAAGAAGAACAGAGGCAGATGTGAGGAGAAAGAGTTGTGAGACGGGAAAATGGGCAGGAAATTACAACCCATAAGGAAGACAATCAGTCCATCAAAACTGGCCCAGAATTGACACAGATTTTACAACCGGCACAGAGCACTGAGAGAGTTTATCATTCCATTCCAAATGTTCAAAAAAATCAAGACAGGCAAGATGTAAAAAAGACCCACGCTAACCTTCTACAGACAGAAACTACAATATCTGAGATGAAAATTATACTGGAAAAGATTAACAGCATCGTGGCAAAAAGAGATTAGTGAATATAAAGACAGCAACAGAAGTTACATAAAATGAAACAGAGAAAAAAGAATTAAAAGCAAATAAAGAGGCCGGGCGCTGTGGCTCACGCCTGTAATCCCAGCACTTTGGGAGGCCGAGACGGGCGGATCACGAGGTCAGGAGATCGAGACCATCCTGGCTAACACGGTGAAACCCCGTCTCTACTAAAAATACAAAAAACTAGCCGGGCGCGGCGGCAGGCGCCTGTAGTCCCAGCTACTCGGGAGGCTGAGGCAGGAGAATGGCGTGAACCTGGGAGGCGGAGCTTGCAGTGAGCCGAGATCGCGCCACTGCACTCCAGCCTGGGGGAAAGAGCGAGACTCCGTCTCAAAAAAAAAAAAATAAAATAAAAGCAAATAAAGAGCAACAGTGTGTTGTGGGAAATTTCAAGTGGCCTAATATACAGGCAACAAGAATCAATGGAGGGGAGGTGGTGGGTACTTGAAGAAATAATGATAAAAATGTTCCCCAAGTGATGACACCATAAACCCAAGATCTAAGAAGTTCAATGATCCCCAAAACAGAAACATGAAAAAAATGATACCATGACATACTGCAATCAAATTGTCTAAAACTAGTGACAAAAGTTTAAAACAGGCCGGGCACGGTGGCTCACGCTTGTAATCCCAGCATTTTGGGAGGCCGAGGCGGGCGGATCACGAGGTCAGGAGATCGAGACCACGGTGAAACCCCGTCTCTACTAAAAATACAAAAAATTAGCCGGGCGTGGTGGCGGGTGCCTGTAGTTCCAGCTACTCGGAGAGGCTGAGGCAGGAGAATGGTGTGAACCCGGGAGGTGGAGCTTGCAGTGAGCCGAGATTGTGCCACTGCACTCCAGCCTGGGCGACAGAGCGAGACTCCATCTGAAGAAAAAAAAAAAAAGTTTAAAACAATAAGGGGGGAAAGAAAAAAAGACATGTTATATATAGGGGAACAAACATGAGTATGAGATCAGATTTCTCTTAGAAAAAAATGTAAGCAGGAAGACAACAGAGAAACATATTTAAAGCACTGTGGAGAAAAATCCAGCAAAAACACCTTTAAAAGCAAAGACACAATGAAGACATTTGCAGACATATAATAATTCATGATCAACTAGAAGAAATGTTAAAGAAAGTCCTTCAGGCAGAAGTAAAATGACAGCAAATAAAAATTTAGATTTACACAAAGGAATGAAGAGTACCAGAAATGGTAACTGTGTATTTTCTCTCATTACTTAAATCTCTTTAAAAGATAACTGGGCCAGGTGTGGTAGCTCACACCTGTAATCCCAGCACTTTGGGAGGCTGAGGCAGACGGGTGACCTGAGGTCAGGAGTTCGAGACCAGCCTGGCCAAAATGGCGAAACCTTGTCTCTACTAAAAACACACAAATTAGCCAGGCGTGGTGGTGGGTGTGTGTAATCCCAGCTACCCAGGAGGCTGACGCAGGAGAATCACTTGAACCCGGGAGGCAGAGGTTGCAGTGAACCGAGATCACACCCCTGCACTCCAGCCTGGGGGACAGAGTGAGACTCTGTCTCAAAATAAATAAATAAATAAATAAATAATTAAATAAATAAATAATAACTGTTTAATTAACAACAACGTAATAGACTGTGTGTGGCACCGATACCACCTGTAAAAATAAAATGAACAACGGTGTAAAGACCAAGAGGAGAGAAATGGAAGTATCCTATTGTAAGCTTCTCTTACTCTAAGAAAAATGGATTTGACTTAAGAATAAACTGGCCGGGCGCAGTGGCTCACGCTTGTAATCCCAGCACTTTGGGAGGCCAAGGCGGGCGGATCACGAGGTCAGGAGATCGAGACCACGGTGAAACCCCGTCTCTACTAAAAATACAAAAAATTAGCTGGGCGTGGTGGCGGGCGCCTGTAGTCCCAGCTACTCGGAGAGGCTGAGGCAGGAGAATGGTGTGAACCCGGGAGGCGGAGCTTGCAGTGAGCTGAGATTGCGCCACTGCACTCCAGCCTGGGTGACAGAGCGAGACTCCGTCACTAAAAAAAAAAAAAAAAAAAAAAAAGAATAAACTGTGACAATTAAAGTTGCATACTATAAATTCTAACTCACTAAAATAACAGAACAGTGTGATAGCTAAAAACCCAACAAAAGATATAAAGTAGAATCATAAAAAATTCTCAACTAATCAAAAGGAAGGAAGACAAACAAAGACATTTTAAACAGAAACAAAGAAGATGAGGCTAAAAGAAAGCAAAGACAACAGACCATAACCTAACTAGTTTTATCAATAATCACATTACATGTAAACGGTCTATACATCCCCAATTAGGAGACAGAAATAGACTGATGAAAACAAGCAAGATCCAAATCTTGCTGCCTATAAGAAAGAATACTTTAGATATAAAGATGCAAATAGGCAGGCCGGGCGCGGTGGCTCACGCCTGTAATCCCAGCACTTTGGGAGGCCGAGGCGGGCGGATCACGAGGTCAGGAGATCGAGACCATCCTGGCAAAAAATACAAAAAATTAGCTGGGCATGGTGGCGCACGCCTGTAATCGCAGTTACTCGGGAGGCTGAGGCAGGAGAATCACTTGAACCCAGGAGGTGGAGGTTGCAGTGAAGCGAGATCATGCCACTGCACTGCAGCCTGGGCAACAGAGCAAGACTCCATCTCAAAAAAAAAGAAAAAAAAAGTATGAATCCTTACGAACCTCTTAAAATGCATCATAAAATAAAGTTGAGGAACATATACACAAGCAGGAAAACTCACTTGTGATGTGTTCATTTTCTGCTGCTCTTGGAAACTTGCAGAGACTGTGGCTGATAGACCTAGAGGGGCAGAAGCAGGTCATTGAAATCATGAGTGCTCCGGCCTGCAAAGGAAGAAATCTCCTGCATAAGAACCACAAAAGAAAGCTCAATAGATTAACATCCTGTGAACACTCAACCTGCAAACACTCAGAAGGGTCTAAAAGAGTGATACAGGGTTTCGCCATGTTGGCCAGGCTGGTCTCAAATTCTGACCTCAAGTGATCCGCCTGCCTGGGCCAACATGGCGAAACCCTGTCTCTACTTAAAAATAACAAAAAAAAATTAGCCAGGCATAGTGTCACATGCCTGTAGTCCCAGCTATTCAGGAGGCTGAGGCACAAGAATCCTTTGAACCTGGGAGGTGGAGGTTGCAGTGAGCCGAGACCACGCTGCTGCACTCCAGACTGGGTGAGAGACACTGTCTCAAAAAAAAAAAAAAAAAAAAAAAAAAGTGATAGGGGAAGAATGCACTTGTAACTCTAAGATAATCAGGTAGTAATTAGATGAGTTAGACTCTCATGGGTAACACGATTCCTTTTACAAATAGTCTGCCATCATCAAATACAAGGTGCAAAAAGAAAAAAAAAAATCCCATTATACGGCTCATGCTTTTTGTGGTTTGTTTGTTGAGACAGGGTCTCAATCTGCCACACAGGCTGGAGTGCAGCAGTGCAATCACGGTTCTCTGCAGCCTCGACCTCCTGGGCTCCACTGATCCTCCCACTTCAGCCTCCTGAGTAGTTGGGACCACAGATGCATCCCAGCATGCCTGGCTACTTTTGTATTTTTTGTAGTCAAGGTCTCCCTATGTTGTCTAGGCTGGTGTCTAACTCCTGGTCTCAAGGGATACTCTTGCCCTAGCCCCGCAAAGTGCTGGGATTACAGGTGTAAGCCACTGCATTCCGCCCACATTTTCTTATTGTCTCTTTAAACTGCTTAAAATCAAAGCCATAGGAATTGAGTATGTGAGCTCTCAGAAATGAAATGAATGTGTATAAAATATGGCTTTGTTTCTAAATTATCTAACTGAACTTGGTTATTGCTGCACCTAATAATCTTCTATTAAGAAAACTAGGATACGGGAGAAAGAACATTGGCCTGGGAGATAAGACTCCTGAGTTCTACTATGAGCAGCTCTACCCACAAAGCCCGTGACCTGGTCAAGTCACCCACCTGCTAAGGCCCAGTTTCTTCCCCTAGCAACTGAGGCAGCAGGAGAGAATCCCTGCGGACTGCTCCTGCATTACTACGATTCTCCCAGGGCAGATCTAAGGGGGGAATCAGCAGAAACTTAAATGAGAGAACAGAGGTGCTGACGGACGTTTAGAGGCGGTGGAAATCTGGAGTACGGAGAGGAGGAGGAAGGGCTGTTAGGGGTTAGAGGGGAGTGGAGACGACGTCCGCAGCTAAGGCTGGTGACACCCTCCACGCCTCTGTAAGCCTCGTCCTCCCAGATCTTCCCATGCAGCGCCTGTTCGGTGCAGCTGGACCCTGCCCTCAAACCCAACACACGTCTCTCCTGCAAGCGACCGGGACCCTCCCTCTGCCCCACACTCTAAGGTCCCCAACACACGGCGACTTCACCCAGGCCCTTCTCGCTCCGGGCCCGAAAACCCAAGACTTACCCTCCTGGGGCTCCGCAGCCTCTGCCCCACGGCTCCCGAGAAGCCGGGGCGGGCTGCTGTCGCTGGCGCGCGCGTCTGCTCGCGAGATCCCCTCCTGTCCACCTCACCAAGGCTGTTCTGCTCCCGAGGGGCCCGGGCCGGGCCTACCGGGCAAATCCAGGCGGGTGTCCTTCTCGGGGCCCAGATCTGCCTCCCTGGGGCTCACCATACAGCGACGGCCGGGGCCAGGCCGCCGAGGACACACACGGGCCAGGCCCAGGTCCCGCCACCCCTTCGCCTCCGCCGCCACCTCCGCCACCTCCCGCCCGGCCCCTCTGGCCCCGGCGCCGCCGGCTCCGCGGCTCACGCTCGGAGGTCCCGGCTCGAGCCTCTACCCCACCCGCGCGAACCCTGGCCCTCACAGCTCCCGCCCGCCTAGGTGCTGGCCCAGGCGGTCAGCGTCCAGCCTCGCAGGCTCGGTGATTCTCGTCCACTGGAGGCCAAAGCCTGCGAACCAGAGCAAGCGGTGACCTGAAGACGCGCAGGAAGCGAGGGCAGTGCGGCGGCGCGCACGCGCGAACACGCACGCAGGGAGAGGTGCACACGCGCAGGAGTGCACCGGAAGTCCGCCTCCCAGGACACCCACCACGGGTCCCAGGACAAGTAACGGACTCTATTTCCCATGAGCCAACGCGCCCCCGAAGTTTAGGGGCCGTTTTAAATGTCTCTACCCCGCCTGAAGGTTAAGAAGCTCCAGCCTATGAGCTTTACGCGCCCCCCAAGTTTAGGGGCCATTTTAAATGTCTCCACCCCGCCTAAAGGTTAAGAAGCTCCAGCCTATGAGCTTTACGCGCTCCCCAAGTTTAGGGGCCGTTTTAAATGTCTCTACCCCGCCTAAAGGTTAAGAAGCTCCAG